>NW_026690885.1:4554767-4872267 GCF_020826845.1 Diceros bicornis minor | reverse complement strand
CCTCCACCTGGAGAGATAACAGCAGAGCCAGATCCAGTCCCAGAGCCCGCCTGCCCCTGGGACGTGACCACCAAGAACCTGCTGAGGGAGGAGAAGCCTGACTTCTTGGAGTTCCCTCCCCGGCTGGTGGCAGAGCAGTTGACACTGATGGATGTGGTGAGCAGCGGGGCTCTCAGGGCAGGTGGGGCCGGCCTTCCCTGTGCCATCAGCTGCCCCACACCTGCCATTTCCTGATCCAGAATCCCATGATCTCGGTGCAACCTCTTGCTTCCCCACTTACCCTCATGTGACCTGAGCAGCCTTCTTAACTCCCAAGCCTTTGCTGTCCTCATGTGGACAGTAGGGATGGACTTTGAGAGCAGCTGCCATGCAGAGTGGCTGTGCAGGTGGATGAGGTGGAGCAGAGAGGAAGTTGGGCAGAGTCGGCGCTTTGGTGGCGGAGGGGAGCACACTGAAGTGCTGTCTCGTCCTTGGGTAGTTCACTCATTTGCCCAGGAGGCCTCAACAGCCTCAACGCTAATTAGGCACCTCATGTGTACATGACTACAAGGCAGACAAACAAAGCCCGTGGTTGTTGCTGCCTTGGGGGAATGTGCATCTGAAAGAGGAGCCAGACCCCAGGATGGTCAGAATGGGTGGAAGATGCTCCTAGAGATGGTCAGGAAAGAGCTGAGTTCTGGTGCTTGGAGGAAGTGAGACTGGGCGACGAGCAAATGCCACTTCCCTGTGCCACAGTATGGGTTCCTGGGTCATCCTGTGCTGGGTGCCCTCAGGGGACACAGGCAACACCCAGGGACTCCCACAAGCCTCAGGCCACATTCTCAGCTTCCTGAGCTCCAGCTCTCACCACTGACCTGGCCTGGGACTGGGGCTGCAGATGCTGAGCCGGGCTGTGGCAGGGCTGGGTGACACTCGCTGTCCTCCCCAGGAGCTCTTCAAGACAGTGAGGCCCCACGACTTCCTCGACTCCATCTGGTCCCAGTGTGACAACAGGGGCAATGAGCACCTGGCACCCAGCATCCATGCCACCACGACGCACTTTAACAGAGTGGTCGAATGTGTCATCACCACCTGCATTGGGGACCCGAGCATGACAGCCCAGGACAGGGCCAGGGTGGTGGAGCTCTGGATCCAGGTGGCCAAGGTAAGATGTGGGAGGCCCTGGGAGCCCCTCTCTGGAGTCGGGGGAACTGCCCCTTCTCCTTTCTCAGCTCTCATGTTTGAAGTCCGTGGTCTGAGCTTTTGCACAATCCTCAGGCCCCTCCTGCCAGGCCTCGATGACCTGACTCCTGGTCCCTGTGCTGGGAAGCTCATCCCTTCCTGGGTTCCTTCCTTGGCTTGAGCTGAAATCCTCCTCCCTGGAAGTATTCCTCATCAGGTTCCAGCTGTGCATTTCCCGGGTCCCTGAGCTGCTGTCTCATCCACGATAGGAGACGTCAATGAGGCGACAGAAGCCAGAGGAAGCAGGGCTCCAGCTCCCCCTCACAGCTCATTCTCTTTCCTTCCCCAGGAATGCCAAGGCCTGAGGAACCTTTCCTCTCTCCATGCGATCCTCTGGGCTCTGCAGGGCCCCTCCATTCAACGTTTAAAAGAGATGTGGAGACAGGTGTCCAGGTGGGTAGGCCTCTCTCCATGCGAGCACCACCTGGGTGGACCAGACACCCCCCACAGGGCTGGCATTGCCCTTCAATCAGTTGGGACCTCCTGGGAGACAGCAAACCCTGGGGATAGGGTCTGACCTGCTTGGCAGGCTGGAAGTCTTTCTGAAAACTTAGGCCAGCGGTTCTGCTTCAGGAATCAGTTTCCCTAAGTGACAGATCATGGCTTGAACCAAATTGAAGATTTTCAAGTGTTTGCAGCAACAGAACTCTCTGTCCACATGAAATTAAGACTGTTTAAAACACATCTGCTGAGAAAATAAGAGAATGGAGGCCCCAGGTGACAATAGGAGAGCCCCCTCCCCAGTCCCAGACACCTCAGGGCTCAGAGGACACGGTGAAAATGCTCACCCAGGATGTCTGGATCTTCTGGGTTTTCAAACAAAAGGGGTTTACCCTCAAACCACTCCACAGTGTTTCTTTCCTTTTTTCCCTCCTCAGGAAGAACTGTCAAATGCTTAAAAACATCCTCCAAACATGCCACCGGGAGAGCAGGAAGCTTCTCAAGGAGGTGAGTGGAGGCTGGAGAACTGGAAGGACGGGAGGTGAGGTGGGGAGGGACCAGGCAGGATGTGCTTTGGTAAGTTTTTCACTTAAGGTTCCCCGAGAAATAACGGTCTGTCTTGTCCAGCTGGACAGGAAGCGGGAGTGTGAGCTGCAGGGGCAGGTGGGGACTGTTTGGGGTAGGAGGCCTTGGTCACGGGATACAGTGGTGTCGCCTGGACTGTTCCAAGAGGTGAGGAGCTGGCAGAATGAGCAGGTGTCTGGCTTCCATGCAGACCCATCAGCTGGCCCTCATCATCCTCCAGGCTGGCGGGTGGATGGAGTGGGTGGGGGTTCCTTTCTTCCTAAAGCAACCCAGTCTGTCCTCAGGAAGCCAGGCCCCTCCTGCTCCTTCTGTCTTCACTGCACCTCACAGGGGAGGGCATTCTGCCTGTCCCAGGGATGGGCACTGTGAGGTCACACAGGCCTTGTGGACACAGGGGCTGCACAGCCTTGGGCCAAATGGTGGATCTGGGACAGAACTGTGTGCTCTCTGGGACTGTGCACTCTAGCCCGATAGTGGTCACTGCTGACAAACCAGTGAGTCTCCCCCGGTGCCTTGTCGACAAGGATACGCCCCAGATGGCAATGAGAATTATCGAGGAACCTACAGATTCTTAATGGACCTTCCTGACAGATTCTTAATGGCCTCCATCGAGGCCCTGGCAGGAGGGGCCTAAGGATTGTGCAAAAGCTCAGACCACAGACTTCAAACATGAGAGCTGAGAAAGGAGAAGGGACATTAGAAATGTCCAAGTGAAAAAGGATGCAAATGTCACCATTACACAGTGCCATGGTCAGCCCCTACACTTTCACTCAGATGTGGCACATAGGGGTTCCCTTCCTGAGTGAGTGAAGGAGGAGTTCTGTGCAGGGACTATCCTGAGGGGATCCATGGAGCTGAGGACTTTGGCATGGCCTCAGGTCCAGCCTGGTGTCAGAGAATCCCAGGGGGCTGGAAAACACAGAAGCCACTTGCATGGGACCCCGAGACACCTTGTGCCTCTCCATCCATGGCTCATGTTGACTGAGGGCCTCAACACACCCCGAGAGTCCAGAGGACAGGACATTGGTCCGAGGTGTGTCTGGAGGAGGAGTGAAGGCCAGGGTCAGGGCCTCTGGCTGGGAGGGGGAGCGGTCTCCTCTGTGGTCCCCTGAGCAAGTCACTGCCCCTCTGTGGGCCTCGGTCTCCTCATCTGGGTAATAGAGGGAGATGATCTGTGGTGCAGGCCTCACACGTGTGATGAGGTACAAGGGGGAGAGAAATGTGCAGGAGCTTTGTGCTCCTCCTCCTCGAGGGGGGAGGGGACAGCACTGGTGACAGTCAGATGACACTGAGTCCTCAGGGGACCCTGGGAGGCATGGGGAGTCCTCCTCACACTTTCCTGATGAGGAGAGAGGCTTAGGGTCCTGGGCAGGCCTGAGGGCACAGAGGAGGGAGTGTTGGAGCTGGGAGTGATCTAGAATCAGGGCACCCTGGAATGGGAGCAGCCATAGACACCAGATGTCCAGGGTCCAGGATCAGGGTCCTGGGAGACACGGGGAAGGTAGCATGGCCTCCCTGAGCCTGTCCTTGACCCTGCAGGAGGTGATATCTGTGAGGGCCACCCTACAGATTGACCCCCAGGGAGCCCAGGAGAGACAGCAGCAGCAGGTGAGGTGGCCTGAGGGGGAGGGTCCAGGTGTCAGAGGAGGGGTCACTCACCTCACGGCTGGAGGCCTCCCTAAGAGAGGGGTCCCTCCTCCTCCAGCCCAGCTCCAGGAGCCCAAGAGCCTGAAAGGCCTGCCCTGGAAGTGACCAGGAGGAGGCCTGGAAGGGCTGGGCCCAGGATGTGTTAGGGTGGGGAGGGGCAGGGACCACATACCCTGGGATTTGCCAAAAGCCGCCCCTGGGAGGTGACTGGGGAAGTTGGGTGGTCCTGGAGGGGGTAACTGGGGGGAGGCCGCTGACGGTGCTAGGCTGTTCTCTGTGGGAGTCTGTGGTGGGCAGGAGGCTGGGGTGAAGGGATTTGGGGGAGGGTCCATGGGGGCACCTGAGAGGTGGGACTCATCTCACCACTCCCACCCTGATTTCACAGGGTGTCGTCCCCTTCCTGGGCATGTTCCTCTATCACCTGAAGCTGCTGGACATTGGGATGGAGGATGACCTGGAAGTGAGTGAGCCTGGAGGTGGGGACAGGGAGCAGGATCCTGAGGTTTCGGAGGCGAGAGCCCTGCACTGGGACCTGAGCTCTCAGTATCTGGCAAACCTCCTCTCATGAGAGCCCCATGGCCACCCCTGGGAGCTGGGGAGTCAGGCACATCTTAGCAATGCGTGAATAGACGCTCTGCATAAGCCCCACACCAGTCTACCTGGGCTGGTGAAGCTCATAGCTGCCTGCCTGCAGAGCTGCAGGAGGCTGTGTCTGAGATGGATTCAGCCTCCCCCTCGGGCCCTGCCCCTGGGGGAGTGCCATCAGCCCCTGCAAGTGAGGAAGCACTTCTGTGTTCCAGCTGTCCCTTCCTCCCTGAGGCCTCAGTCTCCCCGTCTGTCATCAGAGAGGGTGTGCTACATAAGGTCTCTGGCCTCAGCTCCCCTGTCCCTCCTGCTCTGGAGCCCAGAGCCTGGCCCAGTGTCAAGTTCTCTTTGTGGAAGGTCTGCCCTCTGCTGGGCCCTGACATTCCTGCAGCCTGAGAAGGGGTGGGATGGGGGTTGGTTACGGGCTTAGGGGGCTGTTTCTGATGGACATTTGCTGTCTCCCTTCCAGGGAAATCGGGTCAACTTCCAGAAATGGTGTGAGGTGAGCAGCTATGGGGAGGGTGGGGATGTGGAAATCAGAGACTTCGCCTGGCAAGACTTTCTCTGGCCTCATCCCTTGGGTCTTACATTTATTGGGAGAGTCAGATCCACAAAGCTGGGGATCCCATCACGTTGGCGGGTGCGGGAGGGGCTGGCATCAAGGACACCTTCCTGGATGAGGAAGTAATTCAAGCCAACTGTGAGGACAGGCAAGTCCTGAATGGAGTGGGAAGGAAGGAGGGTTCCCGAGTGAGCACAGACCCCAGACCAGATCCTCACTCTGCACAAGTCCCTGGCAGCGTCCCCTACCCATGCCCTGTGTGCATCCTGTCCTTCCTCCCAGAAACTCAAACTCATCCGGAGGATCCAGCTGCTCCAGCAGGCTGCAAATGCCTATGACCTGGAGCCCGACGAGCGATTTGGGGCCTGGTTCCAGGCCATGGAGCCCATCAGTGTCCATGAGAGGTGAGGGGGACAGGAGTTGGGTGAGGGCAGGGCAGACTCTCTCTGATGGCCAGCTCCAGAGCCTGTGGCCTGGCTCGCTGATCAGCCACAGAACTCGTAGCGTGGTGACCCATGGGGCACCAGGACTCAGCTGCTGGCAGGCTCTGGGAGGGGCACCTGAGGTGTGGCTCCTGGTAGTTCACAGGCCACTCTGTCCTGTAGCTACTGGGTCTCCTGCCAGCTGGAGCCCGCACACCAGAAGGCGAGCAAAATGCGGCTCTTCATGAGGAAGAGGAACCGGACATCCTCCAGTTCAGGGCCGAGTGAGTGTTGGGACCAGGAGCGACTGACTCCAGGGGCTCAGTACAGCTTCGGGCTAAGCATGGGCCTCGATCCCAGCTCCACTGCTGAGCAGGCCTGGGACAGGCCGCTCCCCTCTCCTCTCTGGGATTCAGTTGCATCCTCTGAAATGGGTGATGCTAAATGATGCCTCCTTCATCAGGGACAAACGAGGTGCTGTTGATGGACTGAGCACTCGGTACAGGGTTTGGATCAGAGTGCAGGGGAACAGGGAGTTGTGCCATGATTCTCAGGAAGGATCCCCAAAATAGTCTGTTTCTTCTCTTCAGCCACCATGCCCTTGGCGATGAGCCATCACACTCTGGAGACCACAAGTGCAGCTCCTCCTGACCAGCAGGGACACTGGCGCCCTCGGGGTGCACCGGGCCAGCTCTTCCCACCCTGAGTGAACGAGGACATCCTAAGACTTCCCCTGGTTTCCCCTAAATCCCCAGAGGGAGGGCACCACCCCCTCCCTCTCCCTGACATCACGCCAGCCACTGTTAACCCATTGGGAAGGAGTGATATTATTTCTTTAACAGTAAATGGTAGATTTGACTCTTACATTATATCCTGTTTCTTTCACAGCCTGGGTGTTGTGGTGTGGTTCTTTCACTTCTTATGCTCATGTAAATGAGACACAGAATCTCACTTTCCTCCTTGAATGAAGAACTTGTGTATCGTCACAGCTTATTGTATGTGAGAGAATGGAGGAGGGCCAGCCTCCTCCCTGGCTACTGAATGAAACCCTCAAGTCCCCCTTCCTCAGAGGACAGGTGCATTTCACTGTGGTTCACCTGGGCCAGGAGCAGAGACAGCCCCTCAGATCTCCCTGGATGTAGAGGTTGGAGGGACTTTCCCAGGCAAAACAATAACCACTGAAATGTGGGTGTCTTTCAAATAGCACTTACCAGGACCATGTCCTTCCCCAGGACAGCGGCTGTCTTTCTACAGCTTTCCAGGAAGAAGGAATGTTTTTTGCTTCTCTTGTTGAGGTTTCTTTGATCAGATATTGGAACTTGCCGTTTTCTAATCAGTGTCTGGATTCGCATCAACACTAAATGAGGAAAAAATGTAAAAAGATAAAAGTTTGCATGTGGAACGGACAAGGACAGAGGAAGACCATGTGCAGATGGACTAAGGGCCGACAGGACACCCCCATCAGGCCGCCTCTAGGGCTCCCTGTTCACCCTTCGCCTAGACTGGAATCCTCCTGGGATCCTGGCCCATGCCCTTGGAAGTCCTTTTCCCCCTTGTTTCATGTCACTTTATGATGAAGTGCTGCTATTCCCGCCCAACTCTAGAGCTTTATGGATCAGATAATACCCAGTTCATAACAGTCATCTCAGACTGTCCCATAATTAGGTATTTAGTCCCAACCAGCACCCAGTAGCAAGAAAGGTGCCATTTCTCAAAAGGAAAATGGATATCTGCATGGTTTTGCTTTAAAATCCTAGGTGTATGCATTGTCATTCTCTTGTGGAGGCCAGCCAGAAGATCCCGAAAACAACCCTAAATGCCAAAGACCTGCTGATTCATATGGCCTAAATGGTAGAATAGCTTATACTGTACCCTGGACCAGCTTCAGAGACTTCTTTTGCTCTGAGCCCCATTTGAAACTCAGTAAATATGCAAAGTAAATCACTCAAATGAGACACATATTGGCTCCAGAACCCAAAGAGGCCCACAAAGCATTGGATCTTTTTTAATGTTAATAGGTGGAAGATACATCAACTTAACTTTCACATTGAAGGAGGGATCTCAGTATGCCCCAGAACCCTAGAGCCCTACAAACCCACCAAGTCTTCATGGGGTTTATCTCCCACTCATATATCTTACTAAAGCTTCCAGGGTATTTGCTACTTCCTGCCCAACAAATCTATTAGCATGATTTCATGGATTATTTAGCCTCGATTATGACAGAGAGGGCTAGAGCCGAAAGTAACAGTGAATGTTTTGTTGACCCGATCATGTGGAAGCAAATTACTTCTTGGTTGATGTAGAGAGAATAAAGCATTTGCCAGAACAATAGTTGCATACCAGTTTTTAGAGACTGTGCTGTTTTGCTCCAGTAAGGAGACTACATCTGTAAAAGCAGCAGCATTTAGGATCACCACCTGATTAAGTGTATGAAAATCTGCTACCACTCTCCTAAACCCCACTACCATGTATACAGGTCAAGTCAACACACTTGCATCTCTCAAGACTTGCATGGTGGCATTACTCTCCACAGACTTCCTCAGGGATGCAATATTGCTTTTGATTTATTATTTTGGTTGAACAGGGAAATTCCAGTGGTTTCCAGTTGGTCTTTCCTATTATATAAGCCATTGTTCTACAGGCAGGGAGCCAGTGTGAAGAGTCTGCTAGTTTGCAAATGTGTTCTTGAGAACTATAAATTCAGGTAAAATTTAGCTACAAAGAGAATTCCTATTGGGTTGTATGTGTGGACCCACTGGGCCCACTGTGAGAAGGAATCAGACCAAAGAACTATTTATCATCTAATCTCTCTCAATCTCCACTCTGACTATTTGACCAAAAAGCATTTGGGATCCCCAGGAATTAGCATCAACTCCAATTCTATCTTAGTCATTCCAAAAAAATCTGGCTGTTTCCCTCTTCCCATGCACAGATACCTTGGTAAAGGGTCCCAGGTCACTTTCAGAAGGGCAAAGAGGAAGATTTACAGTATACTATGTTGGCAGGGTTATAGCATTCTTCCTCAAAGGGACCCCACTTATATCTCAATTTCGAATATCTATTCCTGCACCAGTACCAAACTGCTTCTATTAATACAGCTTTATAATGTGTCTTGAAAATTGATAAGGCAATTCCTAATATATTCAATGATTGTTTTGGCATTCTTTTTTTTTTTTTTTGGAAGATTGGCCCTGAGCTAACATCTATTGCCAATCTTCCTCTTTTTTCTTGAGGAAGATTGTCCCTGAGCTAACATCTGTGCCAACGTTCCTCTATTTTGTGTATGGGATGCTGCCACGGCATGGCTCGATGAGCAGTGTGTAGGTCCACGCCCAGGATCCGAATCCTCGAACCCCAGGTCGTTGAAGTAGAGTGCAAGAAGTTAACCACTATGCCACTGGGCCGGCCCCATATGTTGGCATTCTTATATATTTGCTAGTCCTAATGAATTTTGGAATCCATTTGGCAAAATCCACACACACAAAAATTCTATTAGCATTTTTATTGAGATTGTTTGGATTTATAAATTAATTCAGGGAACACAGAAATTTTTCATAACATTAAGTTATCCCATCAGTGAACATGATATATCTACTTATTTGGCCATTTTATATCTTTTATTAAATTCTATAATTTTCCCAGTAGAAGTCAGTACATTTTTGTTAGTTTTAGTCCTAATCGGTCTCACATAAAAAATTTAAAACTTTTATGGACTCACATTCTCATGCAGCTATTTCCCTTTCCACTTTATAGCCAAACATCTTGAAAGAGTTGTCTACACTACATGTTTCCATTTACTCACCTCACTTCCTCTTAAACATAAAGCAATTTGGATTCAATGAGCTCCACTTCATCAAAACTGCTCAGTCACTGATGACACACACAACTTTAAAAATCCACAAGTTTTTTCCTGACCCTTATCTTGCTTGATTTTTAAAAAATTTATACGTTTTCACTTTCAGTTTCCAGTTCTGCTCATAAGGAGCTTGGAAGTTACCGCTCCATCCTGATAACAAGTAAAAAGCTGAACAGACTGAAAAATCAACAAACAACTATTCTTGGATCCATAAGACAGGGGAGGACACAGGGTAAACTGCTGCCCCCAAGAGTGGAGAGATGGACAGGCAAATACAGAAAGCCGCAGCTGACCAGAGCAGAGACTCGCGCGCAGAAACCACCTCCAGAACCAGGGCCAGGGTAGGAAAACCTGAACTGTAATGGACAGATTGGTGAAGGCTCAGTGTGGACAACTCTGAAAGTGAAGAACTCTGGGGTGATCCAGTCATAGAGGGGCCCCCAGAACATTGTGAGATTACCTCCAGGAACTTGACTAGGTTCCCACAGTAAATATCTGAGAAAAATCCCCTTGTGCTCCTGGCAGGAGGAGGGGAAAAGGAACCATTCACTCCAGAGCACTCTGTTCTTCTTAACAAGGCCCACCCTCAGGGAAAACTGCCTAACAACAGCTTAACCTACTGGAGTATTATCAGAGCCTAACTGACCTAGGGGAGGGGAAATACGCAACTCCAGCCCACTCTAGCCATCCTGTCTCACCTAAGGGGAAAAAAGAAAAACTGAGAAACAGTCATGAAGTTCACAGTGCAGAGGCATAGGCTCACTGAAAAACTGAGACCTAATCTTAGGACTATAGAATGCTTCCCCTCCCCAACACCTCACTGCCACATCACTAAAGGCCTATTTACAGCAGTTCCTTTTACCCAGTGCATCATATACAGCTATCAAGAAAATTTACCAGGCATATACCAAAACACAAAAAACATAATTTGAAGAGACAGAGTAAGTATCAAAATCAAACATGGCAAGGATGTTGGAATCATCAGACTGGGAATTTAAAACAACTGTGATTAATATGCTAAGAGCTCTAATGGATAAAATAAACAGCATGCAAGAACAGATGGGTAATGTAAGCAGAGAGATGGAAACCCTAAGAAAGATTCAGAAAGAAATGCTAGCAATAAAAATCACTGTAACAGAAACGAAGAATGGCTTTGAGGCGCTTATTAGTAGGCCAGACATGGCTGAGGAAAGAATCTCTGAGCTAGAGGATATATCAATAGAATCCTTGAAAACTATAGAGCAAAAAGAACAAAGACTGAAAAAAAACAAACAAACAGAATATCCAAGGACTGTGGGACAACTACAAAAGATGTAACATACGTGTAATGGGATTACCAGAAGGAGAAAAAAGAGAGAAAGGTACAGAAGAAATATTTGGAAAAATAATGATCAAGAATTTTCCCAAATTAATGTCAGACACCAAACCACAGATCCAGGAATCTCAAAGAATACTGAGCAAGATAAATGCCCCCAAAAATTACACTTAGGTATATCTTCAAATTATAACCAAAAATAAAGAAAAAATCCTGAAAGTAGCCAGAGTATAAAAACATCTTACCTACAGAGGAACAAAGATGAGAATTACATCTAACTTCTCAGAAACCATGCAAGCAAGTAGAAAGTTGAGTAAAATATTCAAAGTGTTCAGAGAAAAAAACCCACCAACCTAGAATTCTATACTCTATGAAATTATTCTTCAAAAGTGAAGGAGAAATAAAGACTTTCTCAGGCAAACAAAAATTGAGGGACTATGTTGCCAATAGACCTGCTCTGCAAGAAATGTTAAAAGAGGTTCTTTAGAGAGAAGGAAAATAATATAGGTCAGAAATTCAGATCTACATAAAGAAAGGATGAGAGTTGAAGAAGGAATAACTGAAAGTAAACCAAAAACTCTTATTTTTCTTATTCTTAATCTATCTAACAGATAACAGTTTGTTTAAAATAACAATGTATTTGATTACGTACGCTTACGAATATGTATGCTTATGTGTGCTTACATATAAGTGAAATGAATAACAGCAATGATACAAGGGATGGGAGTAAGGAATTAGGATTATTTTGTTATTATAAAATACTTATGCTACCCAGGAAGTAGTATAGTGTTATTTGAAAATGGACTTGGATTAGTCGTAAATATATATTGCACTCTAGGGTAAGCACTAAAAAAGTTTTAAAAAACTGTAACTGATATGCTAAGAAAGGAGAGAAAATGGAATCATCATACAAAATGCTCAATTAAAACCATAAAAGGCAGAAAAAGAGAGGAAGACAAAAACAGGAACAAAAAAACAAAAGAAACAGGGGCTGGCCCAGTGGTGCAGTGGTTAATTGTGCATGCTCTGCTGCGGCAGCTTGGGGTTCGCAGGTTCGGATCCCGGGCGCACACCAATGCACCGCTTGCTAAGCCATGCTGTGGCGGACTCCCATATAAAGTAGAAGAGGATGGGCACGGGTGTTAGCCCAGGGCCAGTCTTCCTCAAGAAAAAAGAGGAGGATTGGCATCGAATGTTAGCTCAGGGCTAGTCCTCCTCACAAACAAAAAAAAAACAACACACAAGAGAAACAAATAGAAAACAGTAATGAATATAGCAAATATATGTCAGCTATATCAAAAAACACTTTAAATGTCAATGATCTAAATGTGCCAATTAAAAAACAGAGAACGTCAGAAGGGATCAAAAAAACATGACCTAACTATATGTTGTCTACCAGAAACCCACTTTCAATACAAAGACACATATAGATTAAAAGTAAATGGGTAGAGAGAAATATACCATGTTAACAATAATCAAAACAAAGCAACAGTAGCTATAGTAATCTCAGACAGAGCAGACTTTAAAGTAAGGAAAGTTATCAGAGATAAATAAAAGCATTATATAATGATAAAGGGGTCAATTCTCAAAGAAAACATAACAATTCTGAACGCGCATGTGCCTAACAACAGAGTGTCAAACTATGTGAGGCAAAAACTGATAGAACTATAAGCAGAAATAGACAAATCCACTATAATAGTTGGCGACTTCAACACCCCTCTCTCAGAAATGGACAGATCTAGCAGGCAGAAAATCAGTAAGGACATAGTTGAACTCAACAGCATCATCAATCAACTAGATATAATTGACATCTATAGAGCACTTCATCCAATGATAGCAGATTACACTTTCTTCTCAAGCTTGCATGGAGCATTCACCAAGATAGACCACATCCTGAGACATAAAACACCTTAACAAATTTAAAAAAATAGAAATCATACAATGCCTACTTTCAGACCACAATGGAATTAAACTAGAAATCAATAACAACACTTTACATGTTTTAAATTTACATAATTCACTCTTTGTGATGTATATTTCTATGGATTTTGACAAATGCATAGAACTGTGTATACCATCACAGTCATGATCCAAAAAGTTTCATCACCCCAAAAATTCCTGCTTGCTGCCTCTTTGTGATCAACCCCTTCCCACACCCCACTCCTGGCAACCTCAGATTTGTCTTCTATCTCAATAGTTTCACCTTTCCCAGAATGTCATATAAATGGAGTCATACAATATGATGCCTTTGGGTTCTAGCTTCTTTCACTTAACAAAATATCTTTGAGATTCACACATGTTGTTGCATGAATCCATCAGGGTTACTTTCTCCCTTGTGTTGCTAAGTAGTATTCCAGTGTATAGATATACCACAAACCGTTTATTCATTTATTCACATTTGAGTTGTTTCCAAGTTTTAACAATTAAAAATAAAGCTGAAATAAACATGCGTGTACAGATTTTCGTGTGCACATAAGTTTTTAGTTCTCTTGGGTAAATATTTGGGAGTAAGACTGCTACTCCCATATAAGAATAAGTAAACATATAAGCACTGTATATGTTTAAATTTGTTTGTTAAAAAAACTATTAAACAGTTTTTCAAAGCGGCCATACTGTTTTATAGTCTTATCAGCAAAGCATGAGGATTCCAGTTGTTCCACATCTTTGTCAACACTTGGTAGTGTCAGGATTTTTTTTTTTACCTTCTAATAGACGTATAGTGGTGTTTCATTGTGATTTTACTTTGTGTTTCCATCATGAGTATTGGCATCTTTTCATATGCTTATTTACCATCAATATGTCTTTTTGAGTAAAGTGTCAGTTCAAAACTTATGTTTCTGTCTTTTGAGTTATTTCTTGTTGAATTTTGTGAATTCTTTATATTCTGAATAAAAGTCTTATTTTATTGAGGTATAATTGATATATAACATTATATTAGTTTCAGGTGTATAAAATAATGATTTGCTATTTGTATATATTGGGAAATGATCACCACAATAAGTCAAGTTAACATCTGTCACCATGCATAGTTACAAAATTTTTTCTTGTGATGAGAACTTTGAAGATTTACTCTCTTAGCAACTTTCAACTATGCGGTACAGTATTAACTATAGTTATTATGCTGTACATTACATCCCCACTACTTATTGATTTTATAACTGGAAATTTGTACCTTTTGATCTCCTTCACTCACTTTGCCCACCCCCAACCCCTCAACTTTGGCAACCAGCAATCTGTTCTCTGTAGGCATGAGCTTGTTTTTTTGTTTGTTTGTTTTAGATCCCACGTGTAAGTGAAATCCTACAGTATTTGTCTTTCTCTGTCTGACTTATTTCACTTAGCATAATACCCTCAAGGTCCGTCCATGTTGTCATAAATGGCAAGATTTCATTCCTTTTTATGGCTGAATAATATTTCAGTGTATATATACACCACATTTTCTTTATCCATTCATCCATCAGTGGACACTTAGGTTGTTTCCATGTCTTGGCCACTGCAAATAATGCTGCAATGAACATGCAATGAATATGAAGTCTTTTGTCAGAAATGAGACTTCTAAATATTTTCTCTCAGTCTGTAGGTTTATCTTTTCCTTCTCTTAACCGTGATTGTTTCAGAACAAAAAGTTTTAATGTTTATAATTGCTCACGTTTTGGCAGCATTTGACATTGGCTTTCTCATCCTTCAAGACTCAGTTTCAGGAGGCCTACCTGAATTAGGCTCCTCCAGCTCCTTTATCTTAGCAAATTTCTATCATATTACCCTATACATTTTCTTTATGGCACCTCTCACAAACTGTAATTATTTTATTCATTTATTATGTTTATTATCTGTATTCCCCACTACATTATAAGCTCCATGAGGAATGGGGGCTGCATCTGCTTTTTCACTAGTACTATCAATGACTAATACAGCGCCTGGCAAATAACTATGGAAAGGAAGGAAACAAGGAGAGAAAGAAGGCAGGTACAAATGAAGAAAAGGAAAATCTTGAAGGAGAGGTCCAAGATTATTCTGAGAATTCAACTTCAAGAAACTAGCTAATTGTTATGATTTAAATGGAAATAGAAAATACAGGATTGAACAGCAACTCCCCACTTCCAGCCCACCCCCCATCAGCCCTTGGCAACCACCATTTTACTTTCTGTTTCTGTGAGTTTGACTACTTTAGATACCTTATATAAGTGGAATCATGCAGTATTTGTCCTTCTGTGACTGACTTATTTCACTTAGCATAATGTCCTCAAGGTTCATCCATATCGTAGCATATGATAGCATTCCCTTCTTTTTTAAGGCTGAATAATATTCCATTGTATGTATGTACCACATTTTCTTTATTCATTCATCTGTTAATGAACATGTAAGTTGTTTCCACCTCTTGCCTATTGTAAATAATGCTGCAATGAACATGGGAATGCAAAATATCTTTGAGATTCTGTTTTCAATTCTTTTAAATAAATATCCAAAAGTAGGATGGCTGGATCATATGGTAGTTCTATTTTCAATTTTTTGAGGAACCTCATACTGTTTTCTGTAGTGGCTGCACCATTTTAATTACCATCAACAGTGCACAAGTGTTCCAATTTTTCAACATCTTTACCAACACTTGTTATTTTCTGTTTTTTTGACAATGGACATCCTAACAGGTGTGAGGTCATATCTCATTGTGGTTTTGATTTGCATCTCCCTGATAATTAGTGATGTTGAGCATTTTTCGTATACCTGTTGGCCATTTGTATGTCTTTTTTTTTGTGAGGAAGATCAGCCCTGATCGGATGGCACCCTAACATCGGATGCCAATCCTCCTCTTTTTGCCGAGGAAGATTGGCCCTGGGATAACATCTGTGTCCATCTTCCTCTACTTTGTATGGGACACCACCACAGCATGGCTTGACAAGCTGTGTGTCGGTGCGCTACCAGGATCCAAACCTGCAAACCCTCGGGCTGCCGAAGCAGAGCACGCACACTTAACCGCTGCGCCACCGGGCAGACCCCTGTATGTCTTCTTTGAAGAAATGTCTATTCAAGTTTTTAGCCCACTTTTTAATTGGTTGTTAGTTTTTCGGCTATTGAGTTTTATGAGTTTCTTATATATTTTAGATATTAACCCTTTATTGGATAACTGGTTTGCAAATATTTTCTCCCATTCTGTAGGTTGCCTCTTCATTCTGTTGATGGTTTCCTTTGCTGCACAGAAACTTTTCAGTTTGATGCAGTCTCACTTATCTATTTTTGCTTTTGTTGCCTGTGCTTCTGGTGATATGTAAGAACAAACCTTTTAGCAAGGTATTCCCGGCTTTCAAATTCTGACCCCAGCCTGCCTTTCTTCTTTGAGCTTCACCACCACGCCACTGCACACCACAGTGCAGGCCACTGGACCACTCCCAGTCCCTGAGAATGCCATGCACATGTATGTGTCTCTGCATATTGTCCTTTCTTCTTGGAATATTCACCCTCTGCTGTCTACCCAGCAGGTGCAGTATTACAAAAGTCTCTGGTGGCTTTCCTGATCCTCTTCCTCCCAAGGAAGGATTAGTTGCATTCAGCTTTGTTTGGTCCCCTATGTACTAGAGTTGTTTACAAAATTGTTTCCTGTTCTAGACTATATCCCAGAAATTAATATCTACCAGATAGTGTATGCTATTTTTTAAATAAATTTGGTCATTTTGTCTCGATTTCTCTATCTATAAAATGACAGTGCTTTTAAATTTGCTTGTCAATAATAACCAGCCGAAACTCATTTTTGAAATACAGATTTGAGGCTCCCTCCCATAGATTATGATTGCAGCGTTCCAGGAATTCATATTCGAAATGACCTCACTATGTGATTCTTATAATCAGGTATGTTTAAGAGAACTGAGTTAGATTACTCTAGGGCCCTACCCTGCTCTAAATTTTTTCCTTTTTTTGTCTATAATTTCTTACGGCATAGAAGAGAATAAAAGTGAAGGACAAAGGTGAAGGGCATGTTTTAAGATGACTAGCCGGAGTTTTGGTAACTGACACCCATCCCCTCTCCTTCAGTCCTTATTTTCAAGGGCAATTTTGAAATTTTAAGCCTGGTAAACATGTGGAAATATGATTAGAGTAAAGAGAAAGTAAGATGAGAAACTGATTCGATGTATATATAAATTACAAAAATACCTTAGACAATTTTCCATCAATAATCAAAATAACACCTTACACCGGTACAATGCTTACAACTTGCAAAATACTTTCCACTTCCTATATCTTTTTTACACTTTATAACCACACTGTAAGTTCAGCAGGGAAAAGCAGGACAGCAATCATTATTTCCATTTTATACAAATATTTTTTGAGTGCCTATGTCATATGAGGAAAAAATAGAGTATTTCATATAGAAAAAGGCTATGATCTTCTATGCGTTTAAAAGAGGTAAAGTTCTCAAACTGTATATGCCCAGGTAAAGAGTTATTGGACTGAGTTGGAAAGATATATTATCCAGATATTTCAAGGCCATCGAAATCTTCTTTTCCCACCACCTATGCAGAGTTATTTAGGGAACTGCTATAAATGCCCTCTTGACTTTTCAAATTTGAAATAATTTCAGAATTACAGAAAAGTTGCAAAAATAGTAGTTTCCATATACCTTTCATCCAGCTTCCTCTAATGTTAACATTTTACATACCACAGTACAGTTATCAAAATTAATATTGGTACAATACTAGTGACTAAACTACAGACTTGAAACATTTTTCCACTAAGGTCCATTTTCTGATGCAGGATCTAATCCAGGATCCCACATTGCATTTAGTTGTCAAGTCTCCTTAGTCTCCTTCAATCTGAGATAGTTCCTTGGTCTTTCTCTCTCTTTCGTGACCTTGACACTTTGGCAGAGATACTGGTGGAGTTATTTTGTCGCATATCCCTCGATTTGGGTTTGTCTGATGCTTTCTCATGTTTAGATGAAGGTTATGCATTTTTGGCAAGAACACCACAGAAATGGCATTGTGCCCTTCTCAGAGCATAAAGTCAGGAGACATGGTGGTCTCTGCCAAGTTTCTCCATGTAATTATTCCCCTTCCCTTGTCATTAATAAATATCTTAGGGGAAATACTGAGACTATGCAAATATCCTGCTTCTCCTCAAACTTTTACCCACTAATTTTAGCATCCTTCAATATATTTTGCCTCTGATAATTATCACTATGGTGTTTGTCTAATGAAGATTTTCTTTCTTCTTCTTTTTTTTTTTTTTTTTGGATATCTGATCTTATTTGTTACTCTTAGAAAATTTCATTTTTGACTGGACTCAGACTTAGAGGTAGAAGCTCTCAGGACAGCCCCCGTCTCTTGGTAATCTGTTCCTGGTGTTTTTCTTTGGCCTCCTTCACTCTCTTGGCCAAAAGTTCAGCATATTCTGCAGCCTCTTCCTTGTTTTCTTAGTACACTGTTTCTTCAGAGCAATAGGCCGCCGTTTGTGTTGCAGGACACGTGGAGTAACAAGATGCTGAATCCTAGTGGATATTGACAGACAACGTGAAGGATTGTCACACTTTTGTGAGGCATGGAAGGGGATGGGCAGTGGAAAATTTTTTGGAGGGAGCTGAGGAATTAGAGTTCCTTAATATCATTTGCTCCTCCTTGTGAGTCCCATTCTTATGACTAAAATTTCACTTTCTGGCATTCAATGTAAAAACTCTGGTGTTAGACACAAGGTGGCAAAAAAAAATTATGTTGCAATGCAATGGGCTTCTTCAGTAACTTCCTGATCTGGTTATATATTCTCAGACCAAAGGCAAATTGGCTTCCAATAATTGTCAAATTTGCTCCAATCTACTTTCATCTGAGAACTTTGTTTAGAATTCCTCTCTTTCCTAATGTAGTTTCCAAAACTCCATGTACAGTAACTGCCACACTTGACATTTTTTATATTTCCCTACCAAGTTCTCTAAAGCCCTACCTCAGTGACTATATAGTTGGAGTTCTAAGACACTATTGGAGAAAGCCTGTGTAAATGATTTACTATTGCATAACACACACACAAACAAGTTCCCATTTTAGGGCAGGAAAGTCTTTATTGCCTGCTACCCCACCTTGATTTAGCCAGTTTCACTTTCTCTGAGGTTTGTTATTTCCAACCCCATTCACAGTCAAACTGGAGCAGGACTCTTCCAGTTGTAATTGGCTGAAATTCACTTAAACCAGTTTAAGCAAAGACATGACATTGTATTATAAGGATAAATTATGATAAATAATTCAAAGATAGGGAGCAGACTCGACCTTCTCAAAGGACTGAGATCAGGAACGGTAAAACTATCAGGAACAAAGGCAGCTATCAGATCCGTGTCTGATATGTCAGCACTGCTCCATGAAAGCACAGACTCTGGAGTCACACTGCCTGAGTTTTATTTTAGCTTTAGCCCTTACTTAATCTAGTCAAGCTTCTCAGTTTCCTTACCTATAAAGTAGGGATAACAGTACCAACCTCACAGAGTTACAACACTTAGAACACGGAGTGACGTGGTAAGTGATCTGAGAGTATTCTTGTTCTACAACACACCTCTAAATCTCCACATGCTGCTACCAAACATGGCAACCCTAGCCTAAATTTATAGGTTTCTTAGAACAGATCAGCTGTCTGATAAACTTTCTCAATCAAGTTTAAATTCTTAGGACAATCTGATTGGTCCAGATAGGGTTCCGGGTTTCATCCTTGCTAAAGCCAGAGGCGTTAAGTCACCTAACACTTATACACCTGCTGAGGCCCACCCCTAAACGTCTGTGGATATTTCTCAGTGGTGGGGGATCACAAATCAAAGCTAAAATCCCCCCCTCCAAAAGAAAAAGAAAAGGATTTTTCAGTACTTCTCTCAACTCACTGCTATTCTGTTCTTCCATAGTCACAAAAAGTCCTGATATGAGTAACTTGCTCAGTATCATATAGCTAATAATGAAGCTGTGGTTCAAAACTAGGTCTGACTCCAAATCCAAAATTTATTTTCACTAAACAATGCATTAGAGTTGTTTATATTTATTGAGACCATACTAAGTAGCTGACCCTGTATTTAACCAAACTTTTGAGATGCAAGACTTCGAGTAATTCAAAATTAGGTTTCCTGGGTTTTTTTCCTAATTTTTAATTTTAAAAAATTGGGGTATAGCATATGCACAGTAAAGTTCACAAAATTAAAATGTTCGACTTGATGAGCTTTCTCATACATATACACTCATATCCACCCAGATCAAGATATGGAACATTCCCATCATTTTATAAGGCTTCCTTATGCCCCTTCCAAGTCAATACCCATGCCCAGAAAGGTAACTACTATCCTGACTTCTATCATTATAAATTAGTTTTGTTTGTTCTTGATTTCATATAAATGGAATTATATAATATGAATTCTTTTGTGTCTATTTCACTCAACATAAATTATTGTTTGTAGCAATTTATTCTTTTTTACTGCTGGGTAATATTCCATTGTATGAATATACTTCACTTTGTTCCAGTTTGAAGCCAAAATGAATCAAACTGCTAGGAAGATTCTTATACAATGCTTTTAGGAGACACCTGCATTCATTTCTCTTGGATATACACTCAGGAGTGAAACTGCTGAGTTATAGGATAGGCATAAGTTTAGCTACAATGTACACTGCCTGTGAATTTTCCAAAGTGGCTGTAACCAATTTACACCCCCACCAGCAATAATACTTTCAGTTGCACTATAATCTTTTTTTAACCAAGGAAAATAATATAATCAGTCTATTGTGCTAGTCACATTTCTTAGTTCTGCAAACGGATTTTATTTGAGGCTCTTTTGTTGCTGGTTACAAGCAAGGCTTAGTTTTAGGCTAAGTTGTTACGTAGAATAGATCCTCCTCGTTCATTAGCACCCTTACCAAACCACAACCCCCACCCACTGAGATTTCACTAAAAGATACTACCTAGTTTGCCATTCTTTATAGCCGGGTTTCTCAACAATGGCATTATTGTCATTTTGGGCCAGATAATTCTCTGTTGTGGGGGGCTGGCCAGTGCATTGTAGGATCTTTAGCAGTATCCCTGGCCTCTGCCCAATATATGTCAGTAGCAGCCCCCACCCGATTCATTGTGACAACCACAAATGTTTCCAGATTCTTGCCAAATATCCCCTGAGGTGCAAAATCTCCACCCACCACTGCCCTGTTAATAACCACTATTTTCTAAGTAAATATTCTGGCCTCTCCACACTTCATCTAAACCAAATGTCATGAGTCAATGCAGTGTTAATACAATGATGTCCATAGTTTTTCAATACTAATGGCACATTAGAATCATCTTTTTAAAAGGGGAGCTTTGAAAGAACGCATATGCCAAGGCCCCACCTTAGAACAATGGAATGAAATCTCTTAAGGTAAGTCTTGAGCATTTTTCTTTTTCTTTTTTTTTGGTGAAGAAGATTAGCTCTGAGCTAACATCTGCTGCCAATCTTCCTCTTTTTGCTAAGGAAGATTAGCCCTGAGCTAACAGCTGTACCCATCTTCCCCTATTTTTGTACATGGTTTGCCACCACAGCATGACTTGATGAGCAGTGCATAGGTCCGCAGCCAGGACCTGAACCTGCGTACCCCAGGCCACCAAGGCAGACTGCGCGAACTTAACCATTACACCACCAGGCCGGCCCCTTGAGCATTTTTATTTTAAAGCTCCTTAGGTAATTCTAAACTTCGGCACAGCTGAGAACTACCTTCTTAACATATTACTCTTCCCAGGAATATATGCTTTCAAATAGATTTCTACCAAGGACTTCTCAAACATTAGTAGAGCATGAGGCATGTATCTGGGGAGTAAAAGACTCACAGAAATTCTCAAATTACACCAATTAAGTGTCTATAGCCCATAACTATAAACAGTGATATCTAGTGTTCTGTTCCCGATTGGAAAAAAAAAAGGTATATGTGTTAATTCTTACAGCTAACTCTAATATATTCGACCTCTCTTTCAAAGGGATATTTCCCATTGTCTTTGAAACACCTTAAATCTTTCACCTAAACAAACAAAAATCCACAAGCCCCCCCAAAAAAACAAACAGAAAAATTCATATTCACCCTCAAGTCAAAGTCCAACTGTCTGAGAGAGAAATTTAGACTCACTGATTCCATTTCTTCATTTATCACATCCCACTCCAATCTGGCTTCTGGTCCTATTATTCCAACAAAATAGTTCTTGCTAAGGTAAATGACCCTTATGTTACTAAATCTAATGGATATTATTCAGGCCTTATTTCACATGACTTCTCAACAGCATTGGACACTACTCACCACTCCTTCTTTGAATTATTTATGCCTTTGTCTTCCATTGCACAACACCCATCTGATATCTGCAACTCCTTAGCCAGCTCATCTTCCTCTACCTAGCCAAAAATTAATTTAAATTCTTCATTGCACACTCCTAGGTTGTCTGCTAAGTCTATCTCATGTATACTCAAGACTTTAATTTCTCCCTACATACTTAACAGTTAGTTTTCAGTCTAGATCTTACTTCTCAGCTCTAGACTTCAATCCAAAAGCCTCTTGGATGACTCAAAGGCATCAGAAACTCAGTAAGTCCTACACCAATGATCTCCACACCTACTCATCTCCAAACATATTACCTTTCAAATGGATGTCATCAGTCAGCTCCATTCCATTCCATTGTATGTACAGCTTCCCTCCTCCTCCTAACCTTGAATCCAATTGCATCAACAAATCCTGTGGGCTTTTCCTTCCACAGCTACTCTCTCCTCCTCCATAACACTACCCTGGTTCATCAAGTTATTTCTAATCTTTTACCTGTTGTACCTGCCTAATTCATCTAAGAATATTGCATCTACTTTGACCTGCCTCTAATCCTTTTTTGGAATTTACAGCTAAGGTAAATTTTTCAATTTGCAAATCTCATCATTACCATCCAGTTCAAAATCCTTCAAAGGTTTCCCATTGCTCCAAGGGAAGAACCTGCTTCTTTTCCTGGCCTTTGGGCCCTGAATGGCCTGGCCCCTATGCAGCTTCATCTTCCTCAGTTCTGTCTGCTCTAGCAGCACTGAGCTTCTTGCAGTCCCTTATAGGTAGGATGGCAATGTAATTTATCACCCAAACCACTTCTTTTTGTGTGTGTGTGTGTGTGAGGAAGATCAGCCCTCTGCTAACATCTGCCAATCCTTCTCTTTTTCTGCTGAGGAAGACTGGCCCTGGGCTAATATCCGTGCCCATCTTCCTCCATTTTATATGAGATGCCGCCACAGCATGGCTTGCCAAGTGGTGCGCCAGTGCGCGCCCAGGATCCCAGCTGGTGAACCCCGGGCCGCCACAGCGGAGCATGTGCACTTCATTCACCGCCTGTGCCACCAGGCCGGCCCCCCAAACCACTTCTGAAAGTGCAAAAAGTCTATCCTTGGCAAACTGGGATGTTAAGTTGACACCATCTTTCTGGCCCTAGAATTTTTGCTCATGTTGTGTCTTTTACTGGGAAAGGAGCTCTCCATGTCCCTTTTGCCTATATAATTCTTCAGTTCTCTGACCAAGTCACTTCCTTCCAGGACTTTTCTGACTACGGTTCTCCATTGTGAATCCTCACAGCGCTATATGCTTCTTCATACCATTTTTCTCAGTTATGATTTTGCAGTGTGATTGTTTTCTGCACTAGACTTGAACTCTTGAAAGTATGTTTTTGCTCTAATTCGCCTCCCCCACCCCAGCAGAGTGTCTGTATGCAATTTATTGAATGAATGTCAATATAATAAATAAGGAACACAGAGAGTCTGTATTCAAGGAGCTCACAATGTAGTATGGAAACAAATGGCTTATTACAATGACATGCTGCACTTACAGAATACACAATTTGATATCCAAAAAGGGAGGTAAGAGAGCTGCCTGATGTATCTCACATGGTGTCAGTACAATTGTGTCAGTTCTTGATGACTGACTTAAACAAACCTACAAGGTTTGTTCATAGGAGAGATGGACTATATCCACTAACAGTGAGAAAGATACCTTTCCAATGACCTGAAGAAATACGTGGCTAGAGTGTCGAGTGTCTGCTAGGAATGATGGGAGGCGATGCTGGGGTCAGATTTTGAACAGACTAAGTAATTAAAATATTATGCATGTATGCAAATGTATGTAGTATATTTAAATATACATATTTAGAGCAAGGGAGTGATTTCATTAGATTTCAGGTCTGAAAGGAGCCTACAGGGTGAGCTGGAGGGAAAGATATAGAGAAAATAGGGCCTAAGTAAACAAAGTAGTGAGGATTAAGAAGAAGGGCTGAAGACAACAGATATGAGATAAAATGGACAGTAAATAAAGGACTTGGGGGAGAGGAAAGAGTGACATAGCATCAACACACCAATTTCTTTTTTTTCTTTTTTGAGGAAGACCAGCCCTGAGCTAACATCCATGCTAATCCTCCTCTTTTTGCTGAGGAAGACCAGCTCTGAGCTAACATCTATTGCCAATCCTCCTCCTTTTTTTTTCCCCAAAGCCCCAGCAGATAGCCGTACATCATAGCCGCACATCCCTCTAGCCGCTGCATGTGGGATGCGGCCTCAGCATGGCCGGAGAAGCTGTGCGTCGGTGCGCACCAGGGATCCGAACCCCGGCCACCAGTAGCGGAGCGCACGCACCCAACCGCCAAGCCACGGGGCCGGCCCTCAATTTCATATTTTGAGGTTAGCTACTTAACTTTTTTCTTACACTGTGTGCACACTTAATTTTGTCAGTAGAGGAAGTAAAATCTTTGTATCCACTTCAATGCCTATTAAATTTTATACATAGTTGTCTCTTAGCAAGATCTTTAAGAACTTTCCATTTAAAATTTATTATGATTCAAGCATTTATCAGTAAAAATCTCCAAATACAGTGGCCATAAACAAGCTGGATGAGCTATTGGTAGATATCAGAACAATCTAGGATATTTTTCCAAGCACTACCTAGAACGTAGAAATTCTGCATATCAGAAGAGGGGAGGAATGAGAATGTCAGGCATGTGTAATTAGGAAAAAATTTCCTAGGTGACTGACTCCTGCTCCCTGCCCAACACTGGGAACCACAGCTCCTCTCTTAGAATTTTTATGATTAAGAAAACAGAAAATGTACAATAAACTTTCTGTGTAGGTTACTTAGGATTTCATGTGTTCTACTTATAGAGGACTTTGTAAATTTAAGTATATTTGGAAAGCTCTTCCTGTTTGGCAAGGACCTGGGGGATGACGTCATAGGTTGAGATTCTAGGGTATTTTAATACTGTCCTGATTGTTTTAGCAGCTTCTAATATGCAAATCCTCTAATTAACAAGAACATAATTATGAAATTAAAACCCCAACTTGGCATCCAAAACATTAACAGAAAGCAAGAGTTATCATTGTTTTTATGGTACACATCTCACAATTCTGGATAAGTGGTTCTCAATCTATCCCCACCTAAGGAAACTCATGGGTTTCCAGCCCTAGAAGAGCATATCAGAAGTAAGGACTCACAAAGAGCTGTCCTAGATTTTGTCAAAGTAATATTGTTTGCAAAGAATATGAAATGTCCCAAATGGGAAATTAGATAGGAATAAAAACTTCTGGTTGATGTTATTTTTCAGGGATTTTTGCTAGTCATGTGTTGAGATTATCAACTGTTTGTCTATTGTTTTTAGTACCCATAGGTAGAGACAAAGACCAAGTTTATTCAAACAAAGTGAAACTGAGAATTTAACTATGCAGATAACAAATGGTCAAACAAATACTTTTGCCTTATTTATCAAGTGACTTTTTAAAAGCTGAACTGGCAAGATTGTTCCAATTTTCTACTTACTTGTATTTCTCGACATTGTCAACAGTCATTCTAAAATTTTGTGGAGTCTTAAAGTGTACAATGATTTTACAAGAAATATAAATCTCCAAGATTCAACAGGAAACATAAACCTCCAAGATTCAACAAGAAATATAAATCTCCAAGATGCAATATTTTATTACAATTTTGGCAAGATTTTTTTCCCGCAAAAAAAGGATCTAGAGTTTATATGTATCAATCACATCCAAATGGCAAGTCAGTAGTTAAAAAAGGTTTGACGTGGGCTTTCAGAAAACATACAAAATAGATTAAGAACATAACGGTAATTCTTTTTTGTAAGACAATTATAAAGTGTAGTATAATTGAGGACTTTATTATCTGAATTATATTTCTGATCACAAAATTCTTTATCTGGCGTGGCTACTGTTTTCCAGGGGCTTTTATTTTTCACTTACCACTCCAGTAATCCAAGAAAGAAATCAGAGGCACGGGAAGTTCCTATCATTAAGGCACTTTTATCATATTTTTAATATTAAAAATTAGCACTTGGTTCCTACTTGTAGGGCCTTCAGAGATGGAGATTTGTATGATCTTGTTATTCCTCACAACCCAGCGTTACAGCTATTTAATAACTAGGAAAAAAGGAAAGAAAAAAAGAAGTGGAGCACAGACCATTTTGCAAACTGTGGTAGTGTTCCATTTTGTTTCACTCTTCATTGGTCACAGACAGACTTTTTTTGGAGTAGACCAAGTGTACCTGTTTGCCGCCACCTCCTTCCCAAGGGTGAATATACTCTTCCACAAAACGAACACATACCTGGAGTCATGTTTTGAGATCTTTTTGAAGGCTTTGACCCAAACTGTTTAAACAGCTGGTAGACTAAAACTTGAAATCCCCACACGCGAAAAGAACTATTTTGGGAATGCAGCTACCCCCTTCAAAGTCATTTGACTTGGAAGGTTGGCCTTTACACCAAATCAAATAACTGAGGAATGGGGTTAGAAAGTTTCAAAAAGTATCATTAACCTCGAGCGATTCAAGACTGATCTGTGGACGAGGGGAAAAAAAAATGAAGTGTAAAAGAAATGATTAAAAAAATGCTTTCAAAAAGAATGAAGCGGGACATCCCCAGGCTTGAAAAGATAGTGTTTCCATCGCCACATCTCCAGGGTTGTAACTGAGGCCCGCAGTCACAGTTCAGGAAGAAACCGTCCACTAAGTGGCAGCACGCTACGCTAAGCCAGTTATCAACGTCCTTCGAGCAGCTTTTTTGTCGCCATTCGGCAGCGCACCCTCCTCCCGTCCTCCAGGGAGGGACCTAGAAAGGTTGTAAGAGTTTTCTCCTGAACCCACAAAGGAATCAAGAAGTGTCACAGGATGTCAGCAACTCCGTCTCTGTTTTCCCTCCGTCTCCTCAGGTGCCCCGCCCGCACGGGCCATCGGGCCCGCGAGGCAGCCTCTGTCGCAGGTCGCCTAGGCGTAGGAGGCGGCCGGAGGTGACCACAGCTGCCCAACAGTTGGGGTCCCAGGCTGCCCGGTGTGACGCAGCGGGCCCCTCTCCACCCCTCCCCACAGGCGCTCCGACGGGGCCGGGGCCGGGGCCGGGGCCGGAGAGAGATGCGGGCCAAAGCCTGGGCGACCGGACCCCACGCACGACCCGGCCCCCTGGGCTTATCCAGCGCGGCGCTTCTGCGGCTCCCCGAGCCCCAACACAGTCTTCAGCATCTCGTCATCCCTCTGCTTCCCCGGTTCCTCTCGGTCTCTCCCCCGCAAAGTCCTTGCGCAACTGTCCCGAGCGACAGCAGCGTCCACACCCGCACGCAGCGAGCCTCTAGCTGCCACTTCCCGGAACTCAACTCGCGGCGGGTGAGGGAGGGCACCAAAGCCAGCATCAGCGGCCCGCGGCTGTGGCCAGAGTCCGGCGGCCTCCGCGCGGCTGGCGTACGGCTCCCATCGGCGCGCGTGCGCGCACTCGCTCTCCGCCCCACCTCAGCACCAATCGCTTTCTTCCTACGGCCCACGACTCCACAACGTAGCCCCTCCCACCGCCCGCGCGCCGGCAGGAGCGGTTTGGCGTGCTCGCGCCTGCGCCCTAGTCAGTCCTCCTCGCGCCCAGTGGGGAAAGGGAGTGAGCAGGGGGCTTACGTCGTGCAGGAGGCGGCGGCTACGACGGAGACGGCTGCGCTTGCTCTCTCGGCGTTATGGCGGCTGCCGGGAGCCGATAAGTGGCGGGAGCGGGAGCGCGCGCGTGGCTGCGGCGACGACGACGGCTCCTTCCTTCTCGCTCTAGCTGCCCTCGCCGTTGGTGCTTCCATCATGAATGGATTATGGGATCCGCTCCACAGGGGGTCGCGCGTGGGAGCCGCGGGCCGGGGCTTCCCCCTCCCCCTCACGGACTCCTGCTTCCCCCCAGACGCCCGGAGCCCGAGGACTCACCCGGCGGCGGAGACCTGAGTGGGCTCCCTCTGCCCCCGCGAAGCCTGCACGGCCGCCGGTAAGAAAGGGGGCGGCTTGCGGGTCAGGATGTGGCGGGGAGGCCGGGAGCCGGCCGGGCGGAGGGCGGGGGCGCCGGGCGAAGGCCGGGGCGGCTCTGCGAGGGCCGGCGGCGGCGGCGGCCGGGCTCGGCGCGCGGGGGGCGCGTGAGTGGCGCGCGCCGGCGGGCGGCGGAGCCCGGGCCTCCTCGGCGTGGGCGCGGCGGGGCCGCGAGGGCAGAGCCGCGGAGCGCGAGCGGCGAGCGCTTGGCCGGCGCGTCGCCCCCGCCGCGACCCGGCCTCCCGGCACGTGGGGGGCGGCGGCGAGGGGGAGGGGCGGCGGCGAGGGGGAGGGGCGGCGGCCCAGGCGAGCCCGGGAGGGCGCGGAGCGGGGCGGCGGGAAGTGTGAGGCGGGAAGAGAGACTCGGGGACCGGGAGGGAGGCCCTGGGAGGGACGGGGGTGGGAGTGTGCGTCCGGCCGGGAGACTGACTGGAGCGAAGCTGCGATGGACGGAGGAGGGAGGAGGAAGGCTTCCAGCCTCCTTTCGAGCCCCGCTTCGGAAACTCAGCAGGAACAGAGCAGCTGTTGAAGGACCGGGCACAGGGGAGGAGGGTTGGGGAGGTTTGACTTCATTGTTGAGACGCGGGAAAGGCTGGAGAGAGCTGCGTGCGCCTGGAGCTGCAGAACTCAGGGCTGTGAGCAGGGCCTCAGAAAGAGAACTGACTCGGAGAAGGCAGATGAGGGGGAAAAGGAAGTTAGAATGTCCAGAGAAAGCCGTTTTGAGGAGCGAAAGGAAGGTGGAAAGGAAAGAACGAAGAGGAGTGAACTTTCTCAACGCAGAGAGACTTTCGGGAAAGAGGCGGTTTGTTAGAGTCCCTAGATTTTTAAGACTTGTTGAACAGTAAAGCTCTTTGACGGGTTGGAATTAATCTTTAACATGAGGAATAAATGTTGCGTGGAAGAGTTACTTTTTGGATAACCAGTTCTTGCAAAGAGTCTACTGGACCTTAGTCTCTGGAGAATTAAAATCTCGATCTAGATGTAGAGTTTGCTGTGATTAAGTTGGCAACAGCCTGTTTTCCTCCTCTTTTTTGTGGAATGGAGATCATCGTAGGACTGAATTCTCTTTGCTGAGGTCGGAGGACAGCTCTGCTCTCAGTCGGCTATCTGGGTCCTTTCTGGCTGGGGAAGGATCTGACGTCTCCTTCCCCCGCTTCTTCCTCTCCCTCCCCTGCCAGAGATCTCTTTGTTTATTCGCGGATGGCTTGTAGGTGACTCTCCAGTGTTGTGCTGAAATCTTGAAAGGTGGGAATGCTGTGTCTTGGTCCGTGATTTCTGCCCCAAACCCGTTACTTAAAAAATCATAGTGTATATTCCATTACCTTTTTTTTTTTTTAATGGAATCTCCGCAAGTCCAACCTGGATAAATATTATTTAAATTTTATCATTCCACTGTCGGCTTACCTGTGAAAGTACACATTTATTTTGACCTGTACAGTTTTTGCGAAGATTGTATGATACCCTTTTATTCTTCTGTTCTTATGTGAGCATTTTCCAAACTTTGCCTCATTCAAGTGTATGAAGTTCTTGGTGATATGAATTAGTGTTTGATTAAAGGTAACCTTTTCCCCCCTTACTTGGTTTGACAAAGTATCTAATAAGACTCCGTTTTCTATTCTTGGAAGGTATATATATGTTATATATTACCATTTTTCTTTAGTTAGCTAGTTATCCATAATGTGTATATATGTATCGCTACACAGCTGCAGTTAGTCTAAAAGTTTTGTCACTCAGCAGATATTCTGATTTCTTCTGTCAAAAATAAGCACTGGTGTGCTATAAATTCTAGTAAGTAGTCAGGAATGTAGTTAATGGAAGCGTAGGTATTTCTGATTGGCCTAGGTAGATTTGTATAAGTTCTAAATAGACTTATCTTTTTCTCTACAGGAAGTTTTCTTATTTTCTTAATATGTTTTCTTTAGGTGAATCAAAAAGGGTCCCAGGAAACCTGTGAATGTTGAAGAAAATTCGTCTGTGAATTTTTGGTATTCAAGGAGGAGTCAGTATTTATATTCATCTTTTAAACTGGGAAGATTTATATTTTATTTTAAAACTTCTTGATCTTTACAATGAATGGACACAGTGATGAAGAAAGTGTTAGAAACAGTAGTGGAGAATCAAGGTAAGCACTTTATTATCAAGTATTTATTATGAAGAGAATGGAAAACTTGTGTGACTCTTTTTAGTTTTCTTAGTAGATGGCAGTTTTCAGGTTCAAATTCTTCCTCTTAGGTATCCAAACAGTAAAAAGTTTCTAATATAAGGAGCTTTGTTGATAATACAGGTTTTAATTATTTTTTTCCTTTGAGATACACAAAGAAGAATTTAAGTATAGAAGTTTGTATTACTTAAATCTCCTTGGAGGTATATATTGTTTGGGTTAATAACTGAAGCTAGAACAAGTAGGAAAAGAGATTTAAATTGATTTGACTGTTAGTGCACTCTCTAAATAAGGGCAATAAGAATTTATTTCCTCATCTTTTTCTGGCATTTTATCTTCTACCTGTGCTGTCCAATATAGTAGCCACTAGCCACATGTGGCTGTTTAAATGTAAATTAATTAAAATTACACGATATTCAAAATTCAGTTACTCAGTCACACTAGACACATTTCAAATGCTGAATAGTCCCATGTGGCTAGTGGCTACCATGATGGACGGTGCAGATAGAAAACATTACTATCACTACAAAAAGTTCTTTTGGACAGTGCTGATCTGGATATTTGTTAAAGTATTGTTGCAACTCTTTTTTCCTCCTATTTTCTTTAATTTGAGTTTTAATTATATATGAGTGAGTTAAGAGTTCTTACTTGGGCCATGTCTTTTTAAGGAAGATATAGTTTATGGGATTAAGCCATATTAAGCTATTTTAATGTGAAAGAAGCCTCTTCAAATACAAAGACTCTTTAAATTCTTCTGTAGCGCCCAAATTTTGAGTTATCTGCATATTAATAATAAAGTCCGTGTAGTTATATATACTCATTGTATGTAGAGATCAGGAATATGGACATTGGAGTGAGACTGCCTGATTACTTATCCCGGTTCTACTTCTGGTTAGCTCTGTGAATTAGGACAAATTATTTAACCTCTGGGTCCAGCCCCATGGCCTAGTGGTTAAGTTTGGTGTGCTCTGCTTCAGTGGCCCGGGTTCAGTTCCTGGGCACCGACCTACATCACTCATTGGTGGCCATGCTGTGGCGGCGACCCACATACAAAATAGAGGAAGACTGGCACAGATGTTAGCTCAGGGTGAATTTTCCTCAAGCCAAAAGAGGAAGATTGGCAACACGTCTTAGCTCAGGGCCAATCTTCCTCAGCAAAAAAAAAAAAAAAAAGAGAGAGAGAGAGAAAAAGAAAAAATTAACTTCTGAGGCTTTGATTTTTGGAGTTTTGAAATGGGGATTACGGTATTATTTATCTTATTTGAAGTTGAGGATTAAGTGAGATGCTACATCTAAAGGTCTTAATATAGTTCCTGATATAATGAGCACTCAATATTTGCTTATTATGATTAGCATTATGTTTTATGTAACATAGGGTACTAGATAACTAAAACATTAATTATAGTGATAGAGAAAAGTGATGGACAAGAAACAGGAAAGTTTTGGCAGTTAGGAGGGTTTCAGAAAAAATGTTGGGGTAGAAAATGAAGCAGTGGTATATGTATTTGACCTGAGACTTGGGATTTTCTGGTCATTCTAGGAATACTTGAGTTTATCAGCTTTCACAGGTGCACTGTTTGGATAACAAGAACATCATAGAGAAGAAGGAGTAGTTACACGGAAAGCAGCATGATTTAGCAGAACAAGTGTTGGTCTGGAGTTACAAAACCTGAGTTGACATCATCTAACTAGTTCTCTGAATGATTTCTCAACTGTAAAGTAATTAAGAGTTGAACTAAATGATTTTGAAGTTTCATCCTATCACTTTTACAATGTGTAATAAAATTTTAGATAACAGAGTTTCTGGTGATTCTAGTCAAACTCTGTTATCTAAAACTTTATGAATCACCAGAGTTGAGAGGTAAATTAGAAGACTTTTGAATCTCAGTTTTGATTCAGATCTCTACAGGTATATTGACTATAGTAAGTGAATAGGAGAGTCACGTTGTCCCGCATTGTCTTATTCATTAGTGAGCAATGAAATGGTTGATAGGTAGAAATACCTAGAGGAGACACAGGAACAAAGCTACCTGGAAAATAGGAAGTAAGCCTCTTGAGAGTAAATCCTCTTGTTGAGTATGCGGAGAGATCGCGTGCTGTTGTATTCTGACCGCTTACCTGTTCGAGTAATCTTTTATATATTTTACTGCCATATCTAAAGCAAAGGTGAGTAGTAAGTCAAATTAGATGGTATAGTTGAAAAAAGTTAAACCCTGTGGAAGCAGATTTACTTACAGGAGTCTTTTATAATGCATACTCATTTAAAATAATTGCAAAGCATATTCTGTAATTATTCTGAGTCACCATTTCTACCATACAAGGTATGTGCTTCTGAGAAGTATGATTGTCGAGTTATCTAATTCTTTCAACTGCCTTGGTGTTTGTTTATCAGGAGGAGGAAGACCTGCTTCTATTTTGCTTTCATTTTCTTCCTTACGGCTGTTATGCTATCCTTTTCCTTTGCTCTACTGTCATTGTTACTAACCCTGAGACCCCCTCCCCAAAGCTTTTATAACAAGGCAGTACAGAGAAGGGAGATTGTGCCTAGTTAGTTAAAAGAGTGAGGAGGTGAACTTTATAGACATAGGGATTTTCTTGCAAACAACAAAAGTTTCAGTAACTATGAATGTTAGTATAGAGTGATGAGAGGAGAAATATGCTCTACTTTTAAAATTAACGTACACTGTAAATAGTTTTTAAAGTAAAATTTGATTTTTATTGGCTAGAATTTTTAAATGTATTTTTGCTTTAGCGTTTCTTTTTTCCTTTATGAAAATGAAGTTTATGAAATGAAATAGACTTAAGAAGTCATTTAGCATTTTTGGTTGGTATAATTAGCTTTCTACTAAAAAAATGGTTTTTTGATTCTTTCCATGTAGAAAGCTCTCTATAACCATTGACTGAAGGGAAGAAGAATACATAGGAAAATGTCTCTTGGGCTGTGCTATAACGGACAGTTTTGAAACTTATTTACTAAGAAATCTGGGTCAGGATGCACCTGTACATCAGTTTCAGCTCAGCACAAAGTTTATTATGTAACTGAAGTTAAGCTTTCTGAAGATACTATTGGAAGATTTCAGAGCATCACTTCCTCACTGTGTGGATGTGTTGTTATTTGCAACCAAATTTTTCAAATCCTGGGTAGATATTTTTTTTTTTAATTATCTTGAATGATGATTTACTCCAGGACTAGATTTATGGGTAAAGACCAGAAATATATTGTCATATTTTGCTCATTTTTGGATGATTGATACATGCTTAATACTCAGAAGAATTTTTCTGCTTGCCTGTAGATTAAATTTTTAATAATATGTTTGTCCATGTAAATTTGAGAATTTATTTGAATCACTTTAATTAGTCTCTATCTATTATGCTCTTGAAAAATTCTTACAGGGTGAGGCAGGTTGTTAGTGATGTGCTGTAATCGTCTCAACCATTTAGAATTAATCTCTAGCTGGCAATGGAGCTTTGTTGACCTGTAACACTTCAATTTCCTTGGCTTATAGAAAATATTTTAATTATCATTTTATGGTTCAAGAATCTTTGGATCTCAGCTTGTAAAGTGTTGTGGGTAGGCAGTGAATAGGGACTATGATCACTGGAAATGTTCTCAATGAAAACCTCCTTTTTAGAAATTCAGAGTTTAAAGGCTTTTTAGAGGCTTTGAGAAGCCCTGGAGCCTCAATGACCTGTGACATTTAAGGAAAACCGATTCAGAGTTAATTTGAACACAGGGCGCAGTTTGCACCATGGATCTGTTAGTGTCCTGTTGAATTCTACTATGGTATACTGTGTTTGGAAACATTGTGTTTATGTATACACATACCAGAAAGATTTCTTGCCATCAAAATCAGTTAGTTTCTTTCACTAAATAAATTTGAACAATTTTTAAAGTCAATACCAGTTAAAATGGTGTTTGCTGAGCTTATTTTGCAGTTATCTCAGAGTTTTAAAAAAAATGTCATTTTTTAAATTTCCAAAGTTTGTGTTAAGAAACATTTTAAGGAGGATGGGAAAGTGTGAAATCACAAAGCCAGAATGGCTAGAAATCATTGAGTTAAGGAAACTGGTTTTTAAAATTTTCTGTGATGTCATTAATTGCAGGAAAGTATGACTCTTTTACATCTCATTTTTTGTTATTCCCTATTTCTCAGTTCAGTATGTGCTTTCTTCATCTTTTCCTGTTTTTTCTCTCAAATATCCTGTATATGCTACTAAATCTAAGATCATCTAAGATCGCTTCTTATCCTTTGAAAACTCAATAAATCGTTAAGCAGAAGCCTTAGTAATAGGATACTCTGTTTCCAAATAGAATTTACCAAATTAAAATTTTCACACAATTTCCTAGGATTGTGGTTAATCTAGGTTACTGTAAAGTATTTAGGCTTTTTTAACTGATAAGGCTAAGAGAATTGTATATGACTTGACTTTGCAAGACATTACTTTTATCTACATAGGTATGAGATAATGTGGGGGCAAACATTAATGTGTAGTTACCCCTTTTTTATACAGTAGCCTCCCCTTATCCACGGGGGATGTGTTACAAGACCCCAAGTGGATGCCTGAAACTGCGGATAATACAGAACCCTGTATATACTATATTCTTTCCTATGCATTCATACCTGTGATAAAGTCTAATTTATAAATTAGGCACAGTAAGAGATTAACAACAACAATAATAAAATAGAACCGTTATAACCATATACTGTAAAAATAGTTCTGTGAATGTGGTCTCTCTCTCTCTCTCAAGATACCTTATTGTACCGTACTCACCCTTCCTCTTGTGAGGACGTGAGATGATACAATGCCTACATGTTGAGATGAAGTGAGGTGAATGATTTAGGCATTGTGATGTAGCGCTAGGTTAATATTGACCTTCTGACAATACATGAGGAGGATCTTTGAGCCATGATGATGTTGATGGTCGGATGTCATAAGCAGATGATGTCCATGGTTGTTAGAACACAAGCACTGTGATACTGCGATAGTCAATCTGATAACTGAGATAGCTACTAAGTGACTAATGGGCAGGTAGCTTATGCAGCGTGGATACGCTGGTCAAAGGGATGATTCACGTCCCAGGTGGGATGGAGCAAGATTTCATCATGCTACTCAGAACAGCACGAAATTTAAAACTTATGAAGTTGGGAATTTTCTATTTAATATTTTCAGACCACAGTTGACTGCAGGTAACTGAAACTGTGGAAGGCAAAACTGCGTATAAGCGGGGAAGACTGTACTGTTGAAATAGTTGCTTATTTAAGATCTTGACGACTGGTGGGTTACATATGATATAGTTGGGTTTAAAAATAAGAGTATTTTTTGTGGTGAAGAGATAAAGAATAGATGGAGAAAACTTTTTTGTATTTTTTTTAAGGAAAATTTAAAAACATGCAGAAATACAAAAGTTGCAGCCCCAATTTCGGTCCTTGGACCAGCAGCATTGGCGTCACTTGGGAGCTTGTTCAAAATGTAAAACCTTGGCCCCTAGCCCAGACCTTCTGAATCAGAATCTTCATTTTAACAAGATTCTCCAGTAATTCGTCTTCATATTAAATTCATACGCATATATATGAAGCGGTTCATTCAGCACCTTGCCGCTTTTTTTGTTACTGATGTTGTTATACATCGTTTTTATTTTTTGGGAACTCCCAAAGAACAGTGTCATAGGCCCTGCCATCAAGAGGCTGGGTACATTTCATTGCTCTAGAAACAATAATGCCACCAATAATCATTGAGCTCTCAACTCTGACTGAGCCAGGCATGGTGCACAGTACATGGTGCATTATGTGAATTTATCACAGTTCATCCTCACAAAACTCCTGTGATGTTCACAGTATTATGAGTCCCATTCTCTAGAAGGAGAAACCAGATTTATAACCATTAAAAAAAAAAAAAAAAAAAAAAGCTATTGGGGCCAGCCTGGTGGTGTAGTGGTTAAGTTCACATGCTGTCCTTCCGTGGCCCAGGGTTCGCAGGTTCGGATCCTGGGCGCAGACGTATGCACCACTTATCAAGCCGTGCTGTGGCAAGTGTCCCACAGAAAATGGAGGAAGATGGGCACAGATGTTAGCCCAGGGCCAGTCTTCCTCAGCAAAAAGAGGAGGATTGGCAGCAGATGTTAGCTCAGGGCTAATCTTTCTCACCAAAAAAAAAATAAATTTCAAACTTCACTTGGATTTCATTGACTTTTCCATTAATGCTCTCTTTCTATTCCAGGATTCAACCCGGGGTACCATGTTATGTTTAATTGTCAGCTCTCTCCAGTGTTCTCTGTTCTGTGAGAGTTTCTTAGCCTTTGTTTGATTTCCTTAACAGTCATCAGAAGTACTGGCTAGGTGTCGGGTAGAATGTCCCCCAGTTTGGATTAGTCTGATATTTTTGTTAGGATCAACTAGGGTTATCAGTTTTTAGCACAAATATCACAGAGATGAAGTGTTCTTCCAGTCACATCGTATGGGGAGCATAATATCCACGTGACATTACTGTTGATGATAACGTCCATCACTTGGCCAAGGTAGTATTTGCCAGGTTTCTCCACTGTAAAGTTACTGTTTGTTTTTCCCTTTCCGTGCTGTATTCTTCGGAAGCAAGTGACTGTGTCTGGCTCACTCTCAAGGGGGTGGAGGGAGTGGGAATTAAGTTCATCTCCTGCTGGGAGGGAGTGTCTGCATATATTATAATGGAATTCTTCTGTAGAGAAGTCATTTCCCCCCCGTTTAGTCACTCATTCATTTATATAAGCATGGACTTATGTATATGTATTTTATATTTTGGGCTATAATCCAGTAAATTTATTTTGTTGCTCAAATTGTTCTAGCCTTGCCCATTGTGAGCTTTCTTTCGAGTTGGCTTCCGTGTCCTTTTGACACATTCCCATTCTTTTGCCCTCGAGTCACTCATTTCTCCAAAGAGCTCTGGTTCCTTTTATTGGAGAAAAGGGTATTAGAAAGCAGATTTGGGTGCGGGGTATGCTCATTGCTACTCAGGTGTCACTACTTCTAGGCCCTCTCAGCAGACAAAGCAGACAGAGCTAGTGACGTATGTGTATATAGTAAACCACGTATGTCGGCATATCTATAGTTCTTTCTGTATCTGTCCATCTGTATACATATTAAGGTAAACTTGAGTTTGTACTGATGTCTCCAGCTATAATCCTGAACTACAGGATTCATCCTAACCTTCCTTTCTTGCTCCTTTATAATTTCTATCTCCAACAGAGAAACCTGGTTCCCACCATCCTCTACCTACCATCCATAGTCTTCACCCTCAGCATATGGGTAAAGCAGGTGCAGAATTTCTAGGCTATTCTCACAGAAGAAACAAATTTACCAACTAGAATACAGTGTTTACGTACAGTGTACAGTTCCTATTATATTTAGCCTTACAGTTTCTAGTCAAAACACCCGTTTTCCAAAGTTACTCAAGTTAGCTTCTGCCCCCCAGCCCCCTTCAGTATGGTGATATCGTAAATTTATAATAATGTTAGATTCATTTGTCACAGTTTGCATTCCATCCTGGGATACTCAGTCACATGGGTTGATTTTTTTTAAACTTGCACGTATTACATACACTCTGTGCTACACAGTTTTGTGGGCTTTGACAAATGCATAGAATCATTTATTCTCCGCCACAGTACTGTCAGAATGATTCCGTCATCTAAAAGTTCCCCTGTGTGTCCCAGATTTATGGAATCAAAATTTTCATTTTAACAATATTCCCAGGAGATTTGTATGCATAGTAAATTCATATGCATATATATGAAGCTATTCACCTGGAGTCATTCAGTATCTTGCCATGTTTTAAAATTATAAATTAACTTGGAGAAAGATATTATGACCTAGAGGTGATAATGGAATAGCCAGGTTTAAATACACAGTCAAGGAAGTGAGTATATTCAAATTCATGGGGCATGTAGGTATGCAAGTGAGGTGAAAGAAAATAGAATTGGGCAAATTATTGGACTAAAGTAGTGGGCTGTATGGCAGGTTTTCACAGAGCTCTTTAAGTTTTGTCCTCTTGATAATGATGAGAAATGATGTAGTTTGGAAAGAAGGAAGAACAAATGGTATCCAGAGGCATGATGGAGAGGAAGGTTTTTTACAGAGGTCATAGTCCCCAACAATGATGTGCAAGTTCCCTAATAAAGAGAGTGTGTTGGACATCCTAGCTTTGCAGTTCTTTACCCTGAGGTTTATTCAGTGTTCTGCTGAAGTTTTTGTGTGGTTTAGTCCCAGGTGGAGGAAGGAGAAAAAAGGAAGCATAGCTGAATAAATGCTACCTGTATTGAGGGATACCCCTGGGAGTGTAATACAGTCCGTGTGAATGGACTGGTCAGAACCACAGATTTTAAGGAGGTACTCTAGGAATCTCTTGTACCAGAATCAAGTTCTTATGTATGAATGACTGAGAAAATTGCTTTTCATAATTAAGAGTATATTATCTGTCCCTGTGATATGAGGTGACTGCTTAGTCAAAAGTCAGCTTTAAGTAAATGTTAAACTGCGTTCAAAAGTTTCCTTGGTGTGGATAGATTAAGTGAGATCTAAGTTATCTTTGGGATTAAAATACACAGACGTAAAAAGTTCTGGGTAATTACGCGCTACTGGCTTTTGGGATCTAATGTCTACAGTATCTCTCAGAGCTGAGGCATAAGGCACAAAAATAGTAGGGGGCTCTTTTCTTAATGAAAACCTTCTGTTAGCTATTTCACATCTCTGTTGTTGCTGCTTTCAGAACTACAGTTCTGTGTCCTCAGATAGTTATTTAATTTAGATGATTGAGCAAGTACTGTGTGGTAGATACCATCAAATACTAAAATTTGAGATTATTCTCTGAAGCTTGTAATCAAGAAAGAGACCTTAGCCTTAAATATTTGTAGCATCAGGTGGATATGGTAAATACAGAGAGATACAGTCTGCACCACTTCAAAGGTAGGAGACAGAGAAGTGATACGTGCTATTGAGACGAATATCTCCCAATAATGATAAGAAATGTGGGAATTGGAGACTTGCTCATTTATCTGGAGTGAGAATGAAAGCCTCTGTGTTCAGGGCACACTTGAGCAGAGACCTAAGTGAACTGAGAGTGAGCCATGTGGCTACATTGGGGGATATCAGTCTAGGCAGTACAGAGACCCTGACAGTGAACTGTGCTGGGGTGAGGGAGCTACAGCAAGACCAGTATGGCTACAGTGGATGGAGCAAATAGGAGAGTGGTGGAAGGTGAGGTCAGTGATGTGATGAATCCTGATTATTTGGGGCCCCTGTAGGAAATGGTACAGACTTTTCATTATGCTCTCCGTGCACTGATGTGTCACTAGGCCAGAATGATTCATGTTAACAGGACTAGGGTGTAGGGAAACCAAAGAGGGATACTGCATATTCAGTCACTGGAAGAGCAAGGAAGAAAAGGGGAGGGGAGGGAGTGAGTCTGGGGTCATAGTGGGGAAAGGGGAGACAGCTGCACCACAGGGGCTGAGAAGAGCTCAAGGGTAACACCCGGACCCCAGTTCTCCTGCAGGGATATAGTCATGGCATGGAGTCACTCTCCTCCAACCCTCTGATCTCCTAACTGGGCTCCCCACTGACCAACCCAAACAGAAGCCTAAGGCAAATGAGCTCTTTGATATAGTCCATCAACCTCCCCAAGCACAGAGCAGCGTAGACTAGAGGGGAGAGTGCCAGTGTTTGCCATTCCACATTCCTTATATACAGGGTGTTCCTCTGCAGTGTGTTTCTCATGTGTGTCTTAAGGGATGAGGGTCCTCTGAAGCGTTTTCCATTTTGATGATATTCATAGAGTTTTCCCTTAGTGTAAATTGTGACGTGACTCCCTAGGGCTATCACCAAAGGCTTTCCTATAGCCATTGCATTCTTTAGGTTTCTCCCCAGTAGGTCATCTTCTGGCACACAGTAGGGTCAGAGTTTGTGTTGAAGGTTTTACCACATACAGTGCACTTAGAAGGCTTCTCTCCAGAGTGAGTTAACGTGTGGGTTATTGAATGCTACTCCATATTGATCAGATTAGAAGGATGAGGGTGTGCTGAAGGCTTTTCTTCACTGAAGGCCAGACTCCAAGAGGATTCCCAGTGATCTCTGTCTCCTGGTATTCATATCCTGTGTAGTTCCCTCCCACTCTGTGGCAGGATCAGTCTGGGTGACCAACACAATCCAGATGAAGAGAGAATATGGCCTTCTGAGGCTAGGTCATAAAAGACTTACGGCTTCTGCATGGGCTCTTTTGGATCACTTCCTTTGGAGGGTACCTGCTGCCATATTGTGACGATACTCAGCACCATGGGGAGACCTACATAAGGAGAAACTGAAGGACCCCTGCCAACAACTGACACTAATTTGCCAGGGATGTGAGTAAGCTATCTTGGAAGTGGACCCTTCAGTCCCAAAGACTTTAGATGACTGCATTTCTGGTTGACATCTTGCTTCTCATGAGAGATCCTGAGCTAGAACTACATAGCTAATCCATTCCTTAACTCTTGACCTACAGAAATTGTGAGATAATAAATGCTTGTTGTTTTGAACTGCTAAATTTTAGGGATAATTTATTACAAAACAAATAATTTATACATCCAATGTGAGTCCCGAAGATGCCCCAGAGATGGCAGATCAATGAATGCTTTCCCACAGTTACTATATTCATACCTACCTATTATGAATTCTCTTATGCACAGAAAGGTAAGAGTTAGTGGTGAAAGATTTCCCAAAATGATTGCATTCATAGGGTTTTTCTCCAGTGTGAGTTCTCACATGTTTCTTAACAGATGAGAGATTATTTAAAGCTTTCCCACAGTCACTGCACTCATAGGGTTTCTCTCTGTAATGTATTCTCTTGTGCACAGTAAGAGAGAAACTACTGGTGAAGGATTTCCCACACTCATTAGACTCACAGTTTTTCTCCAGTATGAGTTCTCACATGCTGTGTCAGATGTGAGCTTTCCTAAAGGCTCTACAACAATCATGACATTCATAAGGTTTCTCCCCTGTATGCATTCTATTGTGGACAGTAAGGGAGGAGCTCATGCTGAAGCCTTTCCACAGTGATTACATTCGTAACGATTCTCCCCAGTATGAACTCTCCTGTGCCTTTTGAGGATACATCTAGTGCGAAAGACGTGAAAACACTGGTTACATTCATAGGGCTTTTCTCCAGTGTGAATTCTCACATGCAGTGTAAGGGATGAGGGATTACTGAAGGCTTTCCCACAGTCACTGCATTCATAGGGTTTCTCCCCATTATGTATTCTCTTATGAACAGTGAGGTAAGAACTGCTGCTGAAGGATTTGCCACATTGATTGCAATCATAGGGTTTTTCTCCAATATGAATTCTCTTGTGCTGAATAAGATTAGATTTTGTGCTGAAGACTTTAAAACACTGATTACACTCGTTGAGTTTCACTCCAAGATGACTTCTCTCCTGTTGATTAAGAAATGAATGCTAACTATAATTTATAATATTTTTAATATTCAATGCTATCATAGGAATTTTTCTTCCAGGAATTCTGCTATGTATAACATCATTATAATTGGTGTTTTTGCCACTTTGAGTGCCTGTATATGATGTCTGCTGGTTTGAGTTCTCAGAAGTTAAAAAAGATGGATGCTTTGCCATAAGTCCTTATCAGATTCACAGAACATCTTCTGATAAGTTTAAGACAAATTTATGTTTGAAACACTCAATATCTGAGTCACATTTATGGAAACATTTACTTTTGTGAACACTCAGGGAAGAAAACATTTTGGAGATAACTTATGCTTCTCTCCAAATTCACAAGAGTTTCAGGGTATCTCTCCAGAGGGACAACTTTTTCTTGGGAAAATGAATCCCTTGGTAACTTTGTGGCTTTTCTAATTTATGGCATTTTCCTACTGTGGAAAATCAGAAATCTTACCATTTTTAAACCTTTAGATTGTTCTTCTCTAAAAACATGCTGCTTAGAAGTTAACCCTTGGACTTTAAGTAAGAGTCTCCAAATCCGAAACAAATTGAAAAGAAATTTAAGTTGATAAAGGAAAGAAAAGGTAAAATGCAGATGTTAGTGAAGGTAGACCCGAAGGGGTTAGAGATTTTCAGGAGGTTTGCAATGAAAGGGACACGAGTGTGAAAATTTTAGGTTTGTATTAAAGAAGACTCTAGAAATATTGAGATTGATGCTGATGGAAAGAAGGAATTGTCAGGAATGTAAAGTGAGAAGGAACTAGACAAAGAGCTCATATGAGACTTAAATTTAAGAAGGAAGAGAGAGATCTTTTTCCCCCCTCTGAGGCCAAAGTAAAGTATGAGATAATGAACAGAAAGTTAAAGAAAAAGCAAAGGAGGTCCACGAGGAGGCTCATACTAAACGTTTTTGGCCTTCTTGTCGGAAAAAAAGGGCATTTTACAAATGTCTCTGATGGACATTTCCTAATGTAATACTCCAAACTGTCAAGCCACAGGCCAGAGAGGTTCCTGACAAAGACTCATATATACCTAGTGCTCACCCGGACAGGTGCCTGGGAGAATTCCTCTTTCCTCTGTCCTCACTTTATCTTCTTGCTCCAATTCGGAGAGCAGACTAGGTTTATCAACTTGATTCCCTATACATGGAGAAAAGACATATGATGTAGGGGACTCTGCATGGGACAAGAAGCCTCACCATGGAACTGAGGCCCACACTTCTATAGATGAGCAGGTGTGACTTTAGGAGCAGCAGTACAATTATCCTTAAATTCTAACAAATATAGTATAACTATCTTTCACCAAGAAAAAAAAATGTAAGCATCCTCAGTCAGTATCCAGGGTGACAGGGGATAACTGGTCCCAGAAGTTCATGCCCAGTTTCAAATACAGACTTAAAAGCTCCAAAGCTTTTATCCATGGAGAACATGAAGTCAGGCCAAGGAGTAGATCTTCAGTTGATAGGGAAGGCATTAGACCACAAGCTCCAGGATGGTAGGGACCTAATTCCCTAATTCCCAATTCCCAGCACAGACCTCATTCACCACCATATTCCTAATTCCTAGCACAGACCCAGGAACATAAAGGTGCTTAAGAAAGACTTGTGAGAAGTGATGTCAGTGACAATGGTGGAGTAGGTAACTCTCAAAGTCCAACACTCTACAAAACACCAGCAAATAAACTGGTAAAAACTGTCAGAATCAACTTGATTGGAACACTGGAAAGTTATAAGAAGTTTACAGCAACCAGAACAATGCTTAATCAAAACAAAGAAGTGAATTTGGTAAGAGAGCTCTGTGACACTTTAACTGACCCTGGCCCATCACCTGTTCCCCACCATGGCAGTCACCTTGAAGACAGCAGCCTGTGTTCCTACTACTGGAGGGAGCAGAACGGATTTTCTTCTCAAAGAGCTGTGGTTGCTTGTTTTGACCTGTCTGGTGGCTCCCTGAATGACTGGCTCAAAGGGCTTGCTTTTATTTTGTCTAACTCCAAACTCTCTCAGTGCTGAGGTGGCTATGAAGGGTGGAGGGCTGGGGCATGTGCCAAACACATTTAAATGTATTAGCCACTGCTGCCTGGGGCAAGGGAAAACCATTGAACCAAACAAAAGACTAACCAAAAAGTCTAAGAGGAAAGCAGGGAATAAGATGTTTCGGACAAAAAAGGCTTCGAAAAGCTCCCACATATTCCTAGGTATACGTAAGACCACGCACATACCCAGGGCTGGGTGCATGCTCCGAAAAGACCTGAGAAGGCACTAAGCCCTCACCTTTGATTGACCTTCCTGCTCTGCACAAGCAGGAAGTGAAGGCTAAGACAGAGTTGTCAGTCGCCTGATTGAGTTTTGAAAGCCCGCTCCAAAATATACACAGAGACCATTTGCAAAGACTGTGCGTTTTTGGGTTCTAGGTATTTAAGGAAATCTCTGACAAATCACTAGCTGGCCATTAAGCTAAGAAAACAGAGACTTCAGTGGCCACACATGACTAATACAGACATTGCAAAATTAGTTCAGAAATGTCACCAAACAAACAACACCAACTACAACAAGCAACAACAACAAAACTTAGGGATGGGGGGAAATCTGATTTACAGAATTGCCAGACTATAATGCCAAACGTCCAGTTTTCAACAACAAAAAAATGAGTCATGCAAAGAAACAAAAGTGCTTGGCCCATTACAGGAAAAGGAAATTAACAGAAATTGTCCCCAAAGAAGGGACTTTCCAGACAAAGACTTCAAATCAACTATTTTAAGTATGCTCAAAGAGATAAAGGAAACCATGTACAAAGAACTAAAGGAAATGGAACTCTTACCAAATAGAGACCATCAAAAAGATAGAAATTATTGGGGCTTGCCCGGTGGTGTAGCAGTTAAGTGCGCGTGCTCCATTTCGGTTGCCCAGGGTTCGCAAGTTCGGATCCCGGGCGTGCACCGACACACCGCTTGTCAAGCCATGCTGTGGCAGCGTCCCATATAAAGTAGAGGAAGATGGGCACGCATGTTAGCCCAGGGCCAGTCTTCCTCAGCAAAAAAGAGGAGGATTAGCAGATGTTAGCTGAGGGCTGGTCTTCCTCACACACAAAAAAATAAATAAACAAAGTTCTGAGAGAAAACAAACTGTCACCCACAAATTCTATATGCAGCAAAAGTCTCCTTCAAGAAAGTGAAAAGGAAATCCATAGAATGGAAGGAAATATTTGCAAATCATATATTTGATAAATGTCTAGCATCCAGAAGATATAAAGAACTCTTACAACTCAACAACAAAAAGACAAACAACCCTGTTCCCCCTAAAATGGGCAAAAGACTTGAATACACATTTTACTAAAGAAGATATAGAAATGGCCAACAAGCATAAGAGAAGATGATTCTTATCTCATTATTCTTTAGGGAAATGCAAATAAAAGCCACATTGAGATATATACCACTTCACATCTATAAGGATGGCTTTAATTGAAAAAAAAAGGAAAAGAAACAAGTGTGGTTAAGAATGAGGAGAAATTGGAACCCTCTCATATTGTGGGAGGGAATGTAAATGGTGCACAGGTGTTATGAGAGGTTCGGGGATTCGATCGGAGACGTGAAAGACACTTTCCACTCCAAACAAATGGACTGAAGGTATATTTTATTATATAGAGGATAGTAAAGGCGACAGTCTGCAAACAGATCAAATAGGTCAAATATTAAGAGGGAAAAAAAACATCAGCCCGACTGGAAAGGGAAAACACCCACATCGGCTGAAGAGAAATGACACAAATCAACCGGAAAGAGAAACACCAGGTTGACCGAAAAGAGAACACATCAAATCAATTGCTTCATATCAAATCAATTACTTCACATCAAATCAGTTACTCACAACATCCACGCCCCACTGCCAGGAGAGCCCTGTCAATCGACGTGGCTGGGCAAGGATCACACGTCCTGGGCAAGGTGTCCCTTCCACAGGTGGAAATCTCTCCGGGTCTCAGTCTCCAGTAGTTTTTATACCATCAGTAATTTTCAGAGTAAGCAATTACAGAGTTTGCAGAGCAAGCATTTAGTGTTCCCATGCACAAAATGGTTATCAGTGGCTTACGTGCACTGAGCCCCCTGGGTAACATCCCAGCCCAGTAGTTGTGTACGTGTATTGTTCTCTTTGGTTATCGTCCCAGCCCGGCACAGATGGCCAGTCCATCCCGTGCTACGACGCTCCAAGAGCCTTGAAATGTTACAACTTGTGACTCACTCTGTGGGAGAAGGGCCAGTTCCCACCACACAGAAAGCAGCTTTGTATTTCTGTTTGTGCTGGTGGCTGTAGGTCAACGGAGCGGCCAATCATGGCTGTACTCATGTCAAGACAACAGGTACTCTGCCAAACAGTTTAGAGCTTCCTCAAAAAGTTAAAACATAGAATGACTATATGACCCAGTAATTCCATTCCTAAGTTTATACCTGAAAGAACTGAAAACAACTGTTCAAGGAAAAATTTGTACACGAATGTTCGTAGCAGCACTATTCACAATAGCTAAAATGTCCATCAACAGATGAGTGGATACACAACAAGTGGTATATATGCACAATGGTATACATTCAGCCATAAAAAGGAACGAAGCCTGATACACACTACAACATGGATGAATCTTAAAAACATGCTGAACAAAAGAAGCCAGACACCAAAGGCCATATATTGTATGATTCATTTATATACAATGTCTAGAATAGGTAAATCCACAGAGACAGAAAGTAAATTAGTGGTAGCCAGTGGCTGGGGGTAGGCAGGACTGGGGAGTAACTACTTAATGATCATGGGTGTGATAAAAGGGTTCTGGAATTACAGAGTGATGATGGTTGCGCAAGACTGTGACATTATTAAAAGCCACTGAACTGTATATTTAAAATAGTTAAAATGGTCAGTCTTTCTGTTTTGTGAATGTTACATGAATTAAAAAAAGCCTTGTTACCTGAGTCAATAAATAAATGCAGGAATGATGTCAGGCTTACCAAGAGATGCGAGGTTCCTGCAGTTTTCCAGCATCACATCCCTGTACAGTGTTCTCTGAGAAGCATCCAGCAATGCCCACTCTTCCAGGGTGAACTCCACAGCCACATCCTCGAAGGTCACCAAGTCTTAAACCATCACAAACATCATGGCTTAGCCAAGGACCACCCTCACCAATGTTGACAGGAAAAGGGCCGAGGATGACAGAACTAGGGAAGAGGAACCCAAAACACACGATGTCCGGGCAGGTGCTGAGCTCTGCTCTCCTTTGCTTCCAGGCTCAGCCCTCAATGCTCGTCTCCTGTCTACTTACTTCCAGCCACTCCCAAGGTTAGATGCATGTCCACCATATACACGGTTGTCTTTTTCCAGTAAGACTGTGGGCTCTGTAATCTTATTTCTCTCAATCTCCAAGGTTGACAGGCTGGGACACTGCAGAAAACAGAGAAATACTCACTAGTAGCCGTCATAAATTACTTGAGTACAGAACACGGTCATGTCTTTCCTTTAAAAGTCTCAGCAGAACACAATATAGACGGTGACCCCGGAGGAAGCTTTGAAAATGTAAAAATTGTTGACATAGGCTGACATTTTCTGGGCAGCCCCTCACCCTCCATCAGATGCTCGGAGATCCTGGGATGCCTGAGGACCTGGTTTGCCTGTGAGGCTCCAGGCCACAAAAGATAAGTCCAATTTCTGGTCAAAAGAATAATTATCTGGAGAAAGGAATATCTGACTTACCAGTAACCAGCTTGCCAGGAAGCCATGAACAAGACCTTCCTCCTCTGTGTATCTTCTCCGAGGAGAGGCTGGGTACAGGGGAGACTGAGCTGGAGAAGAAGGAAGGAGTCACAGTAATCCAGGGATGCCCTCTGTTCACAGATTATTCCCATTTCACAGATAAAGAAATTGAGGTTCGGAGGGACATCATTGTTACTTCATCAAGTTTATAGAAGGAATTAGAGGTAAAATTCATGAGATCCCACACAGTCACCACACAGGTGACATCTCCACAGACACTCAAACCACTGAAGTCCCAAATCCCAAGAACCACATAATCAGATATCAGTGACCTCATGGATCCTGGGGCTCCACTCCCACCTCCCCTGCTCAGCCCCCTCCCCTGTGGTGCAGGGGCCTTTAGCGCCTGGACTCTGAGGCCTGTAAGGACCCAAGAACTTACCACAAGTCGGGGACAGAACCATGGCCGCCATCCTGTGATTCAGTAAATGTTCGTGAACAACAGGGCAGCGGAGAACCAGGATGCTCCTCCTCTTATCCCCACAGAGCACTCAGGACAGGGCCCTGGAATAAATGGGAAAATACAAAGTATTCACAGCCTCTCTCCCTCTCTAGGTTACTGAGGACGAATCTGTCTTAGCCCGTCCGTCATGTCCTCCTTCAAACATAATATATTTGATACTGGGCCTTTATTTTGCTTAGCAGGTGATGAACTCAGGGCCATGTGATGGCAAAACTTGTCTTCTTCTGCCCCCAGTGGTATGACCAATACATTACTGCTCCCCCCATTTTAAGTCCTTGGCTTCCCTGAGTCTCAGGGCACATTCTTCCCATCCGCATGGTTGTCACAATCACAGTCCCAGCTACAACCCCTGTTCACGGAGACTTTGGCACCTGACTCCCATTGTTATTTCAACCTCCAGTCCCACCTCACTTGGATGACGTCAGCGTCCATGAGGATGACTCTCACAGTATTAGGAGTTTGTCCCCATCCATCTTGGCCACACATTTCCATGGGCACCACCCCAGGCTTTGTCATCACCTAACACTGCTCTACCATCTAGAACAATAGTTCAGAAACTTCTCTCTCTGAACCCAAACTCCCAAACATCTACCCTGCTCACTCATTTCCTCCTTTCAGGACATGTGTTCTACCACACGTGGCTCCAGTCTACCCACTCTCCTACTTTATTGTTGTCCATCTACTACCTTCTCTTTTCACTTCATACTTACCCAACTTGTGTTTCACTGTGTCTCATTTCAACATATTTCCTTATCCCTACCCCCTATCTTCACGCTGGCACAGCAGAACTCCAACCAAGCATGATTCCAATAATCTGCCTGCTCCGTGGCAACATCTGGGCAGGCCAGCCTGCACAAGAGATGTCACGTTGCCACCTCCAGAAAAACATGGTCTCCACCACGCAAAGAGCTCTTGACCCTGTAGGACAATCCCACAAGTCTCTGAAGCTTCCTAGTCATCATACCTTCTCTAATGTCTCTAAATCTCTCACATGCTCACCTTTTCCCCTATGGTAAGCAGCTTCCTAAATAGCCCTCAATGATTCGAGCCTCCTGGTTGTCACACTCACATTGAATTAGGGCTGACCTGTGTGACCAACCGAATATTGTGGAGGTGACTTCTGAGGCTAGGTCTTAGAAAGCACTGTAGCTTCCGCCTTGTTCTCTTGGACTGCTGGCTCTAAGGGAAGCCAACTGCCATGTTGCAAAGACACTCAAGCATCCTGGTGGGGAGACCTACGTGGAGAGGAACTGAGGCCTCCAACAGCCAGCACCACCGTGCCAGCATGTGAGTGAACCACCTTGGAAGTCAGTCCTTCAGGTGACTGCAGCCCCAGCTGATATCTTCATGTGAACTCATGAAAGTCCCTGAGACAGAACCTTCCAGCTAAGCTGCTCCTGAATTCCAGAACCACAAAAACTGTGAGATGACACATGGTTATTGTTGTTTTAAGTCACTAAGGTTTGGGATAATTTGCTATGCAGCAATAGGTATCGATGAATACACTCTGACTTTCAGCAGATGGTCTTGCCTCTTACTTCTCAAAGCAATCATCCTAAGGAGTCCATTTTCCTGTCTTGTCACCAAAATCACAACCTGCGCCACGGTTTCCTCCCTCTGCTGTTACAAACCAGGAGCCGTCTCCCCTTCTCTGTAAGGCCGTGCTCTGCAGCTCTGTGCTTTGCTCCATCCCGACTGCCTTTTTAGGATCTGAAGCCTATCGATGATCTCTTATCTACCCTTCCCCTTCCAGCTCTCCCACTCTCCTGGACTCTTCCTCCCACCATTTCAACCCTATGCAGTATTTGTAGCGGGGAAATAAACCTATCCTAAGAGCATAGTTTTCTTTCCAGTTACTTCCCAGTCTCTCTCCCTCATCACTGCCAAAGTGTTTGCATTCTCTGTCTCATTTCCTCATGTCCCCAACACAGGACACTCTGGTTTCCACCACTTCCATTTCAAGGACAACACTCTTGGTAGAATCATCAATGATCTTAGTCACAGAACAGAGATGTAGATGGTAAATACTGATACTATTTCTTATCTTTCAGATCAAGAAAAATCCTTTGTTGGAAAGTCTGCCTGGAAAGGCACTTTCATACACTGCTGTGGTACAACTCCTACAGAAGAAAATTTACCATAATCAAGCAAAACTGCAAAAATATTTATCCTTTCTCCATCATTCCCACTACTAGGAATCCATCTCAAAGATACAGAAATACTAAAATATTCCTCTAAGACTATTCATTGTGACATTTATAACAGCAAAGGAGTAGAAACAACACAAATGACCATCAATAGGAACTGGTTGAATAAACTATGGGATATTCACCTAGTGAAGACTCATGCAGCCATTAAAAAGTGATAAGATCTCTAGGTAGTTGTAGAGATAATTATCCCCAATAAATATAAGGAGAAAAACATCAAGGTACAAAAGTGTATGGAATGATTCCTTTTTAAAAGAAGGGAAAGGCCAGGATATATACATATGTATATGTATACATATAAATGTATATACATTTGCATTTTATATGTATATGTATTGTATGTAATTGTATGTAAAATACAAATGTATTTTATATAATATATATAAATATATGTACATATATACACACATATTTTGCATATGTATATTTTTACATATACACACACCTATTTTCTCATATTTGCAAAAGAAACGCTGAAAGGATAAAACATGAATACAAACGTTAACCAAGAAGGGTAGGACAATAATTGAGAAGAGGAGACAGGAATTGAATTTAGAATTCCCTAAATATGGCTCATTATACAGTTTTGACTTCAGAATCATATTTTAAAAATACAACCACAATCCTCAGAATGGAAAACAAATAACTAAATGAACCGAATTTGCATATAAATTGGAAACATGACTACAACAGAGTTTGAAAAAGAATGCTTTCACGGGACTTTAAAACTAAGTATATTGCTAATTCAGCTGGTTTCCTCCTGAAGGACATTTGAGTTGTTTCTCTTCTTTTGCTGTTGGAAATAATGCTTCTGTGAATAACCATCGTGTGTAGATGTGGTCTTGTATTTTGGGAGGTTTACATTCAGAGTATATTTCCAGAAGCGAGATTGCTACGTAAAGACAGCGACTCTTCTGGGTGTAATTTTTTATATACACTGAAGGAGAATATCATTAAGTAAATAAATTAATGCTATTCAGAGGCAATATTTTTAGTATAACATAGATTAATATAAAATCAAAGAAAATTAAGCAAAAAACCATTGTAAAGTTAAATCGAATTAGAAATATCATGTTAAACTCATGATTTAAAAATTACGTATTCTCTGCTGCAGAAATTGATAAAAGAAACCTTAACTAAATTGAAGTCAGGAAGGCCTGTAGTGGGAGCTCTCACACCCTCTCACATATTGTCAATTACACCAAGCAGGAAGTGACAGAGACTTGTGTCTTGGACACGAAGTAAAACTGCTTTATTACTGAAGCAAGATTTCTTTTTCCACCTGACAACATCCTAGCCAATGAGAAACATCACAGCTCAACCAACGAAACACGTCGCAGCTCAACCATCGAGAAACGCTGCAGCTCAGCCACCGAGAAACACCGCAGCTCAGCCACCGAGAAACGCCGCAGCTCAGCCATCGAGAAACGCTGCAGCTCAGCCAACCAGAAACGCGGCAGCTCAGCCATCGAGAAACGCCGCAGCTCAGCCAACCAGAAACGTGGCAGCTCAGCCATCGAGAAACGCTGCAGCTCAGCCATCGAGAAACGCCGCAGCTCAGCCAGTGAGAAACGCCGCAGCTCAGCCAGTGAGAAACGCCGCAGCTCAGCCATCGAGAAACGCCGCAGCTCAGCCATCGAGAAACGCCGCAGCTCAGCCAGTGAGAAGCCTTTGCTGCCTTGACCTTTACTTTCTCCCAATGGATTTTCCTTTAGAACAGCCCCTCCTTACTCCTGCTCTTCTCTATAAAAGCAGCTCCCCTCCTTTCTTTTCTGGATTTGCCTGTGGTTTGCCATAGCATGTATATCCTGAATTGCAACTCTTTTGGCTATTCCCAAGTAAATTCAATTTCAGATGAAATAACAGGCAAATTTGCTTTTTAAGTTGACACTACTATATCCACTGAAAGGTCTTAGAAGCAATGATACTCCAGAGGCACTGAGCATACCTAGTGTCCAGCTCTTGGTTTTTAAGACTATTTACCACTAAAAAGAGCAAAGTACTCTATGCACTAATAATAGAATAATCTCCAGTATATGTTAAAGGAAAAAAGGCAGAGAAAAATGCATAGAGTACTACAATGTTTTGTATAAGTAAAAGGGGAAATGAAAATATATTTGCTTGCATTTACTTAAAGAAAATCCAGAACGCTAAGAATGCATGATAAACCAATAAAAGTAATTACCTATAGGTGGCTAGAGGAAGGAGAATGGGATGGAAAGAAAAGAAGGTGAGGGCAAGACTTTGTAAGGTATATCTTTTTATATCACCTTAGTTTTGGACCAAATGCAAAGAAGAATTCTAATTAGATTTTAAACATTTGAGTATTTTATAAAAAATTGAGTAATTTCATTTTTAACCCGAAAGTCTTCCTGACTCTTTGTGGTGACAACCCAAGCCCAGGAAAGCCCACTGGCAGGTCTTCTGCACAGCGGAGGCTGATGGAACCTGTCGGTACCAGGTCCACACGGTACTCACCTGCTCACACAGAAATCCACGGATCAACGAGGACAGGTGGACCCTGAGCCTGGTTTCACCTCAAACTTGAGCTCCATGGATGCTTTTCTTGGCTGAGGGGGGAAAAAAGCACAGAGGTTGCTTTTGAGACCTTTTATAGGGAGTAATACAGCTGATGGATGGGAAGCCACCCCATTCACTTTTCTTTTTTGAATTTACTGATTTAACTGTAACTGTTGGCTGAGACTGGATTTTCCCGATTCCTATCCAGACACCTGCTCCCCACTTAGTAAACTCAGTGAATAAAGGAGACACAATTGCTGTCCCTCAAATGTCGTCTGAGAGTAAGACAGTGACATTAGACATCTTTCGCATGTCCTGTCCTCCATGGTACATCCCAAGTGATGCACTGTGGTTTCCTTAGATTTCAGCCCAGAGCTGGGCACATAGTGGGTGGTCAATGCATGTTTGTGGAATGAATATGTGAATGACTTAAAACCAGAAGTGGAAGAAATTGGGGACGGTGGGCTTGGGAGAGACTAGACTCCAGGGGTGTGTGTGAATACGGGTGGGGGGACCTCTCTGGTGCTCTCAGTGCCCCGGGTAGGGGAGTGGCAAGCAGAGAGCACAGAGGTTTACCTACAACTCCTGGAAGGAGGTGGGATTTCTAACAACAGACTTGAGGTAGTGAGCTCCCCACCCCTGAGAGTGTGCAAATGGGTGGGGCACATTTCTGGAGAGTTCTAGGGGAAATTTCTGTCCAGGGAAGGTTTGGGGCTGGGGAAACCTTAGTCTGGTCTAAATGAGAGCCCTTTGGGTTTGTCAGCAGCCCAAGAGTGTTGGGGGTTTGTGCATCCTCCTCACTTCCAGTTGCATATGGGACTCGGCTTGTCCCACATCCCTTCTGTGTGTGTGTGGCTGGCAGCGCCCTGACCCCGTGGTACGGGGTGGGTCTGCTTTGAGCTCTGGGATGCAGTCGTCATGGTTCTAAATTTGGTGCAGCCCTCAGCCCCTTGAGCTTGGACGCGCTGCCCCCTGGTGAGAAGAAAAAGCAGTTCCTCCTCATCACTTTGTAACCTCTTGGGGGTTCTTGTTTTGGGTTTTTCATATATCTTCTAACATCCTTTTTTTTTTTTTTTTTTGTGGGAGTCTGAAAACCCCAGGGTGGGGTGTCCTGGGGGTTCATCATGAGTTGACCGTGGGAGACTGTATTTGGGGAGGGAGTTGGGAGGTCAGAACACAGGGGAGGGACCTAGGGCATTAGTGGGGTCATCATGGGATGGTCCTGGGGGCCAAAGCCTTCCTGGGAGGATTCCAGGGCTGAGGACTGGGGTCAGGATGTACACTGAGAGACAGACCATGCAGGGGTATTTTCGGAGGGATGCAGAACAAGGGGCTGGGCTGAGAGCAGTGGCGTCATCCTGGGGGTTTGGGGTTTCAGAACATGGTGTTCTTTGGGGGTACGAATGGGGGATCGGTTGTGGGAGCACCTGGATGGAAAGAGTCTAGGGGAGCAAACTGTGAGGGGAGGGCAGAGTTTGGGGGAGGGGCACTTGGGGCATGGGATTTGGACGAGGGATCCTTTAGTGGGCCATTATAGGGGAGACCCGTGATGGTCAGAACTTGGATTTTTGTGGTGAATGTGGGGTTTCAGCACTTGGGAGAATTTTGGGGGTGCTCGTACTATCAGAGTATAGGAGAACTTTGGTTAAACAGACAAGAGAAAACCAATGAGGGGGTGGATTTGAGGTGCTTAGAACCGGGGATGTCTTGGGAAATGGATCTCGGGACTATGTTTGGGGGGATTAGAAATTGGGGGCAGACTATGAGGGTGCACCTAGGGGTTGCAACACTCATGGAAAGATTCTGGGAGGGGGTTTGGAGTGCCCAGTGCAGTTCCTTGGGGAGGAACAGGGTATGGGGGTGGTTGAGGATCCTTGATGGACATGGCAAGGGGGTGAATTGGGGAGCTTAGAGCCCAGAGGAATCTTGGGGCACTATGTATCAAAAGAAATAGATGATGGAGGGGAGATTAGGGGTTAGAATCTGGGGATGTCTTGGGGTTGGGCTTGGGTGGGGCCCCAACCTGAGAGTGCCCTGGGGGACACAGATCATGGAGACGGGTTTGACAGGGTGAGGACATGGTGGTGTGTTGGGCCTTGATCCTGGGGGAGGTGGGTTCAGGGAATCAGAACTGGGGTCTCTCATGGGATGGACCATGGGAGGTGAGTTAGGAGAGGGCAGAACCAAGGATGTCTTTGGAGGCAGATCTCGGTGGGGTGGGCGTGTGGGGTCAGAGCAAGGCGAGTCTGGGTGGGTCCAGGAGTGGACGCGGCCGGGCCCTGAGGGAAGGGAGGACAGAGCCCGCTGGGTAGCGGAAGCTTTACTGCCCACAACACTCCCCACCCCTGCCCCGCGTCAGTAGCACTTTCGGTACACGATGGGGGGCCCTGCTCCTCGTACTCCTCCCGCAGGACCCAGCATGACTGGAAGGCGCGCAGCGAGGCCAGGACGGAGCCCCCGATCCACACCGAGAAGCTCCTGCTGGGCTGGGCCGTCACCACCGCGCGGGCCTCGCAGGGCAGACCAAGCAGCAGCGCCGCGCGGAAGCGGCCCTCGAACCCCGCGAAGAGCGAGGAGCCCCCGCAGAGCAGCACGTTCTGGGCCACGTCCGCCCGCACCTCCAGGGGCACCTTGAGAAAACCCCGTGTGGCCATGGTGGGGACGCCCACGGGCGACAGCCCTGGGATCGCGGGCGGGCTGAAGAGCAGCTCCGGGCACTGGAACAGCTCCTTGCCCAGCGTGACCGTCCGCCCGTCCGGCAGCTCCAGCCTCTGCCGGTCTTCCTGCTCGGGCCGGGCCTGCTCCTGGAGCAAGTCCGCCGCCACGTAGCAGTAGCGATGCTTAATGTCCTCCACGGTGTCCAGGTCCTGCTGGCCCAGCTGCACGCCGGAGCCGAGCAGCATCTCCGGCAGGAAGGCCGTCAGGTGGGTGCCCGCCAGGTCCAGGCGCTCCGTGGCGTGGGGCAGCTTGTAGCCCTGGAAGACCCGCACCGTGGAGGTGACCCCGTGGCCCGTGTCCACCACCAGCCCGCTGACCCGCCCATGCGCGTAGACGGACAGCATGGACTGGGAAGCCACGTACATGGCGGGGGAACGCAGCGACTCGAAGGCCATCTCCACCAGCTTCTCATGGTTGGTGGTGGGGCTGAAGGGCGGGTCTGAGAAGAGCAGCGGGTGGTCCTGGCTGGCCACGCGGAGGTCGTGCTCCAGCAGGTGGCGCCAGATGAGCTCGGCCGCGCTCCAGTCCACCACGATGCCGCTCCGCACCGGCTGCACCAGCGTCAGCTCGGGGCGCGCGCGCGCGGCCTCGCCGATGAAAGTCTCCAGCGCCTGCTGCCCGGTGGGGGCCGGCCTCTGGGGCTGGCAGCCCACGATGGTGGCCACGGTGTAGTGGGCCTCGCCTGCCCCACCAAGCCCACCTTACAGGTGCCTGTGCCCGTGTCGATGACCACCGCTCCGGTCTTTGGTGGCAACCTGTTGCCCACCGTGCTGGGGGCTGGTGTCCTGCTGCAGGCCTTGTTTCCCAGGGTTGAGCAGGGTGTCAGGCCAGACCTGGGGGTCTCTGGAGAGGACTGGGGCTCCAAGGGGGTGGAGTGATTTGCATCCATGGCTGCAGGTGGCCGGGTGGCCTGCTTGGCAAAGCTGACCCCTTTCCTCTGGGGTGCAGAGGTGTGGGGGGAAAAGGTGAGGCCGGGCCTGTGGCAGGCACAGGCAGAGAGGGAGAGGGGCCGGCCAGTGGTCTGTGACATCACCCTGCCCTCTGCCCCCTTTAGAAGACGTCACAATGAAGGGGTGGGGATAGGACCCCTCCTTGTCCCAGAAAGCTCCCAGGACACTTATCTATTCTGGATTCCCCTGAAAGTGCCAAATTTGGAGAAGGAGGAGGATAGAGAGTTCCTGAGGAGGCATGTCTGACCCAGCTCCCTGATCCAGAACCCAGTAAGACCCAGGAATCTTTCTCTTGGTGCCTTGTCTTGAAGTTATTTACAGCGTCCTATGGGAGAGCTGGCCACATGCCTCCTTAGAATATTAAAATATTAATCCTTAGAATATTCATCAGAAGGTGATCAGCTAGTGTGGTTTTAGAAATATACTAAATAACAGCGCCTTATCCATCACATTCAAACTTGGTTGTCATTTTTACTTTTTAATTCAAAACAGGCTGAAAAACACAGCATGAGAAAATGAAGTCACCCATAATCTTACCACTTAAAACTTATGTAAGGGAAAAAAAATAGGGGCTGGCCCAGAGGTGTAGTGGTTAAGTGCAGGCTCTCTGTTTTGGGGTCCCAGGGTTCACAGGTGCCAATCCTAGGTGTGCACTGATGCACCACTTGTCAAGACATGGTGTGGCCGCGTCCCATATAAAATAGAGAAAGCTGGGCACGGATGTTAGCCCAGGGCCAATCTTCCTCAGCAGAAAGAGGAAGAGTGGCATTGGATGTTAGCTCATGGCTAATCTTCCTCTCAAAAAAAAAAAAAAGTAGGATTCTGCCTCTGACCTTCCGATGCCCCTGCTCAGAGCTGACCTGATTAACGCTTTGGTGCGCAGCCGTTCTGTTTTCAAATGTTTTTGGTTAAAGAATAAGAATAAGCATTTTGGCTGGAAGGATTTCCCCCTCATGTTTTTAAAAAGAGCCATAGTGATGATGTAATCAGATTTTTTTTCTTTATCCTTTGGAGGGTTTATTGAAATCACAACTTTTAACAAAATTTTAAAGAAAAGTCTAGTTGTGGTAAAATAAACATAACAAAATTTACCATCTTACCCATTTTAAGTGTACAGTCCAGTGGTGTTAAGTACATTCACATTGTTGTGCATCCAATCTCCAAAACTTTTCATCTCACAAAACTGAAACTCTAAACCTATTAAAGAACAGCTCCTTCAGCCCCTGGCCCCCACCATCCTACTTTCTGTCTCTGTGAGTCTGACTCCTCTAGGGACCTCCTATAAGTGAGTCACACTTTACTTGTCTTTTTGTGACTGGCTTATTTCACTGAGCATAATGTCCTCAAGGTTGATCCATGTTCCAGCGTGTGTCAGAATGTCCTTCCTTTTTAAGGCTGATTACTATTCCATTATAAGTATATACCACATTGTGTTGCTCCGTCCTTCCATCACTGGAAACTAGAGTTGCCTCCACCTCTGGGCTATTGTGAGTGATGCTGCTGTGATCATGGGTGTACAGATATCTCTTTGGGACCTTGCTTTCAGTTCTCTTGGGTATACACACAGAAGTGGGAATGCTGGATCATATAGTAGTTCTGTTTCTAATTTTGGGGGGACCATCATACTATTTTCATAGCTGCAACACCATTTTACATTCCCACTAGCCCTGTAGAGGATTTCACTGACTCCACATCCTTGTCAACACTTGTTATTTTCTGGTTTTTAAAAAAGTTACAGCTATCCTAATGAGTGTGGGGTTATAATAGAGCTTTGAGCATCAGCACATTAAAAGGACACATTTAGTTCAGATGGATTATTCCATTAAGAATTGAACAGACTCTGTTGAGGGCCCAGCCTTTAGTGCCGATAGTGATACAGCTGTGTGTGGACGGGGAGGTGTCTCCCATTTCTCCACCTTGTTCAGCACATCTGCAGGATGGACCCTTGACCCTATGAAAGAGTATTGTGGTGAATTTACATTACAGCCACTTAAGACAATAATAAACATTTTTTTCCCTTTAAAGAATCCTCATGGCAAGTGAAAGGGGTGTTAGATGACAGCTTGGAATGGGGCATTGTGATGACTTAAAAATGGGTACTATGGCCACTTTTTCTGATGGGAAAATAGAGGCTCAGAGAGGTGAAGTGACTTGCCCAAAGTCACACAGCTGGAACAGTGCAGGAGCAGGGTTTGAACCCAGATCTCTGAGATACTGCAGTGACTGGGTCCAGGAAACTGTGAGGTCTCAGATCCATCCCAAACAGTGGAAGTGGAGGTTGGGACTCGCTGAGGGGATATTGTGTCTGGCACATAACAGATGCTAAATCCTGGGATACCACAGCAAACAGGGCAGAGACCGTCATGATTAGAGGCAGCAATGCCGTGATGTTGTTAAGACCACAAATCTGGAGCCAGCTGCTGGGTTTAAACCCCAGCCCCTCCACTTCATGGCTGAGACAAACTACTATTCTCTCTGTGCCTCATCTTCCCCATTAGCAAATTGTGCGTAATAATAGTACTGACGTCAAAGGGCGGGTATGGGGAGGGACGAGTTATTTGTGCAGGGTTAAGGTCCGTGAATGGCACATAGTAAGTGCTATATGAGGGTTTGTTACGTAAATTACAGGTAATGTATTCTGTATGTGGGTGTGTGTGAGCAAATGACAACTGGAAACATTCAAACAACAGCTTTGAAATGGAATTATATAGGATTAAATGGATTTAAATAGGCATTTCCATTGAAAGGGCATTTCGTGGACACATATCAACCAGACTTCAGATACCTGCAGCGAACTCCTACAAAGCCCACGTGGGCCGGCATTTCTATCCGCCTGCCTGAGGGTGCTGGGAGCCGACATGTACAGCTTCCCGCCGGCAGGGGGCGCCCAAGACCACCAGCTTCTCTTCCTTTCCCCTGCTGCCACTTTGTTCTCTTGGTCAGGAGTTCTCAACCTTGGTTGCAAATTAGAATCACCAGGGGAACTTAAACAAATCCCCAGATCCTGGCTGCACCCCAGACCGATTGAATCGGAATCTCTGCAGATGGAGAGCAAGCATCAGTGATTTTTAAAAGCTCCCAGAAGAACTTAATGTGCGGCAATTGGAGATCTACAGATCTGGGTCTTCAAAATTCTTAAATTCTTCATTCCCCCTGATCATCTGAAACGTGGACAGTGAGTCTGGCTTGTGAGGCAGTTCTCTCAGACCAGCGGGTCCTCTTGCTTAAAGGTGTATGAGAATCTGCAGGAGGGCTTGTTAAAACACAGAGTTCTGGTCCTGCCCAAAGATTCTGATTCAGCAGGTCCAGGGTGGGGCCTGAGAATCTGCATTTCTAACAAGCTTCCAGGTGAGGTTGATGCTGTTGTTGCTCCACTTTGAAAAATTTGTAGCCTTGTAGTTTTGTTTCATCTGAGAGATGAAAGGAAAACTCACAATAAAGCTGGAACTACAAGGTTTCATTATTTTATTTCTAAATACATTTTTAATTTCAAAATTTGAAATTACAAAATATTTCAGGCTTACAAAACTTACACACATACACACAGTCAAAGCATCAAAAATACAGAATAAATCAGGATAGCCAAGGTGCAGAAACAACCCAAGTGTCCGTCAATGGATGAATGGGTAAAGATGATGTGATATATATATATATGCAATGGAATATTACTGTACTATGAAAAGGAAGAAACTCTTGCCATTTGCAACAACATGGATGAACATTGAGGGCATTATACTAATGAAATAAGTCAGACAAAGACAAATCATGTGTGACCTCACTTACACGTGGAATCTAAAATAGCTGAACTCAGAAACAGAGAGTAGAATGGTGGTTACCAGGGGCTGGGGGGGTGGGGGAAATGGGGAGATGTTGGTCAAGGGGTACAAACTTCCAGTTAGAAGATGAATGAGTTCTGGGGATCTCAGCACAGCATCCTGATTATAGTCAATACTGTATTGTGTATTTGGAAGTTGCTAAGAGAGTAGATCTTCAATATTCTCATCACAAAAAAGAAATGTGTGATGTGAAGGAGCTGTTAGCTGCATGATGGTGGTAATCACTTTGCCATATATAAGTGTATCAAATCAACTCATTGTACACCTTAACCTTACACATATATTATGTCAATTATATCTCAGTAAAGCTGGAAAAAATGCAGACTAAAAAGCCAAGATTAATACAGCATCCCTGTTTGTTCTCCAGGGGTTAAGGCAAGAATGCTTAAGTGATCAATGGCTGATTCTCTTAATTTATTGCAGTAGTTGTGTTCTATAAAGTCACGATGAACGCTGAACTATTGCTTCTAGGGGAATGTAGGGGAACTATTGTGCCCTTTATGAGCCATGCGTCCTTGGGGCCCCTTGTCTGGGCTACATGCCAGCACTCATGATGATCACAATCTTGGGCTTGGCCGACCCAGCTGTTTCTCATGGGACAGTTAGCTCAAAGGCCGTCATGGTCTGAGGGAACATGGAGGCCCTCTGGGGGGAGCTCTCGTCCTTGGAATGCAGGTCATACATGGACAGTCCTCCTCGGCAAGCACGCAGCCTTTGTTCCTCTGCCTGCTTAAGCAAGCTTCTCTCGGGGGCAGGGGCAGGTGCACACTTCCGTCCAGCCGGCCACTGCTGGACATTCCCTGTAAGTAATTCCCAATAAACCCATGTGTCTCACTCACCATCTTTGGGTCTTTTCTTCAGTCTCTGTGCAACCTATCCCACACTGCTCACCCAACTGGGCATGTGGCCAAACTGGGAATTACTGGATTAGGATCCTGCAAGTCTCTAGTTACAGCATTTTGATCAACTAATCCATACATAGCTTTGTGTTGTGTGTGTTTCTGTTTAAAAACATCCCATTTAATATGTATTAATGATCCATTAACATTGAACCCACGGCCAACAGTGCTACAACTCATACCTGAACGAAACTTATCTAACACACGCATTTTCTCTGTAAGTCACGTCACAGCCCCCTTGCACTTAAGAACACTAGACAGCAGCACCTCAGCACTATGCCTGGGGGCCAATGTAAACAGTGAAGGCACAAAAGCACAAAAACGTGACACACATGGCACTAGATAGACCACGACGATGACATGTTTGTGGTCTGAGAGCTGAAACTAGAAGGGAGAGCCTTGCCTTGTTTGACATCAGCTGGGAAGGAGCGTGCAGATGACTCAAATTTTTCACTGCTCTGTGCATGTCTGCGAATGGCCTAGGACATCCCACCAGTATTGATTTGGGGATTGCAAATAAATTTTAGCAAGTAGGTGAATTCTCAGATATAGTCTTTGTTAGTAATGACGATCAACTGTACACACACACACACACACACACACACACACAGAATCTCAAGTGCCTGTGTGTATCCACCACCCAACACAAGCAACAATAACACGATGGACACATGGGAAGCCCTCTGTGGATCCTCCCCTGAGAGGATCGTGCTGCTGAATCTGGGGTGTTTTTACATGGGGAAATCACAGTTTTTCCAGGACACTGCACCTCCTTCTGGCTCTGCTGAAATGAGCAGCTCCATCCATTCTTTAGTGTGGAGGTCCCCATTCCCCAACGATGCTGATTCACTTGACCTGGGGTGTGGCCTGAGCATCACATTTTTAAAAACTTCCAGCTCACTCTACTGTGTATTCCGTGCTGAGAACCACTGATTACTCGAGCAGTCTTGCCACAAACCCTGGAGAACACACAGGAATGTTGCATTAATCGTGTCTTTTTATTCTGTATTTTTGATGCTTTGACATCTTGGGGACTTGCTTGGGGAGAGACTGCTCCTCCCAGGACTAGCTAATTCCTAGAGACAGCAAACAACCACCTGTGAGTGCACCTGTCATGTGCAAACCAACCAATGCAGAGCCCACACCCCAACCCTCTCCTTCATGGAGCTCTTATACTCAGGGCCACTGTCCACTTACTAGATCACTCCGGGACCAGGGGCCAGACAACTAGGGACATCCGTGTGCCCCAGAGCCCACCAAAATTATTCAGACTAGACAATCCTAAGCCGGCTAACCCTGCCTCACCCATTTTTTCCATGGAAACCAGAATAAAGGCTGTTGCCCACGTTTTCCCCTCTTTCCCTCTGCCTCCTGACTGACCCTGGTGCCTCCCCATGTGACCCCCATGGCATGGTGTGCCACCTCCTCTTGGGAACCGTAAGAAACAGGGTGTCTTTTCAATGGCAATCATCTTCTGACCTCTTGGCCTCACCATACCTGAATAATAATAAACCTACATTTTAAAACAGATGCCTTGGGAGCTGGCCCTGTAGCCTACTGGTTAAGTTCAGCATGCTCTGCTTCAGCAGTTGAGTCTCAGTTGCAGGGTGTGGAGCTACACCACTCATCAGCCATGCTGTGGCAGCGACGCACATACAAAATAGAGGAAAACTGGCACAGTTGTTAGCTAAAGGTGAATCTTCCTCAACAAAAACATAAAATAAAATAATATAAAATAAAATAAATAACCACTTAAAAATAAATAAAATAAAACAGACTCCTTCTCCCATTCTTCTCACTCAGAACTCTCCAGGGTATTCGATGGTCTGGCACTTTTCAGTCATCCATGCAAATACTCCCTCCTCCATTCCTGTGGTCAGTTAAGAGCTGAACATAATTGTTTTCTCATGCTCTGCTGGGGCAAACATTAGATGTAGGGCACCTGATTCCCACTGCTGTTAATATTCTCTGCAGTTGAAAGAGGAAGCCAGAAGAGGCGTCCCCTGGGACCTCCATCCCTTGACAATTAGCTCGTCACTGCTCAAGTGAAGGTGCTGGTGGGCTAACCAGGGCGTGACACATCCCAGGGAGGTGTCCTCAGGCGTCATTGTGAGATGGGGAGAGCTGATGGGCATCCCTCACTGGGTCTGCTCATGGCCCTGGATCCACAGACTTAAGAGCAAGGTAGGGAAAGGACCTACAGAAGATATGTGTCTCTCGCCTTTGTCTTGTGCAAACAGGATGCATAGCACTGTGCAACTCTAGGGTCTGTTTTTCCAGCCTGTAGACCAAGTATGTGGATATTTGACATCATCTTTCTACTTTAAGTCCACGGCAGTGTGTGTGTTTGGTGAGGCGGGCTCTCCAGATATGATGGAAGCAGTGCCACCCCCGTGAGTGTCCTCGCACAAATGTGTCTGCAGGTGCTGCTGGTATCCGCAGGTGAGTTTCGGGCAGGAGTGGTGGTGAGAGACTGAGTCGTCTTCTTTTCTTTTTGTTTTGGAACCCAAAACTCTCTGCATTTATGTAAATCTCCTCTCGAAACTTTCAAACACACGAAGTTTTCTATCAGTTTAGTTTTCTTGAGGAAACCTCTGCTGGAGCCTCCTGAACTGCTTCAGGCTGAACGAGCTGACAGCTGCCATCCTAGGACCCCCCTTCACCATTACCCTAGAGATGCCATTCGGGCTGAATCCTCTGTTTCCTGTAGTCTGTATTTTCTCTTTAGGTTTATGCCCCATTGAGGTGGCACACGTGCTCCCTGAGGAAGAGTCAATGGAGACACACTTTTTGAAAATACCATCAGGTCTAAAGATGTCTTTATTCTTTTTTGTGTGTGTGTGAGGAAGATCAGCCTTGAGCTAACATCCATGCTAATCCTCCTCTTTTTGCTGAGGAAGACTGGCGCTGAGCGAACATCTGTTGTCAATCCTCCTCCCTTTTTTTTTTCCCCAAAGCCCCAGAAGATAGTTGTACGTCATAGTTGCACATCCTTCTAGTTGCTGTATGTGGGACGTGGCCTCAGCATGGCCGGAGAAGCAGTGCGTTGGTGCACGTCCAGGATCCGAACCTGGGCCACCAGTAGCAGAGCACATGCACTTAACCACTAAGCCATGGGGCCGGCCCAAAAGATGTCTTTATTCTATTCTCACACTTAAATGGTTATTTGACCAGCTATAGAATCCTGGGTTGGAATTAATTTTCCTTGAGCATTTTGAAGAGATCACTCCATTGCCTTCTAGTATTTTTTGTTCCTGTTGAAAAGTTCCAGGGTATTCTTATTTTTGAGTTTTGTAGGAAAGGTGTTTTATCTCTCTGGAAGCTTATAGGATATATTATTTTTGTCTACTCTGCTGAGCAATTTTCAATCTTGAAATTCACAACTTCCATTCTGGAAAATTTTCTTGCATTATTTCTTTGAATTTTTCTGTTTTTTTCTTCTCATATTTCCATACATCTGAAATGCCTATTGTTTCTTTGTTGGGCCATCTGTGATGATTCTTTGACTTATTCATCATTTTTCTACTATTTTTCTCTTTGTTCTTTTGTTATATCTTCCTAAATTTTATATTTCAACACTTCTATTGAGTTTTTCATGTCTCCTATCATTAAAAACATTCTAAAAGAATTTTTGTTATTTAAAGTAAAGATAAAATCCTTTGTTTCATGGTTATTATCTTTGTAGTTATGTCTCTGAGTTCTATTCAGTTATATTTCTAATATTACTAAGAATTTCTTTTTAATTTCTTCTTCCCTCAAAGTCTGTTTCCTCCAAAGTGCCTTTATTTTCAGAACTACTGTTTCGGTCTCTGTCCCTTGTATGACATGTTTTTGGTTAATTGGGTAAAAGAGTTGATGGGAAGCTCTATGCACGTGTGTTAGCCTGTTTACTTGGTTTTCTATTTAGGGTGACCTTGCTGGGCTGTTTCCTTGGGGATTCCGTAGTGGTAGCTTTTTCTTTCTTTTTGGGACTGGTTGATTCTCAGAGAAGAATCTCTTATATAGATGTCAGTTCATTGGGTAACCCCCTGAAAGGCTGGAATGTTGGACAAATTCTCCAATTCTTTCCCTCCTCAAGGAGAAGCCAGGACTGGGGGTTTTTAGCTCACTTGCCTTGTGCTGACATGGGGAAAGGTCTATGGCCAGGGAGTGCACACTAGTCTAAACCATCACCTTTGTTCTCAGTGGCTCCCAACCTGGGCCACTTTCCCATCAGTGCTCAGACTCAGGCAAGACAGAAACCAGTCCTTCAGGCAGCCCCTCAAAATGCTAGAATATGGGATGTGTGGTACAGCGCTTTCCTTCCTTTCTCAGGGAGAATCTGGGAGCTGGGGGTTTCCTCCTGGATTGTGTGGTGCTATGATGGGGGAGGAATTATGGTGAGATGGTGTCGTGTATTTTCCTACTGGCTTCAATGCAGCTGATCTCATGCTCAGTTGAGGTGCAGGAGCCGTTCAACTGGTCTCTGGATTTCACAAAGGGAAATAATCTATATATTGTTAAATCAGTATGTCCATGTTGGGGAAAGAAGTCTGGGGCTTCCCATTCCACCATTTTGCTTACATTATCCCTGCTCTCTTCATATAAGGTCATGAGTCATATTGGATTAGATCCCATCCAAATGACCTCATTTTCACATAATTACCTCTTTAATGACTCTATCTGTAAATACAGCTGGGTTCTCTGCTCCTGTGGGGTTAAAATTTCAACATATGAATTTTGAAGAGATATAACTCAGCCTACAACAATGCTACAACATGGATGAACCTCTAAAACATTATAATAAGTAAAAGAATTCAGACAAAAGAGGTCACATACTGTATGATTCTATTTATATGAAATATCCACCATAGGTAAATCTGTGGGTACAGACGGCAGATAGGTGGCTGCCAGATGCCGGGGGATTGATAATGGGAGTTAGCTACTTAATAAATATAGAGTCTTCTTTGGGGTGATGGAAAATCTTGGGAACTAGATAAAGGTTATGATTGCACAACCTTGTGAATATACTAAATACCATGGAATTATACACTTTAAAATGGTTAATTTTATGTTAGGTGTATTTTGCGTCACATGAATTTGTGAATTTGATGTTATGTGAAAGTGAGTGTGGTTGTGTGTTTATATGTATGTAAAGCGAGAAAGCCATGTGGCAAAAGAGTAACAATTAGTTAAGGGTACATGGTTGTTCCTTCCACTTTTCTGTAGGTTTAAAAATTTTCATGTAAAAAGTTAGAAACCCTGAGAAAAGACTTGGTGTTATTTTTTTTCAGCCATTTCCATCATTTTACGCTTATCTTTTCCAAAGGCTAATGGTGATGACTTGTCAGCATAAAAGAGGAAATTAAGTAAATTCTAAAAAAACAACTAAAAGTGAGTGATTAAAGAAAAACACAGGTATATTCCACAGACTATCTCCCTGTTTAAACTTTTCCTAGTAGAATGCAAAAATGTCTTGTTAATGCCCAAACTTCATAAAATGTGTCTGTCTCTCAATATAATGTTTTCTGGCCCATAGTTACAGAGGAAAAGTTGACATTGACACCAAGCTAAGTACAAGACTTTAAACAAAACAGTGTATAGAAAAAGTGTCCCAAGTGGTAACAAAGGAGAGTGTGCGTCTCAGGTATTACTGGTGCCGAGAGGTTATGACAACATCACACTCAATGTGAGTCATTCTCTGCTGTTATGTGCTTGTCATGAACTTGTTCCCTCAAGGACCGTCTACATTTTGACAAAAGCAAAGGTTAGTGTTGTACAATGATTCCCCCAAAAGTTGAGAAGTGAAGAAAATCTTGGAAAAGGAAGCAATGGAAAAGAAATATGACTTCACACTGTTAATAGCTCTGTTCATTTCTCAGTCAACAGGAAGCAATGTTTTAAGTATGTCATATCCCAGCATGATAGCTTGTTACTGATACGTAAGCGTTTCACTGGTTTTAGCTATATTTCAGGAGATTGGTTGAGAGTTTGGGGTTGATGTAAAATACAACTTTTCCCATTTAAATAATGGAATATAGGGTTCCAATAGACAGTTTTGTGTGCATCTGCTTTTCAGGAGTGGACAACTGACATTAAGCAGGAGATACCTGTATTGAGAAAACGTTAGTGTGGATGGAACATGGAAATGGCAAAATTATGAAGGTGGTATGCAAGGACAAATATTTGAGGCACACACCAAGACTACTAACAATTTCTTTTTCATCTTTATTTTTCTTCATCTGTTCCTTAGAACAACATGACTCAGCCACAAATAACTTGAATCATGGCTTGTTCTTTCCATTCCTACACCCTTCCATCCACCCACCTGCCCATCCACCCATCCATCCATCTTTGATGCAAGTCAGCATGCTAGGTGTTGAGGATCCAAGATCCCCTGCCCAATTCTCCATATCCTGATTTCTCTTTCCAAACTCCTGTCTGTTCCATCCCTGTCTGTTCAACAAACATTGAAGTGTCCATGTACCTTGGGTAGCAGTTACACAGAAATGAATAATAGCAGGATACTTCCTGTCCAGGATCTCATGGTCTATGGCAGTGCTATGCAAAGTGTGGTCCATGAGCTCTTATTGGCCCTTGAGGGGGAAATGACTTTGGGATGGACTGTCAATCAACAGCATCACTAACCTTTAGTTCAACTGACATTTCTTCCAGAACAAGACTTTCTCAACAAAGGAAGCAGTGTGTGGAATAACTTTCTGGTACAAGCTCTTTATCTCCATGCAGACTATCTCAACTGCTTTGAGTCCTGGTCTAGAATCTGCTTGGAAAGAAGATTTCATTATGAATGTCAAATCCAATTTGTAAGCTCTGGCTGTATGGTGTGCTAGGTTGGGAAGCTCCATCTAAGGTCAGAGGTAGAAAACAATGAGATCAATGACTAACATCTGCCATGCACTTGGGAGTAGAGAGTGGTGGCATGGTACAAGGAATTTGCTAATAGTTACTACTATAAATAAAGTCCTTAGCATATGTCACTTGTTCCTGCTTCTGTCTTGGTTACACCTTGTTGCCACCTGTCTGACTCAGCTTTGGTTTGAGCAGAGCTCTGGGTAAATCACTCTGCTTTGGCCTTGCCTGTGACTTTCTGCAGAGGGCAACTTTGTTGAGGATAGCCTGGCTCTCTGGTCTCTGCCCTTTCCTTTGGCTCTGGTTGTAGACACATAATAAGTTCATGGGCACTAGAGTCATCTATCTCTTGACCATTGCATCTCCTGAGACTTGCAGGCTCCTCAAGAATGGAAGAGGAGGAAATGTCTCAAGCCAGTGAAGCTGCCTCCTAGCTGTTCCACCACCATCACTGTCTCATTATTTAACTCAGAAGAGGTCTCCTGGACATCAGAATTGGTTTTGTTTTTGAGCATGGGTCCATTTGCAATAATGGATTCCCTCATCTCCTCTTCCTAATTGGATCTAAACGAAAAGACTTGGATGTTTGTCGCATTCAATTATCCACATCAGTGCTGCTCATCCTTCTGTGGTTGTGAGATGAGTAAATGTTATTCCGTGATCCTCCAGCGACAATCCAAACATAAAGGGCTCTAGGCTCCCATTGCAACCAATTTTCTCTCCAGCAGAAAGGTAGACCCAGAGGGGTTTCTGATGCAACAGCTCTCCCTGGAGCTTCCATACCCAGGCGATGACAACTATCTCTGCACAGACAGAGGCAGCACTGGTTAAGCCCAGGATGCTGGAATCCAGGGAGGTTTTATCTGAGACTGTCTTGGAATGAGGGGGTTGACATGCTCATGGGGTGTTGAGAAAGGTCCCTCACTCCACACACAGACCATGGTAAGTGGGGGAAACACCTTGGAACCCAGCCTTGCGGAGATCTTGGGCGTCTAGGCATGATTGAGAGACTAGACATTCATGGCAGGATGAATCCAAAGAACTGCTCATGTTGTTTCCCACAAACGTGCTGAGTTGAGTCTGAGTTGTGCTTGTTCTTTCCCTGTCTGTCTTCATCGCTGTGAACCCAAGAAGGCCAGGCCTCTAGACAGCAGGAAGTCATCTATGTTGATGTTCAATCCATCTTGAAGGTCAACCCATGCTGACCTTTCATAAAAGCTGTTGGAAGCAGCCAGGCATGGGCACGTGACCTTGGTCATGAGGCTGGTACCAGAACAAACTTTATATCATGGGTTGGGGGCACCTTCAGCTCACCTTCTGAGGACTGGCCATCCACAACTGTGATCCCCTAGGGGAGTTCTCAGTTCTGGCCTCCTGGGCAGAAGAGCTGAGCATTAACTCCAGGAAAGAAGCAACATCCCGTGTTGAGAGAACTTATGATTTGGAATCAGACAAATAGGAATTCAAATCCTAGTCTGCCCTCTTAGTAGCTGTGTGACTTTAGGTAAGTCACATCTACTCTCTCAGCCAATTTGTCATTAAAATTAGTTCCAACCAAAATAGTGTTTCCCTTGCAGAATATCTTCATTCAACAACTGTTTATTGAGTGAGCTCTGCTGTGGATTCTTAAGCTGTGCTAATGGATTGTGAGGCTTAAATAAATAATATAAATGACAGTGTCCTGCAAAATGTCATTTGATTATTAAGATGATCAAGGGTCCATTTCATGCCTGGCCATCCTGGAGAGATGTGAGAGTTTTACTGGCAACAAGAAGGGAAATAATGCTGGTGTCTTCACCCTGGTCACTCAGTGTCAACAAAGGGGTCCTCAGACCCAAATTTTGGCATCCTTAATGAAAATGGGGAAAGAAAGAGGTAAAACCACACTTGGAAAGTTGCTGAAGGGGCTTCTCTTCAACCCAAATGAGAAGTATTGATTTAGGAGTCACAGTGTGATAAGCCAGCCCGGATTCAAGTGAGTCATGGCTAACTCTGCCAGCTCTGGCTGTGTGACTGGCAGGGCAGGGGTTGGGGAGGTTGGGTGGGTGGAAACATATTTTCCAAAAGAGGTCTTGGGGGGGAAAGAGTTTGACAAAAGCTCATGACACTAGGGGACCACAACCAGAATTGCTAGCCTCTGAGGAACTGCTGGTTAGAGATTCCAAATATCCAGGGCTTTGCATTTTTTAAAAGATGCATCAAGAACAGTGGGACCCTCTGGGCACCTTGGAAGGAAAGGTGAATTTGAGGACTCACAGGACAGAGTGTGTGCGTGTGAGTGTGTAAAAACTCCTGAAATATATATTACAGTGTTTTTTTTTTTTTTTGGAGGCGGGGTGTAGAATGCCAAGATAAAAATAGGGACTTTGAAATCAAATCCCTATTTGTTCAAATCTTGGCTCTATTACTTCCTTGCTGGGTGATACTGGACAAGTCTCTATGCTTCTCTCAACCTCTATCTTATCCAAAAAAAAAAAAAAACACCACATATAAATAACAATACATACAGGCACTGTTTTCTTTTATTGTGATAAAACATACATAACACAATTTACCATTTTAACCACTTCTGAGTGCACTGTCCATGGCATTAAGTGTATTCGCATTGTTGTGCAACCATCTCCACCATCCATCTCCAGGACTGGAGGATTAAAGCATTAAGCACATAAAACAGCCAGATGACTGCTACACAGTCAGCACTCAGTCGGTGTCAGCTCCTTTCAGGGTGAGGACGTGTGAGTGCACAGAGCAAGACCAGGTTCATTTGGACACTTAAATAGCCCTGGACAGGAGTCTGCAGTAGAAGCTCTTTACCAGCTGGGGTACTGGCGACTGCGGGGATTGATTGGCTGTAAGTTGACTGAAAGGTGTGAGCAGGCTCATTCTACTTCCTGGGGACATTTGGCCATGTGTGGAGCCATTTTTGGTTTTCCTGACTAGATGGTGGGAGGGAAGTGCTGCTGGCATCAAGTAGGTTGAGGCCAGGGGTGCTGCTAAACTTCATACAGTGCACAGGACAGCTCCCCACAACAGAGAGTTATCTGTCCACAAATAATGCCAAGGTGGAAAAACCCTGTTGTAAGCCAGTGGGGTTGGGAATGAGTGGATTTTTAAAGACTCTGCTAAGGGATCTCAGAAGCCAGAGAAGGAGCAGGTGGGTTTCTACCCAGTAAGGACAAGGGCATCACAGAGCAGCACTCATGAGGATGAACTGGACAAGGTCAGGCTTGACCATGGAAGGGGTCATGATGTTGAATAATAATAACAGGAGTCGACATTGACAAGAATGTCCTATGTGCCTGGCACTGTGCTAAGTGCAGATCATCCAGCCAGAACTCTTTAATGCTTTCCCCTTCCAGAGAATTAGTAGTATTTACAATTTATTGAGCACTTGCTGTGTGGCAGGTACTAAGCTCTTAACATTCATGCTTTGATATAATCTTTACAACAATGCCTGTGACCCAAATTATCACCATCCATTTTATGGATGAAAAAACTGAGGTTGAGTAGCTGCTCAAGGTCATGTTGCTACAAAGTATTTGAGCTGGGATCCAAGCTCCTGGGTACACTCTCCTAACCACCAATCCATACAGCTCATGTGATCTATTTCTTCTGCTTGGAACAACTTTCCCTCCCCTAGCTGCCTGGAAAATTCCTACTTGATCTTCAAAACTCAGTTCCAGTGCCTCCTCCTCTATGAAGGCTTCCCTGTCCCCACCCCAGGCAGAGTTTGATTCTCTGGGTACCCAAAGCATCATGCATGTGTCTCTATTACATTTCTGATTAGACTATTCTGAAACTATGTGAACAATGCTTGTTTTCCCTCTCGAACTCTGAATTCTATAATCACAGAACTAACTTATCTTACTTCCTTACATCATGGACTGACTTTGGAAAATGCTGCCAATAAGGCAGCCCATTCCGTTTTTGTTTGGATCTCACTGTTAGAAAGTTCTTCATTAGGGTGAACCGCACAGCCAGCCTCACTAAAACCCACTTCCAGGCAGCAGGAAGCAGGTGGTTCTACGGCATCAGTAGCCCGGGGTCGGGGCCGCCTCCGCCGAGCCGCGCCGCCGGATTTGTAGCGGCCGAGGCCGCGCGCCCCTCCGGCGGCTGATTCAAGGAGCCTCCCGGGCGGGGGCTGCGACCCGAGGGCCGCGGGCGTGGAAGAAAAGGACGCGCCCCCAGCGCCCCTCGGGCGGCCACCTCGGAGCACGACCCTCGCGGGCCGGCGCCGCGCGCTCTGATCCGTCGGGACCCCAGCCATGGGCGCCGGGGGCCGGCGGGGGGCGGCGCCGCGCCGCTGCTGGTGGCCGTGGCCGCGCTGCTGTTGGGCGCCGCGGGCCACCTGCACCCCGGAGAGGGTGAGTCTGGGGTCCGGGAGTGGGCGGGGAGTCGCGCGGTGGGGAGGCGATCCCTCGCCAAAATGGAGCCCCAGCTGTGGACCAAGAGCCCTCCCGGGTGGGGAGGCGGGTGGCCGGGGCGGTCACTCAGGTCCCGCTGGGGGCGGGAAGCCGCTGACCTTGGTCTTTGCCCGCCTGGGCTCACGGCTCCGCGCCCCGCGTGCCGGCCCCGGGCTGGAGCAACCTTGCGCCAGTGCCTGCTCTGCCGCGGGCGCCTCTCCGTAGCGCGCCTCGGACCCGTGCCTGGCTCTCTCCGACCCCAGGTCGCTCCGGAGAGGGGACACACGTCCTCTCTGGGTCGCCTCCGAGAAGTGGGGTCCCTGGGTCCGGGCGGCCACGGACAGCCAAATGCGCGGGGCGCACACGGTAAGGAGCCGGAGTCGAGGGTGACAGACCGGGGGGTCCCTTGGGGTCGCTGCTGCTAGGTGACGCTGCCCGGGGCGGGGAACTGTAGAATCCCTCCATCCCCTTCCTGGGATCGAGGCCCGTGGCTACCCCGGACTTCAGGTGCATGTTTACACTTTGGGATTCTGTTTCCACATGTCCGGAGGCAAACTCCGGCGCCTTGGGAACAGCACAGTTATAGTAGCAGAAGGAGTGGACGTTTTTATCATGATTATTATAGTGGGTGTCACCGAATGCCACGGGCTGCGCCATCCTATCTCTCTGGACCCTCAGAGTGGCCCCTAAAGGCTGACGCTGTTGTTCGCCCATTTCATAAAGGAGTAAACTGAGGCTCAGAGAGGACGCATAACTTACTGCCCCAAGTCAGTGCCAGAGGGAGGACTGGAACCTCTCCGTGTGGTGCCCACCCAAGGCTCTGGACTGCTGCCGGGGCTCCCTGCTAACCTCCCCTTGCCAGCTCCGCCCGTCATGAAGCGGTCTTTTGCCGTCAGACTTGGGAGGTCTCTAACCTTGGATGAGCCTCTCATGCGCCCTAACCCCGAGGGCCTCCCTCCTGCGTGTCCCTGTGTGGCAGCAGACAGAGGCCAACCCCAACCCCAGCATGCTTCTGCGGCTTGACAGCAGGCCTTTCTGGTTGTGGGACAAGGACTGAAGAATCGTTTAAGAGAAGACGGCTGGAGATTCCCACCTTGGTGTCTGAGGCTGTGCTTTAAAAATATCTGTTGGGTTACTTCAGATTTCTGCATAAAAGGAAATCAGTCATGATGAGGAAGGGGTTGGGGAGGAAAGGAAGAGACTCCTTGAGTTCCCTGATGGTGAGTGAGGTGTGGGAGAAAGCATACACAGGCTCAGGAGTTGAAAACCAGGTTTGCTGAGCGCCTCTGCCAATTACGCAATGTCTTGATGCCCCCGTATGCCTGGTGTACAGTGAGCGCTCAATGAAGGAAGGATGGCAATTGGTTTAGGTTCTTGTTAAGAAAATCCAAGACAAGTTGTCAGACCTACGCCAGGCTTTGTGGTTGTTTGTGTGTATGCATTTGTGTACGTGCGGTTCCCTGTTCCTCTTTTCCTTGTGGCTTTGGTAATTAATTGTGGATTTACGCCTGGGCTTCCAGGAGTGAACAGATGGATTTACCACTTGGTTACACATTTACAGTTCCCACAAGGGCAGAGGCTTATGTGTATTTCATTCACTGCGACATTTCTAGAGCCTAGAACGGTGCCTGGCACACAGTAGGCATCTGGTAAATATTTCTTCTTGATTCAACTCTTTTCCTTCATGTCCTCACCAGTCCTCCAAGCCACTGCTCCTTTATTCTCCAGATAATACCTAACTAACAAGAATAAAAGGAAACACTCAGTGGGAGCTGTGCCATATGCTTTGCATATATAATCTCAGTTAATTCTCACCATGATCCTATGAGGTAGAGTCTGCCCTCCCTTTTTGTAGGCGAGCAACTTGACCTGGTTACAGAGCTGGAATTAGAGCCCCAGCTTGTCTGGCTGCAGAGCACTGGCTTCTCAATAAAAGGTTGTTCATTGGGGTCCCAGCCTCCCCATCCCTACCCTGCAGTAATGGTTAACAAAATCCTATCAAATACATGAGATGTGAGGCCCCTCAGAGATTTGGAGAGGGGCGAGAAAGTTTACAGATCATTAATCTCTTACATCAACTGACACGACATTTTGGCAGGGCTGGGCGGTGGAGGGAGATCAATGTGATTTTTCAGGAATGAAGGACTCTTTCTTGGAGATGTTGTATGGGATGTTCCACCCTGGTTCATTCTCCTGTGGCGTCTCTGTTGCTTTGCTGAAGAGGGCAATGGCTTTCCCCGCCATTTCTCCTTGGATTGGCTGGCTCTGGCCTGAGATTACTTGGGCGTGGGGTGGGGGGATTGCAAAGCCAGAGAGTGAAGGCAGTGTGGGATTCATTAAAATGAAAACCCACAGAGTTTTAGGGGGGTCCAGTGAGTTGAATAATTGAGGTATGAGATGCTCGCTTCCAGAGCCCCCCCGCTTCTCAGATCCCCCTCATTTCTGGAGGATGGCATGAGATGTTTCTCTTGTGTGTTCTCTTGTGTGTCCTGGGACCCTTGGAGCAGAACTTCTGCCTGTTCAGTCACCTCCCTGGGGTTACTCCTAACCTCTGCTTCTCTCCTGGAGACTTGCCGTTCATCCCTGCCCCACTGACTTATGGAGGTCATGGGGTTGAGCCCCCTGGGGTCTCCACCTCACCCAACTCCATCGTTGACTTCCATTCTTTTTTTTTTTTTTTAACAGTTTTATTTATTTATTTATTTTTTGGTGAGGAAGATCAGCCCTGAGCTAACATCCATGCTAATCCTCCTCTTTTTGCTGAGGAAGACTGGCTCTGAGCTAACATCTATTGCCAGTCCTCCTCCTTTTTTTTCCCCCCAAAGCCCCAGTAGATAGTTGTATGTCATAGTTGCACATCCTTCTAGTTGCTGTTGACTTCCATTCTTAATTTGGTTTAGAGCAGAACCTCTCAGGCTCGGTGCTCCTGGCATTTGGGGTTGGATACTTCTTGGTTGTGGGGGGCTATCCTGTGCATTGGAGGATGTTGAGTAGCATCCCTGGTCTCTACCCACTAAGATGCCAGTGGCCCCTCCCCTCTCCAAGTCATGACAACCAACAGTGTCTCCAGACATTGCTAGCGGTCCCCAGTTGAGAACCACTGCATTCGGGGAGATAAATTTTTCCCTGTCTAGAACTCCTACCCAGCTGGGTCTCTGCTCCCTCCTCTCTGTTCGGGGATGTCCATGCACCCAGAAGCCTTTCTCTTTTCAGCCTATAAACACTCAGTACTCTCCCAAACCCCATTACCCACCACTCCCCTCCAGCCTTCTCCTGCCAAGCCTCCCCCTGGCAGGTCCTCACCACCCTCAATCTCTCACCTTTCACTCACTGCTCTGCCCATGGCAACTGGCTTGTGTCTCCATCACTTCACCAATGGCTCTAATGAAGGTAATCCCTCACCTCCCAGCTGCGTCTCTGCAGCCTCACCCTAGTTGACCTCTTTGAGTTTGCCACTGCCCACTTCCTCCCACTGGAAGGCGCAGTCTCCTGGCAATTTTTCACCATGCCTGGCTTCCTCCTGGTCCTCCCTCTTCCCTTCCTCTGTTCCCTTCCTGGGCTAAGATGTTAGCTCTGTCTTTCCTAGAGGACCAATCCCTACTCTGACCCTCTCTCAGCCCACTTTTTTATTTACACATAGTCAACCGCCTTCATCTAGAACAGGGGCCAGCAAACCACAGCCAGCGGGCCAAACCCTGCCCACCCATGCCTATTTTTGTAAATAAAGTTATATTGGCACGCAGCCACACTCTTTCCTTCATGCATCATTCGTGGCTGCTTTTCTGCTCTAACATTGGAGTTAAATAGTTGCGATCGCTCGGCCCCCAAATATTTATACTTTGGCCCTTTCCAGAGAAAGTTGGCCCACTCCTGATTGAGAGCAAACTCCTTGAGGATCATGATGACATGCCTGATAGCTTGCGTGGTCCCTGGTACAACATGCATGAATCAAGTTAAATGAAATGCCCAGGGATGTTGCGTTTTCCCCTTTGCAGAGAAAGCCGTATTAAAGAAATTTCTACTATTTGCTGTGCTGAATATATGGGTTCCGATGGTGAGAAAATAACAGTGATGTTCCCTCATAAACTGTGTGTGTGATCTTAGGATTTAGTTATTTAAATTGACATCTTGACGTTGAATGAGGATTCCTTGCCGTTGGTCCTGTCTAGAACCCAAAAGAAAGTGGTGTCTGCTAGGAAATTTTCTCTCAAGATCCCCTTGTGTTAATTGCTATTAAGAATACGTCAGAGATGGCTCGGTTTATGTTTTGTGATCGGTCTTTATGTTTTGTTAAGTTAAAATAACGAGTAATGCATTTTCATTGCAAAAAAAATTTACAAAAATATAGAGAGGGAAAAACAAAAGTTCTCCTGCAACAATTTATCCCTAAAACCATTTCATTTCTATCCTGCGAGGTGACTGTGCTATCAGTTTGTCTTTTAAAAAAAAATTTATTTTTTAAACCATACAGTGAAATTGAATTTTTTGGTGCACAGTTTTATGTATTTTAACCCATGCATAGAGTCGTGTGGCCATCCCCACAATTAGAACACAGAACAGTCCCATCACTGCCCAAGCTCTCTCTGGACGCCCCTTAATTATTAGACCATCCCCACCCCTAATCCCTGGCAACACCGATCTGTTCTCCATTCCTAGTTTTCCCTCTAGACTTTAAAAAATATCTTATAATTGGATTAATATTCTTAAAATTGAAGTGTTTAATTTAAGCACTCATACGATCCTCATTATTCACGGATTCCATATTTGCGAACTCGCCTAGTCGCTAAAATTTATTTGTGACTCCAAAATCAACACTCCAAGCACTTTTGTGGTCTTTCCTGGACATGCGCAGAGCAGCAAAGAACTCGAATCGCCCACCAGCACGTTCCCAGCTGAGGTCAGACACAGCCGTGCTTTGCCGTCTTGTGAAGGCTCGTGTCTTGTGAATTCCACAATCCTCAAGGATGAAAACAAGTGTCCTTTTTCGCGATATATTGAGTGCCATGTTTTCTGCTGTTTAAAATGGCCTCTGCCCATTGCTGAAGTGCCCATCTGGTGTTAGTACAAGAATAATGCCAAGAAGACTGTAAGGTAGGTGCCTTATGGAGAAAATAAGTGTGTTAGATAAGCTTCGCTCAGCCACGAGCTAGTGCTTAGTGCTGCTGATCGTGACCTCCAAGTTAATGAATCAACAATGTGTGACGTAAGGTATCCTAAAACAGAAACACACATAAGACAGGCTTATGTATTGATCAAGTGATGAAAGTATTGTGGCCAGAGCGTTGCAGGAACCTAACCCTGTATTCCCGCTGGGGACAGTGGTGCAGTATTTGCTAATTCAGTGTTTGAGGAGACTTTATAGAACATAACTGCTGCAAACAATGAGAATCAGCTGCCCGTAGTTTCCTATCACTGTGGTTTAAAAGTTGTGAATTTGGGTTTGTCAGTGCCCGCGTAGAATCCTTTGGAGTGCATTCGCCCTGTTTGTCCTATTTTCATCTGTGCTCAAGTCCTTGGATACCTCTTGGAAAGTTCATGAGATGGCACCAAACCCCTGGCTCGTGTTTCAAGGAGGGGTCTCTCGTGTTTTGCTGACCCTAGGGGCCAGGGGTTGCCCTCTGGCCTTCGGGACTTTAGAAGCGTATTTTGCTCCCAGCAGAGCAAGATTTGCTGTTCTGTATCCAGTCTGCCCAGTGCAGACTGGATATGAGTTCCTGTTGGAGGTCAAGGCAGACTTGGGGGGATTAAAATTTGATTTCCAATCTGGGGTTTTCTTCCAATCCATCAAGGTGATGGTGTCACATCACGGTTTACGTAGAAGCCTCTGCTGTGTGTTCAGGAATAGCAGCCTGCTACCAGGAGACTCTTGCTTCTCTCCTGTGCCTTTGTGGAAAGGTGGAAAACACAGGTACTTTCCAAAAACTGCATTTGTCAACAGTGCAGAAACAATGGTTGTACCCAAAAGGATAAAGAGAGTAGGGCTACAGTTGTTTTGTGACAGCTTTTCTATGATTTCTTGTCGCCAGTCTGTTTTCAAAGATGTATCCTGTTTCCCTGCAGAAGATCAGAAAAGGGATGAGTTCTGAGATGTTCCTTCCCCGATTACATCCAGTTGCATTGTATCAAAGTCACATGCTACTTTTTTCTTTTTACAAAGTGTCTTTCCGTCTTGCAAGTGTCCTCTTGGTTTTTGTTGTTACTGTGTCTTCTGTGGCACTCTGCGTCTCTGTGTGTGTACATGAGGAGGTGGGACTCCATAGATGGCACGGAAGCCCCTTATGATCCTGTGATTTGATGTGCAATGTCCTGAGGATTACAAAACTATGGACTCAACTGGAGAAATTAACCTAGAGGTTCCAGAGCTTTCAGACAGGCTTATAGAAGGTGTGGGTGTCAGGGTGGCTGTGGGTTTTTGGTCCTCTCTCTAGTTCCCCATCCTTAAATGTTGGGTTCACCAGAACCTCCCCCTTTCCATCCATTTCTCCTCTCGGTTGCCCTGACTTCTCCAGCTGTATCACCTGTTGTCACACTTCCACCAGCATCCACCCCTCTTCCCAAGCTCCAGACCCACATCTTCCCAAAGCCCACTGGACCCACATCCAGGAGAATCTCAAAGTCCTCACAGACTCAACATGCCCCAAACTGAGCCAGTTCTCTGTGCCACCCCAAACTGGTCCTATCTCAGTCTCTCCACTTTCGCTAACAACTGCCCCTCACTGCTCCCTCCTCTCCTCCACCTTCCTGGGGACCAAGTCCCGATAATGCTAATTCCCTACTGTCCCGACGGCCTTGGTCCTTTTCTTGTACCCATCTCCTCAATCAGCTTCCAGGCCATGCCATATATAGGGATGGTTCCAGCATGCCCCATTCAGTATCGTCTCCACTCTGCTGCCCAATGGGTTTTTCTACTTCCTGCTTTGGTCCTTCTGCAGATGCCAGCTAACTCCCTTCCCCTGGCATCTGAGCCTGGCCGCAGCTATGTGCAGTCGCACTTCTCCAAGCTCATGGCTGCAATTCCTTAGGGTTCCCTCTTCTTCATGCCTCTGCATTTTTGCATGTGCTTCCTGTGCCCCAAGCACACTTTTTCCCCCCTTTTGCCCATGGATGCCTGCTTTTTCCTCACGGAACGAGGTCAGAGGCTTCCTTCCTTCCCTCTCTGGCTTCATCATCCGTGCCTTCTCCTCTTTCAATACAGACTGGCTGTATCCTTCTGGGTCCCCTGTGTCTGTATCCATTGGAGATGTGTTCTAGTGGATCGTTGGCTACATGGATAAATGAAATCACACTCCAAGTGTGGGTCGGGGAAGGCGTGTTTGATGGCATATTTGTGAAAGCAGGAAGCGAAGTCTCACCCAGAGTGGGCAGGTCCTAGAGGGGATGGGATGGCTTGAAGTTAGGAGCAGAAAGTTTGGCTGGAAAAGAACTGCTGTGGACTGAATTGCGGCCCCCCCAATTCATATGTTGAAACGCTAGCCCCCAAGGTGACTGTATTTGGAGATGGAGCTTTTAGGAGATAATTAAGGTTAAATGAGGTCATCAGAGTAGGGGCCTAATCCAACAGGATTGGTGGCCTTGTAAGAAGAGAGAGAGATCTTTCTCCGTGCATGCACCAAGGAAATAGTATGTGAGGGCACAGGGAGAAGGCAGCCGTCTGCAAGCCAGGAAGAGAGCCCTCATGAGAAACCGACCATGTGGCACCTTGATCTTGGACTTCTAGCCTCCAGAACTGTGAGAAATAGATGTCCGTTGTTTACCACCCAGTCTATGATATTTTGTTGTGGCCGCCTGAGCTGATTAAGACAAGAACTGAGATCAGAATTGGCTTTGAAACACAGCAGCTAGGGACCCTGGCAGATAAAACAGATGTGGGTCCAGCTTTCTTTGAAATTCCCGGGGGCCAGTCCACCATGCTTATGGGGTTCCTTCTAGGGACAATCCACAGCCCCGAAGAAGGCATCTGATGGTGTTGATCCTGGGGCAAAGTGCTTAGTGGAATGGGTGGGGCTGAAGCCTGGGGGCTGGCAGGGGTCCTGCGGGAGAGGTGGGCTGGGTTGGGTAGATGGTATGTCTGTCCTACTCGAGTCCCCTCCACATCCTTGGGGACTTGGTTTAAAATGCAGATTCTTGGGTCTGGATCCCAGAGATATTGATTCATTTGGTCTAAAGCTAGCCTCCCTCCCCGTGATTCTGATTCTGATGGTCCACAGAACACACTTTGAGAATGCGTGTGTGATGGCTAAGGGCACGGGCACTGGTGTCCTAGGGACCTGTGTGTGATAGGCTGCATTATGTCCCGGCAAAATTCATGTATTGGAGTCCTAACCCCCAGCACCTCAGAATGTGACTGTCTTTGGAGACGGGCCTTTAAAAAATTAAGTTAAAATGAGGTCATTAGGGTGAGTCCTGATCCAATGTGACTGGTGTCCTTATAAGAAGAGGAGATTAGGACACAGACACGCACAGATGGAAGACCATGTGAGGACACGGGGAGAAGACGGCTGTCTGCAAGCCAAAGAGAGGCACCTCAGAAGGAACCAACCCTGCGACGCCTTGATCTTGGACTTCTAGCCTCTAGAATAGGGAGAAAATAAATGCCTATTGCGTAAGCCACACAGTCTGTGGTTCTGTGTTATGGCAGCCCGAGCAAACTAATACACTGTGTTCAAATCCCAGGTCTGTCTCATCCTTGCTCTGTGAACTTGAGGAGGACACGGTCCTCTCTGAGCCTCTCTTTCCTTCCTCTTCTAGAAAGTCCGTCTTGGTGACATGCATACAGTGTTTTGCCTGTTGCCTGCGCCCCAGCCTTGTGCACTCCCACCACTCAGGGTATTTACTGCCCCTCTGTGTCCAGCAATTTCCGGTGGAGTCCGTTTCACCCTCTACGGCTGTCTTTTCTTCCTGGTGTGGCTTTCTTGTGGTTACCCACTGGAATCCTGTTTTTTCGAGCTCATCTCCTCTGGCAGATCCGAGGTCTATAGAATTTGTGGGTCTCTTCTGGCTTTTTAATGTCCCTGCCTTGTGAACATCACGGGTCAGGCGTCTGCCTTTCTCACCCGAGGAGAGAGAACCCTACGGGGACACCTTCGGTTACATCTTTCCCAGGGCTTTCTTTGACTTTCTCATCTCCCACAGCTCCTTGCTGGCTCTTGGTTTGTTCAAAAGATCCGCTTGGTACACCCTCCAAGATTGATGACATTGTGCCAAGGTTCCAGAAAGATTATGGTCTGGATGGTGAAGGTCCCATCATGGACCTCTTCTACCTCTGGGCCACAGATTACACTATTTTCTTCCTCTGTTCTCCATCTTTGATGGTCAGCTGTTCTCACCTGCATCCCTCTGTTCTCAAGTACCCAAGCATTCACCTCAGGGCCCCTGTCCCTACTTGACTGACCTCTATGGAGGCAGGAGGAACCTCCTTTCTGCTCGACTATCATCCCTTCATCTGGGCTGAAGACCCAGTCTCCTCAGGTCTCCTCTCTGTGGGCTATTACTTCTCTCACCAACATTTTTATTGAGAATTTTCAGGGAAATGCATCAGCCTCCCACCTCCCATCCATCCATACACCTCCCTCAAGCTAAACCCCTCCACCAGCCACACTGGCTCCTTCCTTTCACGAGGCTCCTGGAAAGAATATCCTGCAGCCTCACTTCCTCACCTCTTATTCATCTTTATTTCCATTTAATTTTTTTCTGACTTTTTGATTATGTGATCCGGTCCCAGATCCAAAATTCACAGCTCTGAAGGGTGCTGGCGGTGAAATTCTTTTTCTCTTCTTGTCTTTTGCCTACTCATTTCCTCTCCCCAGAAACCACCAGTGTTGCACTTTTTTCTTTTTGGTGCATGTTTACCCTCCTAGAAAATAGCGTTTGCATATTTAAGCTAATATGTATATCTATTGCCTGCCCCCCATTTTTACATAAATAATAGCATATCACACAGACTTATCATCTTGCACTTTACTATTAACAACATATCCTGGAGATCTTTCCATATCACCCATTAGGAACTTTCTTGTTCTTTTTTATAGCTGCATAGTATTCCACTGCATCAGCTGTCAGGAAACTATGGCCCATGGGCCAAGTCTTTGTACCTGCTTTTGTACAGCCCCAGAGCTCAGGATGGTGTTCACATTTTTAAATGGTTGGACAAAAATTCCAATTATTATATCATGACACATGACAATTATATGGAATTCAAATTTCAGTGTCTCTAAATAAAGTTTTATTGGAGCACAACCATGCTGTGTTGTCATGGTTTTAGTGCTACAAAGATAGAGTTGCGACTGAGACTGTATTACCCACAAAATGGAAAATATTTGCTATCTGGCCCTTCCTAGGAGAAGTTTGCTGACCCCTGCATTATATCATTGGTTCTTGGACCTCAGCCTGCATCAAGATCTGCTGGAGGGTGTGGTAAAATGCAGATTCCTGGGCCCCATTCCCAGAGTTTCCAATCCAGGAGGATCAGAATGTCTAACAGGTTCTCAGGAGATGCTGATAATGCCGGTCCAGGGACCACCCCTTTGAGAACCACTGCATCACGTGGATGAACCGTAATTGATTTAACTGATCCCCTTTTGATGGACAGCTATGTTGCTTCTGGTCTTGGGCCATTATGGACAGTGCTGTATTGAATGACTCAGCATCAGAGTTGTATTGCATGTGTGAACCTACTTGTAGCAGATTTCCAGAACAGGAATCTCTGGGTGCTGTAGGGCTTCAACTTTGTCTATCTTGATAGTGCCCATGCCCAGCATGATGCCTGGCACATCGGGATGCTCAGCACACATTTGTTGAATGAATACAGGAGTGATTTCCACATGGCTGACTTGCTGGCTCCAGATCCTGCGTTAGCATCCAGGTCTCCCGATGCTGCCACCTGCCGCAGCCCCTCCATTTCTCCTTTTTTGCAGAAGTCGATTTTAAGAGCCACTCTTACAGGCAGATGCAGAATCTTAAGGGTGTCTGATACCTTGGTGTGCCCAGCTTCTAATTTCTGAAGGTAATAAATCTGAGAATTGGTCACACATAGCTCAGAGTGGAGAACTAACAGGCACATGGGTCCAGACCGCAGTCCTCATCCATTCTTCATAGCTTTTGATCATGCAATTGTCATCATTTTCAGCGAGGAAACCGTGGCACCCAGAGACTGAGGGTGTGGCCCAGCATTACGCAGCTGGCAGGTGCCAGCTCTGGAGTAGGAAGCCAGATCTGTTGGGTTGCTAGTGTGCCCCAAAATTGGTACAGGTAGTGGCCTGACACCCGAACTCAAGGCTTGGTGGCGCTGGACCCCTGAATTTTGGAGGACGTGGTGTTAAGGCTAGAAAAAATGCAGAATGGAACATGTGACCCCAGACTAGGTCACCAGGGAGCGTTTGAAGAATGCTGAGGCTAAGGAATGAGTACATTCACGAGTGAAAGCAGAAAGTATGAAATTCTTAGCATTGTAAAGGAGTTTCAGAATCTTCTAGATACCTCTTTCCTGCCCCTCACACTCCTCTTTTGCTGCTTTCATAGTGGAGAGAAAACCAGGAGGGAGGAAACACTTTCCAGGACATCTCTCATGCTAGCCTTCTCTCCTTCTTGAAGAGTCTCAGATTCCTCTGGTCGAGGGAGAAATTCTAGACCAGCATTGTCCAAGAGAACATTATGCTTTGACGGAAATGTTCTGTATCTTGCTATCCAATATGGCGGCCACTGACCACATGGGGCTCTTGAAATTGTGGCCAGTGCAACTGATTTTTACTTTACTTTAATTTAATTCATTTAAGTGTGAATGTAAAGTTTCATTTAACTTCAGTTAATTTAAATGTTAAAAAAAATCAGTGCTTGATTCTGTTATTGGAAAACTCTTTATTCTGTTTGGAACAACTTGGGGATATGAATCTACATTTCCAATGATTCATGTTATGAAATCTGCATAGACAGACCGAGTATTTCTGATGAAAATTTAGCATCTGAATTGAGACACGCTTCAAGTGTAAAACACATGGCATTTCGGAGGCACAGTGGCAAAAAAATCCTGTAGAGTATCTCATTAATAATTTTTTAGTATTGCTTCCATGTTGAAGTGAAATTTTTGGATCCATTGGATTAAATAAAATGTATTTCATTTCCTCTGTTTCTTTTTATCTTTTTAGAGAAAATTTAACATGCCATCTGTGACTCACATTATACTCATATCAGATAGTGCTTGCTCTAGACCCTACAAACCCTGGTCACCCACAGTGACAAGCTATAGTTTGTCATCGCCCTTGACCTTACAACAAAGTAGGCAGAACTGAATAATTCTTTTATTTATTTATTTATTTGGTGAGGAAGATCAGCCCCGAGTTAACATCTGTTGCCATTCCTCCTCTTTTTGCTGAGGAAGATTGGCCCTGGGCTAACATCTGTGACCATCTTTCTCTACTTTGTGTGTGGAATGCCCGCCACAGCATGGCTTGATAAGGGGTGTGTAGGTCTGCGCCCGGGATACGAACCCACAAAACCCGGGCTGCTGAAGCGGAGCATGTGAACTTAACCACTACGCTACCAGGCCGGCCCCAGAATAATTCTTATTGCACTGTTTGTGGAGGTTTTAGTAGTGGCGTCACCTCCTCTGGGAAGCCCTCCTTGATTGTTCCAGACTGAGTCAAAAAGCTTGTTTTTATGATCTCTTCTAACCCCTTGATGGGTGGATATTTGCTGAAAAGTATCTTTTTGTAAGGTGCACTCACTCGATGCTTCATTGGGCATCTATCTGAAAGAACACAGATGGTAAAACTGAAACCTAGCATTAAAGCATAGAATTGCATTTGACTGCCAGGTTGTATCCTAGCACCACCACTTAAAACTCAGCTTGTGTGAGTCACAATTTGATCATCACAAAATAGGCATGAAACTGGCATCTCCTCTAGGCGTTCTTCTTAGAACTCAGCGAGAGAACGTGAGTGCCAGAGAATGGACCAAGTGCTTTACGTAGTAGGTGTTCAGAAAATATTAGTTGTCAACGAGGTCCCCCTCCTCCCTCTCCTTCTCATCGTCCTTCCCTACCTGTGTGTAGAGTGGCTATTAGCCAGGTGCCACTTATTAAGAACTTGAAGCATCCTTTTGTTCCCACCCAGAGATACTAAAAGCCAGCAGAAGCCTCTACATCTATTTTTGGCACCATTTCTAACATCCTCTGGGTATTTTCTGTCCCAACAGTATTGCTCTATTGTCTTAGACTTATAGGGACACATATGGCTTTAATGAATTGAGTTAGATTCATTGGAGATTTAAAAAAAAAAAGCAATTCTTCATTGTCCCCTACTATTACCATCGTTAATTTTTTATAACAACTGTATTGAGATATAATTCAAGACCGTACAATTCGCCCATTTAACGTTTACAATTCACTGGTTCTTAGGACATTCACAGGGTTGTGCAACCATCACTACAATCAATTTTAGAACATGTTCATCACCCTCAAAAGAAATCTTGTACTTCAGCCATCACTCTCATTACCCCTCCCCCAGCCCCTGGCAACCACTAATCTGTTTTTTGTCTCTGGATTTGTCTGTTCTGCACATTTCATGTAAGTGGAATCATACCACATGTGGTCTTTTGTGTCTGGCTTCTTTCACCAAGCATGTTTTCAAGATTCATCCATGTTGTAGCATGTATCGACACTTCATTCCTTCTGATGGCTGAATAATATTCCATCATATGGATGTGCCACATTTTGCCTATCCATTCATCAGTTGATGGACACTTGGGTGGTTTCCACTTTTTGGCTATTATGAATCATGCTGCTATGGGCATTCATATACAAGTTTCCGTGTGGATGTATGTTTTCATTTCTCTTGGGTATCTACCTCGGAGTAGGATTGCTGGGTCAGATGGTAACTCTTTGCTTAGCCTTTTGAGGTCCTGCCAGACTATTTTCCACAGCAGCTGCACCATTTTCCATTTCCACCAGTAATGTATCAGGGTTCCAATGTCTCTACTCCTCGCCAACACTTGTTATTGTCTGTGGTTATGATTGTAGCCACCCTACTGGGGGTGAAGTGGTACCTCATTGTGGTTTGGATTTGCATTTTCCTAATGTCTGACAGCTGGTTAATCTCTGAATGCACCTTCGTATCTGATTTTGGTCCTGCCACAGCCTGGGGAGGATGGCGGGCAGGTGTTGATTGCATTTGCACCAATTTCGTGTGTGTGTGTGTGTGTGTGTGTGTGTGTGTGTGTGTGTGAAATATAGAGTGTTAAGGTCAGACTGTTTTCTCTCTAATTTGTGCTTCTTTTGCAAGTTATTCTCAGGGTGGATTTTTAAGAGGATTTACTACTATTCTTTAGAACAAGCTGTTTGCCTCAAAGATGCTGGGGGAAGGTTTAGTGTCTTGGAATAAAAGAAGTGGGGGTTGCAAACTGAGCCTTCCATTCCAGGTGCTGAGGGCTGTGGTGTGTGTGTTTTGACAAGGAGAAGCTGCCTAAAGATTTTGGGGCTTCCTGGGAGGCATCAATGGCGTGGTACCTGTGGAGACCTCTGTCTGTGGACGCTGTGGATGTGACTATGGCCGGAAGCCTCAGACCGGGCTTGGGTGGCATGAGCGTGTGGGAACGGAACTGGCATCGTGGTCCCCTCAAAGCTGCTCCCAGCTTCCCAGTGAGTGTGTGTGCGTTTTCCCCTGATTGAGCCTAATCTGTACAGAATGTGACCCAGGAACATTGCTGCTTTGTTTGCTGTGCTGTTTTCTCTCTAATTTGTGCTTCTTTTGCAAGTTATTCTCAGGGTGGATTTTTAAGAGGATTTACTACTATTCTTTAGAACAAGCTGTTTGCCTCAAAGATGCTGGGGGAAGGTTTAGTGTCTTGGAATAAAAGAAGTGGGGGTTGCAAACTGAGCCTTCCATTCCAGGTGCTGAGGGCTGTGGTGTGTGTGTTTTGACAAGGAGAAGCTGCCTAAAGATTTTGATTTTGATGAACGTTAACTGAGTGTAAGGGACACAGGAGAAGGGAAAGATCCAAATATTTATACGGAGGAAAGGAAATCAGAGGAGGCTTCCTGGAGGAGGTGGCATTCGAACTGGATCTTGAAAGATGGTAGACTGGATTTAGAAAGAATGAGCTAAGGCATAAAGGGCTTTGACGGCCAATGGGGCTATGGCTACCCTGTCCGGTACAGTAGCCACTAGCCACGTGTGTCTATTTCCATTGAAATTAACTCAAGTGAAATGAAACATTCAGTCCCTCAGGCTTATTTGTCACATTTCAAGTGCTCGAGAGCCACAAATGGCTGGTGGCTTCCACTGTGAACGGCACAGGTACAGAACATTTCCATCATTGTGGAAAGTTCTGTTGGACAGGCTTGCCGTAGAACAAGAATTGCCAAGCAACACCCCTAGGGCAAAACTCCAGCTCACCTCACCGCCTGTTTTTGTAAATAAAGCTTTATTGGAACACAGCCGCAGACACTCAGTCACATGTTGTCTCTGGCTGCTTTCCGGCTACAAGGGCAGAGTGGAGTCGCCTCGATGGAGACCATCTGACCACAAAGCTGAAAATATTTACTATCTGAGCCTTTATAGAAAACGGTTGCCCACCTCCCGTCTGGGGAAATGAAGGCACAGAGCCTGAGGATGGCTGTGATATTTTTTGGGAGAAATAAACAACAATAAGATAGTTGACATTAATTGAGCACCTACTGTAGTTGACATTAATTGAGCACCTACTGTGTACCAGGCTCTGTTTGAGTGCCTGCATGATTTCACTCACTCCTCCTCATAGGTCATGTTAGAGGGGAGGACACAGCCTCAGAGTTGTACGAGAGGTGTGGCCAAGCCAGTTTAGCATGGTGAAGGGGATGGAGGGGCGGAACCCCAAAGGCTGTGAAAGAGAAGTGCAGGGTCATGGGGAGCCATGGAGGGTGTCAGAGCCCGGAAGGGACCACCTTCAGGAGAATGGGCACGCAGGGTGTTTGTGCCGGGGAGCTCAGACTTGCTGGGAAGCCCTTGCCACCCCCAGATAAAAGGTAATTAGGCCTTGGCTGTCTGCCTGGAAGGAAGGAGGGTTGGGAAGGAGAGTCAGTGAAGTGGGACCAAACATTCAGCTCTCCTGGCCCCACTTCTGATGTGGGCACCTTGATCCCCATAAATCCATTTCCTGAGGATCTCCAACGCTGACTCACTGCGGATGGCTCCCCTTTCTCCCGCCCCTGCCGCATTACTCAATCCCCTGTGATCCCAGTGTCTCCATTGCATCATATTTGATGTGCTGATTTTAAAGCTTCTAACAGGTACTGCCAAAGGAATTACTTTCTTTGCCTTTCGAAAGTAATGACTTAGGCACGGACACTCTACAGAGAAAGCCACTCATCAGGGCTGGCTATAGAATTTGTGGAGCCCAGTGCAGAATGAAAATGTGGGGCCGGTTGCTTAAAAATGATTAAGGATTTCAAGACTTACGGAAGAGCGTTAAGCCAAGTCCCCTTCTGAGTGAGCGTGGGACTCAGGTCGCACGTCCACGAAGCTGGCCCTGCCACTAATTCTTGTAACCCACTCACGGTGTGTTTGCTCACCTGCCTTGCTTCCTCCTTGTTTTCACTTTAGTGTGCCCCGGCATGGATATCCGGAACAACCTCACGAGGCTGCACGAGTTGGCCAACGGATCCATCGTTGAAGGACATTTGCAGATACTGTTGATGTTTAAAACGAGGCCTGAGGATTTCCGAGACCTCAGTTTCCCCAAACTCATCATGATCGCTGATTACTTGCTGCTTTTCCGGGTCTACGGGCTGGAGAGCCTGAAGGACCTGTTTCCTAACCTCACGGTTATCCGGGGCTCGCGCCTCTTCTTCAACTACGCGCTGGTCATCTTCGAGATGGTTCACCTGAAGGAGCTTGGCCTCTACAGCTTGATGAACATCACGCGGGGCTCCGTCCGCTTCGAGAAGAACAATGAACTCTGCTACCTGGCCACCATCGACTGGTCGCGCATTCTGGATTCTGTGGAAGATAATTACATTGTGCTGAACAAGGATGACAGTGAGGAGTGTGGGGACATTTGTCCAGGCACTGCCAAGGGCAAGACCAACTGCCCTGCCACCGTCATCAACGGGCAGTTTGTCGAGCGGTGCTGGACTCAGCCACTGCCAGAAAGGTACGCTGGGGTGTGAAGGGCTCTTAGCCATTTCTCATATTTCTTAGAGAGACACTAGAGGCATTCACTAGACCAGGAGGTGGCAAAACTTTTCCTGCAAAGCCTCAGGTATTAAATACTTCAGTCTTTGCAGGCTATACGATCTCTGTTGCAACTGAGCATGGCCATTGTAGCAGGAAAGGCAGCCACAGGCAACACAGAAATGAGTGAACATGGCTGTGTTTCAATAAAAGTTTATCTACAAAGCCAAGTAGTGGGCCAGATTTTGCCAACTCCTGTGCTAGGCAGTTGAATGTTACTCTTGCTTGAGAGACAGGTAGGAGTGGATGGGTATGGACTTTGTTGTAGAAAAATAAGTTTGTTTCTTATCTGATTGTAGAAGTAAGATTGATCATGGTAGATGTTGGGAAAAAGGAATATGTAAAGGAAAAAAGCAAAACAGTAATTTTTTCTTCCACAATTATTAGGAGTACTTCCTTCTAGTGGTTCTGTTGCATCTTAATTTACTTAACTTTCCCTGTGGTTGGGCATTTAGATTATTTCCAGTTTTCACAAAGAGAGGGAGGAACATTTTTGGGTCAAAGCTTTCTCGAGCATTTGTTTCTCTAGGTCTTGCTTTTCCAGAAGTGAAATTTCTGGGTCAAAGGTTCTTGATGCCCTTGCCAAATGGCTTTCCAGAAATGTTGTACCAACGGGCTCTCCTCCTAGCTTTGGCCGAGAGGGAGCACCTTGGCAGCTTCGAGTGTTTTTTGAAAAATCTTTCAGAATTTACTGGAGGGCGGAGCCGATGTGTCGTCATTGTTTCTATTTGTATTTCTTTGATTGCTATCGGGGTTGAACCTTTTAAAACATGTTTGTTTATCATTTGGCTTTTCTCTTCCTGTTCCTATCTTTTGTCTGTTTATCTTTTAGTACCTTAGTGGTTTTGAAATATTCATCTGTATACAGTTACCATAGGTGAAGGCAGCTAACCCTCTGCCAATTACATCCTCTGACATTTTTGTTCAGTGGTGAAAATGCTCTGAATATCAGTTGCAGAGAAACTTAAAACGTTCATGGAGTTCCGAGCTGGATTTTTGCTTGCCTCTCATGTGACTTATGCTTAGAAAGTCCCTTCCTAGCTATAGAACGAATATTTCTTTCCAAATTTTCTATTTCAATTTTAATTATTATCATTTTTTGTGTGTGTATGAGGAGGACTAGCCCTGCCTGAGCTAACATCCGTTGCCAATCCTCCTCTTTTTGCTGAGGAAGACTGGCCCTGGGCTAACATCCGTGCCCATCTTCCTCCACTTTATATGGGACGCCGCCACAGCATGGCCTGACAAGCGGTGCGTTGGTGCGCACCCGGGATCAGAACCTGCAAACCCCGGGCCGCCGAAACGGAGAGTGCACACTTAACCACTACGCCACCGGACTGGCCCCTAATTATTATCGTTTTTTAAAAACACATTCGTCATGGACATTTGGAAGCTATTTGTGTGCACGATTCGAAGGAGTATCCATTTTTCTCCAAATAACTAGTTGGAGTCTTGCACCATTTAGCGCAGAAATCTACCCCTTTGTCATTGATTTCGGGTCTGTTTCTGGGTATCCAAGTCTGTCTCTCTTTGCACCAGGGCTGTGACTGGTCTAATCACTGGAGTTTTATAATGTTTTGATATCCAGGAAGGCAAGTCCCACACACACGCTCGTGACTTGTTTATTGTGTCATCGACTCTCTCACATGTTGTGGAATTCCCTGGGAGAATTAGTGAACATGAGATTGGGGTGGGAGAGAGTGTGTGGGTGGTTTAAGGGTTGTATCACAAAAGATAGGGGAAGGGAGAAAGGAGGGTCTTCTCACCTGAGCCCAAAGCTACTGGGAAGCCACACGGGGTGAGTTCCCAATAGAATCCACGCGCTTGTCGGGGAGGACTTCATCGGAGCCCCAGGGAGGAGCCCTTCCATGGCGCAGATGTTGGATGGTAGGAAACAGGAGGTGAGAGAGTTGAGAGAGTGGAGACCACACCTCTTTGGAGAGGCTGGGCAGTGAAGGGAAAGAAAACCTGATTGTTTGTGGATGGGGAGGGGATGATGCTTATTATGTTGTGGAAAAATCTAGAGCATGTTGGTAGGCCCGGGACAGAGAGAAACCAAACCACACCAAGACGGAGGGTCAAGGTTGGGGCAAAGTCTTAGTGGAAGTAGAGAGACCACCTGTGGGTTTGGAATTATGTAGAAGAACAAGGAAACTTCTGACGTGAGGGTGGGGTGATTAGGCTGGGTGGCAGTGACGATCTAGGTGAATTTCCAGATGGGGTTGTCATTCACCGATGGTGAGAGGAGGAGAGAATGTGTAGGATCTACTACGTTATGAGGGTGTGCAGCTCCCAGGGGAGCTCGGTTATCCTTGTTTTAGAAACCAGAGAGGTTACTTAACTGGCCTAAGGCCACACAGCTAATAAAAGACAGCTGGGGTTGGTGCCAAGTCTGAGACACAAATAAAGCGTGTGTGTGTTTTTTGGGAGGAGTGTCTCCTCTGTTTAGGAACTGGAGAGCCACTCCTGGCTGGGGCACCAGGGAAAACAGTGAACGCTCTCTGATTCCAGGGCTGAGTTCTCCAAATTTAGATGCTTGTTTGAAATGCTCCGGGCTCACGCGTCTTGAGATACAATTTAAGATGTTCTTCTGTGGATTTATTTCTGTATCCGTTTTTGTCAAAGTGTGGAGGACGGTATTATCTGCCGAAATGTCCCCGATATTTCCAGCAGGTTTTAAAAAAAAATCTTTTGCTCCTGAGAACGGGGCTGGTTTTTCCAGCCTGGGGGTTTCGTCACTGTGGGAAGGTGCGGCTCCGCGTGTGTGGCTGTGACGGACACCTGCCAGGCTTCCGGGTTCCTGGCATCTGGCATCTGGCATCTGGCCTCGATTTCAGCTGCTCTTGGTTCGTAATCAGTGGTCGGGTGAAGCGTTGTCCTGTCCTGGTAACAGATGTCCAGAAACGATTGTTCCTTGAACTGACGCTTCTGTCTGTTGAGTGCAACTCAGCTTTGGTTTTTCTTTTTTCCTCAATTTCTTTTATGGTGGAAAAGTACAAGTGACATAAAACTGACCATCCTAATCATTTTAAGTGCACAGCTCAGTGGCATTAAGCACATTCACATTGTTTTGCAACAACCATCACCACCATCCATCTCCAGAACTTTCCATCTTCCCAAACTGAAACTCTGTCCTCATTAAACACTGACGTCCCCTCCCCCTCCCCCAACCCCTGGCCCCTCCCGCCTACGTTCTGTCTCTATGGATAGGACTCCTCTAGAGACCTCCTATGAGTGGGATCACACAGTATTTGTCTTTTTGTAACTGGCTTCTTTCACTTAGCCTGATGCCCTCAAGGTTCATCTACATTGTAGCGTGAGTCAGAATTTCCTTCCTCTTTAAGGCTGAATAATATTCTGTTGTATGGATGGACCACATTGTGTATCCATAGATGGACACTTGGGTTGCTTCCACATTTTAGCTATTGTGAATAATGCCACCATGAACATGTGTGTGCGTCTCCGACTTTCTAAATGCTTATGTTCCCTTGTTGCTGTGGCTTTAGAAGGCTTATTTAACATTGTATGGGATTTTTTTTTAACATAAAACAGACTGAAATGAGCCTTTCGAGGATACTCTGCTGTCTTAGTAGACAGATACAGACCTGCAAAAACTACCTGTCAACTCCTCCATTCCCCTGGAATCTCCTCAAGTGCTTCCTCAAGCATCCACAGCCATTGTCTTTTTCATGCATGATTGCTGGGTTCCAGAAGCTTCCGGGGTCCAGTCAGCATTTGGGATGAAGGTGTTGGGCTGGCCTCTGGACCCAGTTGCAACATTCTCTACAAAGTCCCTTCTTCCACCTGTCACCCATACAGTGATGCTTTGGCAGAGAGAGCAAAGGAAGATTCTCAGTGGTTAAGGTAATGAAAAGGAAGATGCTTCCTTTTAGGAAATGCTTCCTCTCCATCACTTTGTCCACAGATTTGGGGTGAAGATGCCAGGAGAGGCCAAATGCCAGGAGCCCTGGATGGGCAGAGAGGAGATGGAGTCTATGTGAGCGGAGTCACGGAATAGCATTTATCAACGGGCCTACGATGTGTTGGGCATTGGAGTTCTGGGGCCACGGGAGGGACCAGCTCCTGCCACCAAGAGAGGACCTCCTGGTGGCAAATAAATCTGTGACTAAGTACACTTTGGGGGGGCAGTTAGAAGAGGGAAATCTCTGTGGGTGAAAGCTTGGGTTGAAGCCCTAAACTAGTCTTCAGAGTCAGAGAATATCTCCCCCAAATCGGCGTGTCATTAAGACCCCAAATGTCAGCCTCACTGGACCCGTTTCCAAGTGGTTACAAGAATTGTTTGGACTCCAGCAGGACTGTCTTGGAGTCCTGTTTGGCCGTTCACTGGTTAGGACCTGGATCAAGCCTCAGTTTCTCGATCTGAAAAATGGTGATAATTGTGGGACCTGCTTGTGAGGGTTGTGGTTTGGGGGTTATGAGACAGTGTGTGTGGGGGGCACTTAGCCCAGCTCCTGGCACTCTATGAGTGTTCTGGAAGCTTCTCATAAGTGCTGTGGGTCCACCACCCTCTCTGGACAGATGAGCCGCTGGGTGAATACCTGCCAAGGCTTGGCTCCATTTCTGATTTTGGTCTTGGGGCAGGCAGTGGAAAGCCCACCATGTGACCTGCTGATGAGAGGTGGGTGCTGGACCTACAGACCCACAGGGAAGACCATTCTGCTCACCCGTTGCCTTCAGATGCTCTAGAGACCACCAGCTCTGGGGCTTTGGGGGGGACCAGAAACCCCAGGGCTTGCTTGACCAGCTGCTGTGGCCAAACCCACTGGCATTTATTTTCTGGGAGGCCACCCCAGCTGCTCACTGCCAGTCAGAGGGGTGCGTGAGGCTGGGGCATGCCAGGTGCCAGCAAACTGGCTGGCGATGCCACATACAGACATCAACAAGAAAGTAGGAGCAGGAGGCAGAAGGAGGCAAGTGTCTCCTCCCTGAGTTTGCCTTTCCATCTGTGTTTCAGATTCTCTGAAAGTTGGGGTGCCCTCTTTATATTAAATGTTAAATGCTTAAATGCACGCACAGTTACTCTGGAAGGGTTTATTTTTCAGCAGAGGTTTTAGCTTCCTAGTGAAACTTTTTTTTCTTCTTCCATTTTTTTTAACTCTGCCTCTGATAATCAGAATCATCTTGGCAGCAAATGCTTATTCTGTGCCAGACACGGTTCTAAGCGCTTTGCTTCTGACACTGCATGGAGTCCTCCCAGCCATTTCTTCTTACAGATGAGGCCCCAAGAGGTTAACCCAATTCTCCCAGGTCACATTGCCAGTAAATAGTAGAGATGGGATTCAAACCCCAAGCCTGGGTATTCTGGCTTAGTATCTGAGCTCTTAACCATTGAACCATTGTGCTTTCCTGTGTTCATTGTGGAAAGTCGAAGTGCAGACAACAAAGAGATGGGGGAGGATCCCCTAGAATTTGCCCCTGCCAACACTCTGGTTGCCTACTCTTTTTTTTTTTTTTTTTGAGGAAGATCAACCCTGAGCTAACATCCATGCTAATCCTCCTCTTTTTGCTGAGGAAGACCTGCTCTGAGCTAGCATCTATTGCCAATCTTCCTCCTTTTTTTTTTTTTCCCCCAAAGCCCCAGTAGACAGTTGTATGTCATAGCTGCACATCCTTCTGGTTGTTGTATGTGGGACGCGGCCTCAGCATGGCCGGAGAAGCGGTGCGTCGGTGCGCGCCCGGGATCCGAACCTGGGCCGCCAGTAGCGGAGCGCGCGCGCTTAACCGCTAAGCCACGGGGCCGGCCCTGGCTGCCTACTCTTATGGCCCTCCTCATCTGTCTTAAATTCACTACCTCCTCCATCAGGCAGTTCTCTTGAATATAGGGACAGTGGCATTTCTTGCGTCCCCAGCACCTGTCATGTAGATAAACAATGGTGTCTTTGACAGCTCATTACTAGCTAGTGTTTATTGAATGCTTACCCTGCACCAGGCTCTGTGCTAAGAATTCGACCGGTGCTGCCTCATGGAATCCACACCACAGCCTGTGAGAAGATGTTACTCCTATTTCACAGAAGGAGACACTGAGGCTTGGATAGGAATTAAGAAACTTACTCTAGGAGACCTTGTTGGGAAATGCTTTGACCTCAGGTTTGTCTGGTAAAGCCCTTCATCAGAAGTCAGCAAAGCACGACCTACTGGTGATTTTTGTATGGCCTGGGAGCTAAGAATGCTTTTTATACTTTAAAAAAAGCTAGATGAGGGGCCGGCCCCGTGGTGTAGTGGTAAAGTTCGTGTGCTCCGCTTTGGTGGCCAGGGGTTCGCAGGTTCGGATCCCGGGCCCAGACCTGTGCACCGCTTATCAAGCCATGCTGTGGCGGCGTCCCATATGAAGTGGAGGAAGATGGGCACAGACGTTAGCCCAGGGCCAGTCTTCCTCAGAAAGAGAGGAGGGTTGGCAATGGATGTTAGCTCAGGGCTAATCTTCCTCACCCCCCTCCCCCCCCCAAAAAAAAAAAGCTGGGGGAAAAAGTCTAAAGGATACTATTTTGTGAGAGGTGGAAATGATAGGAAATTAACATTTCAGTGTCCTTAAATAAAGTATCAGTGGAATGTAGCCATGCTCATTCATTTATTCATTTACTTATTGCCCATGCCTGCTTTTTAGTGCTGTAAGGAGAGAGCTGAGTAGTTGCGACAGACTGCGTGGTCCTTCATTAAAAAAAATTGGCTGACCCCTGTTCTTAGCTACGTACCTTATAAAGACGAGGGGGCCATTTGGAGGTAGAGGCTGTTTCCAGTGGAATTGGAAGCATCCCAGCACCAGGCCAGTATAATCTCTCTGCCCCTTGTTGGCACCGGGGGAGCGGGTTACAAAGTATGAGATGTCGTCCTTGCCGCTCCGGAGCTCCTGGTTTGGCTGGGGAGGTAAAAGGCAGGAGCGAATTCACCATACAGCAGCCCAGCCAGGAGGAGACATCATGAGGCAAAGTAGGCACCCCCTGTCCCTCCCAAATGCGTCATCGGACCTGTGGTTCTAGACATGTTTGGGGCTGAAGCACATGGAAATCACGATGTTCTCTAGATAACACGGCAGAATATTGATAAATAAATTCCTTCGTGCCTATGTCACTGTAGTCCATGCAGAGAATAGGAAAGTATAGCCTGTGCACACGGGTATTGAATAATAATAATAATAATAATAATAATAAAGATGATAGATGGTGTAGCCTGAAACGGCCATTTGAGTTTTTTGTTCATATTTATTCCTTTTTGTTTTTTCAAAGATCTTTAAAAAAATCTAGGAGAGAATTAAAAACACCATACTGAAACAATTCCGTGATCATTGTAAGTTCTTTATCGCTGCGATCATTGGAATTTTTTAATTGATCTTTTACTTTTGAAGATGATTGGATTTTCTATAGCAGGAAAAACAACTATGCTAGAGAGTATGTTTCTGAGCTCTCCCCAGCTCGCCCAAATTGATGTTAAATCGCCATTGGCATTTGTTGAAGGAGAGAGATGTTCCGGATTGGAGTGGTTAAAAAGATGAGGTTTGGTTTGGATGTCGAATGATGCTTGGAAAGAGAGTAAGAGGGAAGGGTGTTCTGGGTGAGTGGAATGGCAATGACAAAAGCACAGAGGTCTTTTGTAGGCAAGAGTAGGGAGGCTGACTCGTGTTTCGAAGGGAGGCTTGGCCCATCATGCGCTCTGAATGCCACACGTTTTCCTGCAGGTGCAATGGAGAGATCATGAAGGTTACATTGGGTCTGTGTACAGGATGGGCTGTTTCCACTGCTATTGAGTGGCCAGCTGTGCTGAGCCAGGCATGTTGCTGGGACCCCAAAGTCCTTGCCAAGTTGGGGAGAAAGTCAAAGAAATAATCATATGCTTACAAGCCAGGTAGCCAGGAAGTGTTTTGGTAGGCTCAAAGATGCGCTGAAGAAAGGTAGACCAGTTGGCCGTATGAGCATACACCTCTTTAGTAATGATAATGCAAACCTATAGTTCTGTCAGGTGTCTGGCTTCTTGGAGGGGGCTTAGGGATACCAATTTACCTACCTTTTCTCCTAGAGAAATAAATCGGCCCAATCCTTTGGAATAAGGTGGCATAGAATTAAATACGTAATTATGCAAAGGTGGCTCCCCTGATGGTAACTGGTCTGACGAGTTTCTCTTTTTCTCCCTCCTACTTGATGAAATTCATTGACCAGTTATATCCCACGGTGTCACCAGACCCTTTGTCAGAATTCAGATCTGTTCTTTATGACTGAACACTTGAAATGCCCCAGGGAGATCCTGGGGACCTCGGCTCCTGTCAGGCTGGGAAGTCACGTGCTCCCTGTGGTCAGTTCTCTCTGCACGCACCTGTGCCTGATAGAACGTTCTTTCCCAGTAAAGAGAACTGATGCGGGTGCTGCGATTTCAAAATTGCATCCCTTATCTCCTCTCTCTCTCCTCTCTTTCCCCTCTCTCTATCTTGGGCTTAGAGTCTGTGCTAGCTCAGACTACATGGTTGCTCACACTTAGAGATAAATAATGTCGACAGTGGGAAATGAAAGAATTGCTTTCCTTTGGGCCCCCCTTTCCTGTCATGGGTGGGGCCACATGAGTAGCAGCACATTGGGCTACTTTCTTCCAATTCCGTGTTTGGGAAGTGGATCAAGATCTCCCAAGCCAGCCCTAAGCCGCAGGACACAGAGGCAGGGGATGGAGTCAGGTAATGAAATTGGCACTGGGAGGCACGTGGGAGACAAACTCCACAATCATCGAGTGTCTGGAGGGTTTTGGGTAGAGGAATGACCTTTTTATTTTTATTTATTTATTTGGTGAGGAAGATTGGTCCTGAGCTAATATCTGTTGCCAGTCTTCCCCTTTTTTGCTGAGGAAGACTGGCCTTGAGCTAACATCTGTGCCCATCTTCCTCTATTTTTTTGTATGTGGGACGCTCCCTCAGCATGGCTTGATAAGCGGCGTGTATGTCCGCAGCCGGGATCTGAACCCTCGAACCCCGGGCTGCTGAAGCGGAGCGCATGAACTTAACTGCTGCGCCACCGGGCCGGCCCCGAGGGTTGACCTTTTTATTATAGAAGTTTTTTGCTTCTTGTTTGAGAGTCTCGGGTCTTTAAAGACTCTCAGGCTCATCGGCTGCAGTCTAGGGAGGGCTTTGTCTACGGAGTGTTTCCATTTGCTCAGCTATGAAGGAAACCGTTCTTGTTGGAAGATCTGATAAAGGCAGGGTTTCAAGCGTCGATACCTGGCCCTGTTGGCACAGATGGGCGCAGCACCGGCGTTGTTTATCGAGTACCTGCAATGCTTGTCCGTGGGCGCACAGGACTCCTGTCACAGGCTGCCTCATTAGTGGTGATGAGGGTAAGGTTTCCACATATGCAAAGAAATTGGATATCAGAGCAGGAGGTACGCAAAGCGAGACAGGCTTTATCCGAAGCATTCAAGATTTCTCTTCTTTAAAAAAACAATGTTTTTTTTAAAGAACACGTAAGATTTGCCATCAGTGACATTTAGCACATTCACAGGACTGTGCAATCATCACCACTATCTGGTTCCAGAATATTTCATCACCCCACAAAGAAACATTGTGCTCTTCCCATTCCCTGCTCCCGCCATTCTCTGGCAACCATTAATCTACTTTCTATCTCTGTGGCTTTACCTATTCTGGATGTTTCGTATAAATGGCATCATAAGATATGTGACTTTTAGGTCTTGCTTCTTTCACTATGCATGATTTCAAGGTTCATCCACCTTGTAGCGTGTATCAGGACTTCATTTCTTTTTCTTGCTGAATGACATTCCATTGTGTGGACAGACTGTGTGCAGTTTATCCATCTACCAATTGATGGACATATGAGTTGTTTCCACCTTTTGGCTGTTGTGAACAGCGCTGCCACAGCATTCCTGTCCAAGCTTTTGTTTGAACACCTATTTTCAATTCTCTCGAGGGATTATACCTTGGAGTGGAATTGTTGGGTCATTTGGATTTTCCATGTTTAACTCACTGAGGGAAGGTTTCTTTTTCTTTTCTCCTTCTTTTTTTGCTTTTGGTTTTACTGTTTTAAAAACCATTTTATCGTCAAAGAAAACACAGATGCAGAAAACCACACAAAAGAAATGTGTAGCCTCATGAATTACTCTAAGGTGAACAACCTTATAACCCCCCACCCTGGTTGAGAAATAGCACTTTGCCAGCATCCCCACCTCCGGACGCCCTTCCGTGGACCCCATCCCAGTCAGAGCCCCCTCCCTCCCCCCAAAATGAGAACTGTCCTGTCTTTTGTACTGGTCACTTTCTCCTTTCGGTATGGTTTTATCACTCAAGCGTGAATCTCCCGACAATATAGTTTAGCCTTGCCCATTACAAAAAAAATGGCACATTCTTTGGATCTACAGCGATGAATCTCAATTGGGGGCGATTCTGCCCTCCGGGGGACATTGGGCAATGTCCGGAGACATTTCTGGTTGTCACAACTTGGGGAGAGGTGCTACTGGCGTAGAGTGGGTAGAGGCCAGAGATGTTGCTCAAAATCCTGCAATGCAGAGAAAGCTCTTACCACCCAGAATGATCCGGTTCCCAATGTCGATAGTGTCAGGGTGAGAAACCCTAGTCTACAGGTTGTCCCTATATCCTTTTTTTTCCCCTTACACTCTCCCTGTTGGAGAACTGGGCTGCTTGGCTTGGGGCGCGTCCCCCAGTCTGAGTGTTGTTGACTGCACTCTCATGGCACAGCTCAGCCTGGCCCTCTCCTCTGGACCCGAACCACCAGACTCAGGTTCTATGCCTTCAGTGGACTTTATTTAACATGTACCACCCCCACCCCAGCACTGTTTGCAATAAGCCATTTTCAAAGGTGGTCATTCTGGCTGCTTCTTCCCTTGAGCATGACTGTGGATGATGTGTACTCTTTGATCATTTTTGTCTTTTTTGAAATCCGAAAACTTTGTTATGCCATCAGACGATGCTCATTGGCCTCCCTTCATTAGTTTATGATAAACAAGGCACAGACTGAACTTTGTAACAAAACTTTGTGTTCTTTACGAAGGCGAGTTTTGCTAAGAAAATTATTTTTATAAGCCAGCGAGGTATGAGGGTCATTTGCAAAGGAATTTTACAAGGGCGAGAAAAAAAACAAGTTGATCTTAGGATTCCTGGTTGGGCGGAGGCCAGAGTGGACAGAAGACCTCGAGACACGTGTCAGAAGGAAAACAATAGATGGATCCGAGAAAGGAAAGATGTTCCACATGGGGATGAGTTTGATGAAGGAAAAAAAGTTGGAGAATTGTCTTAAAGACGCCCATGTGGTTCAAAGGAGGGCATAATTCTTCACGGGCTTCCTTCACAGTTTTGAAAGGGACTCACAAGCCTGGTGAACTGCTTCACTTGATTTTGGGACTTCTGGCTGTTGGAAGCATTGTATTTACAAGGGTCTCCTGTTGGGGATTGCAAATACCGGCAACGGGCATTTGGTAGAATGAAAAATAGGAGTTGAGGGAGGTGAGAAAGTGAAGGACACCTTGGCACGTTGGCCCTGAGGTCTTGGGAGGAGGGATAAAGGAAGCTAAAGCAGACCCAGGTCATAAGAGTTACAAATTTAGAATCAAAGAAATTAGAAAAATGACACTGATCATTTTCCCCTTGACCCGCAGTGTGAATGTTGCCAACACAGAGGCGAACAATTTTCTAAGTTTTTCTCGACTCTTCGAAGGAGATCTTGAAAAGGGTCTAGCCAGCCAGGAATGGTCAATGAGTATCAGTTCTTTAGGACCTGTTCTTGCTAACGGAATAAGTGTCAAAGGCATGGGTTGTCTAATTAAATAAAATTAAACATTTGTTTCTTAGTCGCATTCACTACATTTAGACAATGCAGACGTAGAGCGTGTCCGTCATCGCAGAAAGGTCTCTTGGGCAGGAGCTGTTCTGGAGCATTTCATTTCGTGGTTAAAGGTAACTCTGGAGTCAGACCTGGATTTGAATCCTGTATCTGCTGTGTGACGTTGGGCAGGTGGTCTAGCGCTTCTCTGCCTCCATTTCCTCCTTATAGATGAGGAACCAGTCTCAAAGATTTTTCCTCAACTTTTAACTGATATCCCCTCTTTTGATTAAAATGAAAATCCCATTCCTCTTCTCTACTTTGAGTTTGATTTTTTCGCCTTAAATATAAACTGTAACTGATGCTTTTTTTCAACCTCTGTAACCCTTTGAGAGTCCCTGGAACAGAGGAAGGAGTGGCTTGGGAAAGTGTTATGAGAGGTTCGGGGATTCGATCAGAGATGTAAAAGACACTTTCCACTCCAAACAAATGGACTGAAGGTATATTTTATTATATAGAGGATAGTAAAGGTGACAGTCTGCAAACAGATCTAGATAGGTCAAGTATTAGAAGGGAAAAAACATCAGCCCGACTGGAAAGGGAAAACACCCACATCGGCTGAAGAGAAAATGACACAAATCAACCAGAAAGAGAAACACCAGGTTGACCGAAAAGAGAACACATCAAATCAATTACTTCATATCAAATCAATTACTTCACATCAGATCAGTTACTCACAACATCCACGCCCCACTGCCGGGAGAGCTCTGTCAATCGACGCGGCTGGGCAAGGATCACACGTCCTGGGCAAGGTGTCCCTTCCACAGGTGGAACTCTCTCTGGGTCTCAGTTTCCAGCAGTTTTTATACCATCAGTAATTTTCAGAGTAAGCAATTACAGAGTTTGCAGAGCAAGCATTTAGTGTTCCCATGCACAAAATGGTTATCAGTGGCGTACGTGCACTGAGCCCCCTGGCTAACGTCCCAGCCCAGTAGTTGTGTACGTGCATTGTTCTCTTTGGTTATCGTCCCAGCCCGGCATAGATGGCCAGTCCATCCCGTGCTACGACGCTCCAAGAGCCTTGAAATGTTACAACCTGCAACTCCCTCCGTGAGAGAAGGGCCAGTTCCCACCACGCAGAAAGCAGCTTTTATATTTCTTTTTGTGCTGGTGGCTGTAGGTCAATGGAGCGGCCAAACATGGCTGCACTCATGTCAAGACATATTCGGCCGTGGCCGTCTCCATTAACCATAAGACACCATACGCACAGACAATGAACTTCGTACACAAGTACATAAGGCACATCCAATAATCCAAAATCCAATGACTACAATAATTATAAAACTATCTCGCAATAAAGGACCCAAACCCCAAGGTAACCAATCAAATAACCCCTTAGAATATGAAATGTTATTAACTTGATCTTGCAAATCATGCACAGCATCAAAGATAACATTAGATAAGGTAACACTTAGGCATAACAAATTAGCTTGCAGAAGTCCAGATCAGCCCCCATCACAGAGGGTAGCAGAAGGCAGGGTAATAGAGAAATTATCTTATATTGCGAAGTTGCTTGTTGTTTCTGAGACCAAATTTCTTGGCCATTCATAGTCCAGGTTATAGGTCCCACTGGTGTAGAGCAGTTGGTCTAACTGTAGAGGGTCAAAGGTTGTCCTACAGAGGCATTAGTTGGTGTGTAGGTTTGCAGCAGACATGGAAATGCAGCACAGCATAGTAAACACAGCAGGAATATCTATTCACGCAAAGAAACAGAATTTTTAGGAACATGATATAATTGTTCATTTCCTGGATACATTACTATGAGTGTTGCAGTGGGCCCTTGGGCCACTACTTCTGCGGCACGGGGAGCCGCATTGGGTGGATGTGTCACCCACACTTTTGCTCTAGGTTTCCATCCATCTGTAGATCCAAATCCTTGCATTTTTCTTTTAGTTAATTTATTTGGAGGTTGTCCTTGTGACACATTTGGAGTCAAGAGGGGAAGCACCAATAATTGTCCCATTTGTTCCCCAGACTCTACAGTTAGTACTGTGTCACTACCATTATATAATATAAATTTTATTTCTCCCTGGTAATCTGGATCAATAACTCCTCCCAGTACATCAATACCTTTTGCTGCCAGTCCAGAGCGTCCTTTTAACAAACCAAAGGTATATTTGGGAAATTGTATCCCTATCCCAGTAGGGACTATAGACTGCTTCTTAGGGGGCAATTGAATAGAATGAACAGTAGATAAATCCAATCCAGCCGCTTCGGCCGTGGCACGAAAAGGCGGTTTAGCAGACTGAGTCAGGGGCCAATAGGTTAAGGTCATAAGCTCATGGGTGGCGGCTGCCACTTCTGTAATCTTTGCTGGTAACAACCTTGACAGAGGAGTCTCATTAGGGCCTAGTGGCCTGTTATTTAACACATTTAGAGCAGTACTTAGATGGTTGTGCCACCCCTTTAATGAGCCATGACCAAGTTTCCTCAATTGTTGTTTAAGCAATCCGTTCATTCGTTCTATGAGGCCTGCAGCTTGGGGGTAATAAGGTATATGATAAATCCATTCTATATAATTTTCCTTGGTATAGGTTTGAATCAACTTACCTGTAAAGTGGGAACCGTTGTCACTCTGAATTTGCCTTGGTGTTCCATAATATAACTTGATTATATCTAATAATTTTATGGCACTCTGTTGAGTGGCCACTTTAGTTGGTATAGCCAATACATAACCAGAATATGTATCAACAGCAGTGCAGGCATAAGTATATCCACAAGAATTTGGCAATGGTCCAATAGAATCTATTTGCCATGTATGGGCGGGAAATAATCCCTTTTGGATATGACCTTGGTAGGGGTGTGGAACTCCCCGTTTATTTAACTGTTGGCATAACTGACATTGTTGTACTGCAGTGGCAATATCATCATGGGTGACAAGGATTCCCCTTTGTTGTGCCCACCTGTATGAAGTTTATTCTCCCAAGTGTCCACTCTTTTCGTGGATTCATTGTGCTAAGCCTGGGTTGTGTGTTGCATGACTTTGCACCAGCTGATCAGCATAAGAGTTATACTTTTGTTCTGTAGAAATTAAAGAACTGTGAGCATCAACATGAAATACAGTATTGTATTTTAGCATCATAATCATATGTCTTTTTGTAATTTCTTTTTAAGTTAAAAAAACTTTAATTTTGGCAGAAGTTTATCAAAAATATCAAAAGATTTTAAAACACTTGGTCAAATAGGAAACAATGCCTAGTTATTTATTTAATCAAGTTGACAACAGAAACAGTTAAAGGCAAACAGAGAGTTAAAACAGTCAAAAAACAAAAACAAAAACCTTAAGGGAGAGACTTCAGTCCTTTTGAACATAGGAAATTATTTTAACAAAACATAGGTGTTTTGTCTTTTACATAGACTTACGCAAAAGAACACCTTTTAATTTCTATATAAAGAGCAGACTAAAAGTTTAAGAAAATTACCTTTATAAGAGAGAAAGCCAAATTTTAATCTTTTATCAGCTTACTTTAGCCAACTTGATCATGTGCAAAACTCCTCAGGGCTTTACTTTTACAAACCTTCTGTCACTTATTTTTTACATTTAGAATTTGTCCTACGCCTTTTTTCTTTTCTTAGTACTTTAGGACAAATTTATTTTTCTTAACAAAACAAACATAAATATCTCTATTCTTTATACCTTCTTTATGGACAACATACCTTTTGCTTTTTTTGTATACAGACTTTCCAGAAATGTGTACTTTCTCATAGAAAATTCCTCAACATGCATAGAACATGTTTATCAATAAATGTAAGTATTTGTCAGTTTCTCTAAGAAACCAAAGGCAGACAATTCTATGCTTAGTAACCAATTTTTAATGTTTTATCTTATGTGGAAACGACCCAGAGACTCAATAAATTTTTATCAACTTAATTTAGCAAAACTCTAAAGCTTCAAGTTACCAAAAAGATTTTGGAAGCTGTTTTTGAAATAACTTTGTCTTTTAGAAGTCTCTGTGTATTAATTAAAGATTGCATTTCATCGTGAGAGGTTTTGAATCCTCTCTTTTAAGGGCGACCCTTAAGGTGAACTCATCAGATTCTCCAGAATAGCCATCCCAATTTCAAATTATTTCAAAAGTTTATTTATTTTCACTTGTTTAATTTCAGATTAGGAATTCCGGGGGAGTTGAAGTGGGGAAGCTCAGCAAGAGAGGGGAGGGGAGCAGCAGATTCAGCTTAGGCTACTGGCATGTTTAATTGCTTAATTATTTTCTCTTAAAGAGGCAATACAGTATTTTTTATTTTGTTTAAAAACCTCAAAAGATTAAAATAGGCTTCCCACTAGTGGTTTAACTTTTTAGTTGGCTTTTTCCAATTTCATAAGCAAATACATCAGTTTTGGTAAATTGAAATTGCCCCATTTTGGTCACTTTTTCTCTCTGGAGTCTATGGAATATTGTGGCAATGTGGTGTTACAAGAAAAAAACTATCTTCTTCTTGGATATGGGCTCCTAGCTGAATATAGCCCATTTAGCCAAGAGGTGGCCCAGAGGCTCTCCTTGGGGACAGATGGAACTTCCCCCCTTCAAAATTACAAACACACAGAACAGACAGTTAAATGGGATCCCAAACAGAACAGATAGATGCATCTAACAGATTCTGGGTAAAAGTCCTACAATTATTCCCATTCCAGTAGGGATAGCCCTGCCTCTTAAAGAGACAGGACTCCAGATGGAGGGGAAGGGAGTTCTTGGTGTAAGCAAAAACAAACAAATAGGCAAACAAACAAATAATTCTAGAGCCTGTTTCCCTGTCATAAGAAAAATGTGCCCAGGGTCAGCGGTGCCAGGTCAGATGGAAAGCACTGGGAGCAGTCCCTAGGGCAAATCACCTAGGCAGCTGCTGGACTGTTTCCCAGGACATCCCACCCGGCCCGGGCCCACCGAGCCACGGACAAAGAGCCTCCCGGCTGGCTCGCCAAATTATTATTGGATACACATTTAGGCTCACTATTTGTCACTTAAGAGGGGCCAAATAAAACTAGAATGCCAGGCTCACGGCAAGGAAAGAGTTTCTATTTTGGGTGACATCAGCCGGGACTGTAAATTTGAAACTTCTTTTTTCAAGAGTACATTCTCCCTTGTATTTTATCCCTATCTTCTATAGCCCGACGATAAGCAGTCAATAAACATTAACCTCGCCGTGCCAGAAAAGAAACATTATCTCTTTTTTCCTACTGTCTGCAAAGCTTTGGTCACATCCAATGGTTCATATCTCGCAGACGAACATCCCAAGTTTCACATAATCCTGACCTGTGAGTCCACTCCCCAGCCAGAGTGCAAGAGGGAGGGTCCTCCCATCCTGGAATTTCTTCCACCTTGGCTTCAGTTACCTTTCGTTTGAATAGGAAAGGCATCTCCTTAATCGAATCCTGCTCACAGCGCCAATTATGTTATGAGAGGTTCGGGGATTCGATCAGAGATGTAAAAGACACTTTCCACTCCAAACAAATGGACTGAAGGTATATTTTATTATATAGAGGATAGTAAAGGTGACAGTCTGCAAACAGATCTAGATAGGTCAAGTATTAGAAGGGAAAAAACATCAGCCCGACTGGAAAGGGAAAACACCCACATCGGCTGAAGAGAAAATGACACAAATCAACCAGAAAGAGAAACACCAGGTTGACCGAAAAGAGAACACATCAAATCAATTACTTCATATCAAATCAATTACTTCACATCAGATCAGTTACTCACAACATCCACGCCCCACTGCCGGGAGAGCTCTGTCAATCGACGCGGCTGGGCAAGGATCACACGTCCTGGGCAAGGTGTCCCTTCCACAGGTGGAACTCTCTCTGGGTCTCAGTTTCCAGCAGTTTTTATACCATCAGTAATTTTCAGAGTAAGCAATTACAGAGTTTGCAGAGCAAGCATTTAGTGTTCCCATGCACAAAATGGTTATCAGTGGCGTACGTGCACTGAGCCCCCTGGCTAACGTCCCAGCCCAGTAGTTGTGTACGTGCATTGTTCTCTTTGGTTATCGTCCCAGCCCGGCATAGATGGCCAGTCCATCCCGTGCTACGACGCTCCAAGAGCCTTGAAATGTTACAACCTGCAACTCCCTCCGTGAGAGAAGGGCCAGTTCCCACCACGCAGAAAGCAGCTTTTATATTTCTTTTTGTGCTGGTGGCTGTAGGTCAATGGAGCGGCCAAACATGGCTGCACTCATGTCAAGACAGAAAGTTGGACATAACAAAGGGGCGATTATAGGTACTTCTGAGAGAGAAGAGGAACAAGGAAGGGGTAGGTGTGTTGACAGGGGCTGAGAGTGTCATCATGTCTGTGGGTGACCAAGAATGAGGAATGTGTCAGCTCCTTCCTGGCCCCTCTTCTCTGGGGAACAGGGAACAGAGTGCTTTCAACATAAGCAGAATAGAATGGGTGTGGTAGAGAGGAAGGAGACTTAAGATGGGGAAGAGACCCTCAGGGAGGGAGGGAACCTCTGTTTGTTTGTCTTCCTGGCTCAGCATTGAGCATCTCAGTCAACTCATGGTTACTGCTAATGGGAATCTACTCAGATTAACTTAAACCACAGGGGGGCGCTTTATTGGGAGGACATAGGGTCTTCTCTTGGCAATTGTATCAGTTATCTTTTGCTGTGTAACAGACCACCCCAAAACATAATTTTTACACTATTGTCATTTATTTCACTCATGGTTCTGTGGGTTAGCTGGGCAGGTTTTCTGGGCCGACCCACCACTTGACCACAGACACAGGCTCGGCTCTCTCCCACGTGTGGGATTGGTTGGTGGGGTGGCTGGTGGCTGGGTGATCTAGCATGGCCTCACTCGCATGCTGGTGGTTGGTGCTGGCTGTCCGCTGAGATGGTGTGGTTTTCCTCCCTGTGGCCCCTCATCCTGCAGTAGGCTAGCTTGGACTTGGATCCGTGACGGTCTCCAGGTTCTGAGTGCGTCAAAGAGTGCATCCAAGAGATCAATCCCCAGTGCACAAGAGCTTCTCAAGTCTCTGTTTGCATCATGTATGCTAGTGTCCCATTGGTCAGAGCAAGTCACATGGCTAAGACCGGTTTGAAGGAAGAGAGGATATAGCCTCCATGTGTTGATTGGAGGGGCAGAATCTGTGGCCATTTTTGCCATCCACCACAGAACCCCAGGGTGGGAAACACAAGGGGGCTCATGAAACATTTTAGCCGGGACTTAGAGCTCCAGCAAACACCCACAACTGTGGACGGTGTAACTGAGAACCTAAATCGCTTTTCCCGAGCAGTTATTTAATTTCCTGAATTCCAGTTGTTGAATAATCAATTCCCTTTTCAATGACTCGATGTTTTCTTTATCATTTATTAAATTCAACCCAAAACCATGGTCTGCTTCTGGGACGTCAATTCTATTTTATTCATCTGTGCCTATTCTTACCCCTGTACCATACGGATTTCATTATTATAGATTTAGAACATGTTTTATTAATGATAGATCCAGTTTTTTCCTATTACACTTTTGCAAAGTGTTTAGTTTTCTTGTTAAGCTTAAGAATCTCCAAATCTACGTTCTCCTGCACACATAAAACCCCTTGAGATTTTCATGAGAAAATTGTATTGAATCTGTAAATTAATTTGAGAAATCAATACCTTAATCTTTTTCTTTTCTGTACCAGTGTGTGATCAGTTTCTCCATTTGTTCAAATATTTTCATATTGTGCTTTTTAAAAATATTTATCCCATATATTTCTTGCTGCAATGATTCCTGATTGCTCTGTCACACAATTTTGGTTGTTAGTTGTTGCTAGTAAATAAGCATATTTATCTTGAATTCAGATCCATTAGTGAAATTGATTAGTAGATTTTTGTTAATTCATTGCATGCAATTTTATCCTCTGCAAACTTTGGTCATTTTTTTGATCCTGTCTAAATGTTGCACTTCTCATTTCAGTTTTAAATCTTATGCTGTTGACTAGGGCTTCAAGACTGATATTAAATATTTAACAATGGTATTACCCAACATCCATATTTAATAGATTTCCTAATATAAAATCATCCTTGCTTTCCTGCAGTAAACCCTACTTGGTTGTGATGAATTATTCTTTGAGCATAATGTTGAATTTGATTTGCTAGGTTTGCTTTATTTTGTTTTTTTGGACTTTTGCCATGCGTTCGTGAGTGAAATTGTGCTGTGTTTTTAGTCTGTTCTATTTTGCAATCTCTTCATCAGGTTTTATTATCTAATATTCTAGCCACATAAAATGAACTAGGCAAGTTTCCATTTTAAATGTTTTAGAATTATGGCATCAGGACTAACACTTCCTTGAAAAACCGATTATTTGTTGGAAAAATCATATGGTGCTATAACTTTTGGGGGAAGTAATTCTTTGATAACTTTTAAAAAATTTCATACTAAGTTGTGAGAATTCAGCTTAAAATTTTTTTTTAACCTCTGGTAAGGTCTTTTGAGTCGACTTTTGTGATTTGTAGTTTTTTTTAGCAATCATTTCATTGAGATTTTCAGATTTAATAGCATGCTATTATGCTTGCTATAATCTTATTTGTATGTTCTCCTTTATGGCTGTTTAGATTTGCCAGTTTTGCTTATTTTTTCCCTCAGAAAAGCAGATCTTGGATTTATTGATCAATTCCTTTTTTCCCACAGTGTATTAGTTACTGTTATAATCTTAGTTTTTTTCATTTTTAGGTTATTTTAGATTATTATTTTTAGATTATTCTGCTTTTGGCTTTTGCATTTTTTTTTCCTGGTGTGAAATGTTTAGATGATTCACCAGCTACCTAAATCCTTTTTGAAATAAATTGGAGAATGAATGAATGAATGAAGAATTTAATACCATTCTTTTAACACAATTAAGGCTTTTGTCTGTGTGTGTGTGTGTGTGTGTGTGTGTGTGTGTGTGTGTGTGAGAAAGGTTAGCCCTGAGCTAACATCTGTTGCCAATCTTCCTCTTTTTGCTGAGGAAGATTGGCCCTGGGTTAACATCCATGCCCATTTTCCTCTACCTTATATGGGATGCTGCCACAGCATGGCTTGATAAGTGGTGCACTGGTCTGCACCCGGGATCCACACCTGCCAATCCCGGGCCGCTGAAGCGGAGCACGTGAACTTAACCACTATACCACCAGGCCGGCCCTACAATTAAGGCTTTCAAGGCCATGAATTCACCCCTGAACACAGCTTTGGATGCCCTTCCAGGTTTTGGCTATATAACGTTCTCGTTTTCATTGTTTTCTCAAGAGTTCGTGAAGATAATTTTGACTTGTTATTTTTGATAATCATTATCATGAAAGCCACTATTGAATGCTTACTATGTTTCAATCACTTTGTATAAATTATCTCATTTAATCTTCACAACCACCCCAGGAATTATCCTTGTTTTACCACCTGTTTTAGCGACAGATGAAACCAAGCTCTTAGAGAGGTTAAGTGACTTGCCCAAGGTCACACAGATAATGGGGCAGGGGTGGGACTAGAGTTTAGACCTTGGTCTGTTTTGATTCTAAAGCATGTGCCTTTTTTGACTACGCTATACTGCCTCTCCAGTTGAGTGAGTTTTAATCACTAGTTGTTAGGGTTTAAAAAATATTAACTTTTCATTCTAATGGGTTGTCTAAATCTTGAGTTGATGGGGTTTAAAGAAAAATTAACTTCTCGTGACCTGTAGAGTTTCTGCATTTTATAATGCCTTGTGGCCTCTTGTAGCTGAGTCACTGTTTGATGGGCTTCTGTAAATGTTGCATGGAAGCTAGAAGAGTCGGCAAATTTAGAGTCAGAGCTCAGAATCTACAGTTCTGCAAAGAAGAATTTCCCCTGGGACCCACGTGCACGTGGAGTGTGACAATAAAGACTTAACTTTCTCTGCCCTACCAGAGTTAGGAATTGTTTCTGGAGAGTTCTTATTCTATGCTCCCTCTGTTGTCCCTCTGCCCTGCCTCCTAGGACAGCTGGAACTAGTTTTTTCCAAACGCACTTTCTCTCTCCTTCCCTCATCATGTGCTTATGGTTTTGTGATGCTGGCTTGAAAGAGCGAGGGCTGGGCCAGGGCTGAACTTGACCTGTGGGCTGACCTGCCGTTTTGGCCTTCATTTCTATTTCTGGATCTTGCTCTCAGCCCGAGGATGCTGCAAGTAACTGTGGCTTGCTGTGGTGTAACTCAGTCAAACCTTTCCTTTAAAATGGTCTGTGATTCATCTTTATTTTTATGGGGCTGTATCACGTTAGAACTATTACAGTAGGAGTTTTTGTTTGAAATCTAATAAAGGTTTTAATCTGCCATCTGGAGTCTGTGTTCCTTACACTTTTTTATTGTTCATGACTAAGAGTGGTGTTGGTGGGGGGGATGGGTTTGGCGATAGTGTTAACATCCGCCCAGAGGGATTGGGTCCATAAACCAAAACCTCGTTTACTCTGTCTTGGCTGCAGCCAGAGGCTGAGAGTGTGGTGCTGATCCTTTTTCTTTTTTTGGACCCAAACCTTTTATGTTTAATAGCTTCTGAGATGCACAACATGCAAATGTTTCCAGTGTCACAATTTTTCATCATAAGTTTTGTCTTAACAGAGAATCATAGATAGGTTTGAACAATGTTTTTGTTGTTGTTGTTGAGGAAGATTTTCTCTGAGCTAACATCTGTGCCAATCTTCCTCTATTTCGTATGTGGGTTGCTGCCACAGCATGGCTGCCATCAAGTGGTGTAGGTCCGCTCCCAGGAACCAAACCCGGGCCGCTGAAGCAGAGCACACTGAACTTAATCACTGGGCCATGGGGCTGGCCCCTAAACAATTTTTTAAATTAAATATTGAACACAGAAAGAAGAATAAAGTGGATAAGGACTATTTGTTTTCTAAAGTAATTAACAATGAGAAAATTGTTAATTTTTACTTACACTGGTAGTGAATAAAAGTCACCAGTTTTTCCGACATCTTTCCTCCAAATTAATAATGTCAGACTTTCTAGTTTGGGTCAGAGTGGAGGGTATGGAAGGATATGTCACTGTGGTCTTAACATGATTTTCTTGATCCCTCAGAAAGTTGTTCACCTGTTAATATGTTTATCGACCATTCATATTGTCTTCTGTAGTGTCTTCTTTTTTAAAGGTAATGAGTTCAGGGTGGGTTTCTCAACCTCAACACTACTGACATTTTGGGCTGAATAATTCTTTGTCTTGGGGGCTCATTTGCATTGTAGGATGTTGAGGAGCATCCCTGGCCTCCACCCACTGGATGCCCGGAGCGCCCCCCAACTTGTGACAATCAAAATTGTCTTCAGGGGCCGGCCCGGTGGTGCACTGATTGGGTTCACGTGTTCCGCTTCGGTGGCCTGGGGTTCACCAATTTGGAGCCTGGGGGAGGACCTACTCACTGCTCATCAAGCCATGCTGACGTGGCACCCCACATAGAAGAACTAGAAGGACCTACAACTATGATATCCAACTATGTACTGGGGCTTTGGGGAGAAAAAAGAAAAAGAGGAATATTGGCAACAGGTGTTAGCTCAGGGCTAATCTTCCTCAAACAAAAAAAATGTTTTCGGACGTCATTACCAAATGCCCGCTGGTTGAGAACTACTGCCCTAGGGCAAATATCCTCCTTACCTTCCCCCAGTTCAAGAAATAGCACTTTGCCAGTTCCCACTGAAGGCCCTCCTGGGGCCACATCCAGTCCCAGAGCCTTTCACTCCCCACAAGGTAACCACTGTCTTGACTTACAGTAATCACCACCTTGCATTTCTGGATGGTTTTATGACCCATCTCTAGGTTCTATGGTTGAATCTTGCTCCTTTTAAAAACATTTATTATGTCCTTTTAAAAATGCACATCCTTTATTTATAAGTTATCCACGTTGAGTTTAGATAAATATAGATTAAACGAAAAGTATTAGATCACCCCAAATTCCAGCCCCCCCATTAAGAGCCATGACTTCTTAATTTTGATGCAAAATCTTCTGTAATTGTCTCTGCAAACATATATATGTCAATTGGAATCCTGTTATGCATTAAAGAAGATGAGACTATAGGCTGCCATATGATAGTCATGCTGCCATCTGCTTTTTTTTTTTTTGCTGAGAAAGATTGGCCCTGAGCTTACGTCTGTTGCCAATCTTCCTCTTTTTGCTTGAGGAATATTTGCCCTGAGCTAACAACTGTGGCCAATCTTCTTCTATTTTGTACATGGGTCACCACCACAGCATGGCTGACAAGTGGTGTAGGTCCGCGTCCAGGAACCGAACCCATGCCGCCGAAGTGGAACATGCTGGACTTAACTACTAGGCCATGGGGCTGGCCCCATCGTCTGCTTTTTCACTCCATTAAGACTATTTCCATGTAAATATAAGTCTGTATCACACTTGTAATTCCTGTTTTGGTGAACATTTTGAGGTTGTTTCCAATTTATCGTTGGCATGAGAGAATGCTGTGACAAAAGTTTAGATATTTATTTTTGTTTATGTTTCTGAATGTTTTCAACTTGTATTTTTTCCTAGCTTTATGGAGATATAATTTACAAATGATAAAATATTCGCATTTGGAGAGGATGGTTCGAAGAGTTTTGACAAAAGTATACACCCGGGTAACTACCACCCCAATCAAGATGTGAAAGTTCTCTGGTGCCCCCTGCCCCTATCAGCGCCCCCACCCGAAGCAAACACAGCTTGTCCTGAACCAAACTGCTTATCTGCAGCCCTGTTGTATATAGACACTCCCCATCACTCACTCGGACCCGGGCTCTCTCCCTCTGATCCACACTCCGCACTTCTAACTTCCTTCCCAAAAGCACTGCACATCATGCTGGTCCCCTGTCACAGGTCTTCAGAGGCTCTCATATTCTTTGGGGTGGAATCAGATGTGGATGGAAAATCTGCCTCATTCTGGCAGCTCACGTTTCATGGGGGCTCACTCTTTGCCGGTATTCAACAGCTTTATATGTATTGATACATTTCATCTTCTTGACAACCCAAAGTAGGTGCTGCTGTTACTCCCATCCTACAGATGGAGACACCGAGCACAGAGAGACTGAGTAACTTACCCAGGATCACACAGCCAATACCTGGAGTCTTCCTTCTTACCTCTATGCTTCCCTGGTTCTAACACTTTGGAGATCTTGGGCGAGTATGTAGCCGAACACCTCCAGCCTCAGTTTCCTCATCTGTAAAATGGGATAGCGGTATCTCCATAAGGCTGTTGTTAAAGTCAGTTGGTAATGTGGGTGGTGCCCAGCAGTTAGTCTCTAACCCCTTGGTTCCTGACTCGAAGCATTTCATCATCGGAAATCTCCGTGTCCCACCAGCCCCCACCAGTCCCAACCCCACATACCTCCATTAGACTGTCCCTGAATGTGTCTGCTTTTAGCATCAATTTCCCTGGATTTCATCTTCAGGGGCAATTCCCTTTAGCCAGTGGTCACTCCCTTTAGCCAGTTTGAGCTAGGGACTGGCTTGATTCTCCTCTGCAGCCCCTCCCCCGCAGCCCAATTTGGGGCTGAGCATCCCATGGGCACCCCATAAATGTTGGGACGAACTGGCAACTGGGCCTGTTCCCATTCAGGGCACTGGTCCAAGTAGGTCAGACCTTGATTCTGCGTGTTGATCTCTGGGTCGGGAACTTAGCACATTAACATCATTTCCTCCTGTTTTATAAGACTGTTCTCCTGTGTTTATTGGTGCTTTTGGGCTTTGAAGGATTTGTATAGGATTTGAAGTCTGAAGGAAAAAATACGGCAACAGGATTCAAACCTCTAACATTTATTTGATACTTACTATGTGCACACTAATCCTCATGACAACCCTCTGAGGGAAAAGATTTTAGTCTTCCCATTTTATAGATGAGGAAACTGAGGCACGGAGAGGGTAGCCTGTCCAGTGTCACAGTTTCTGTGCAAAGTGGTGTGTGCCTGGCGGTAACATTTACGCACCATGAGTCCCAGTGAGTCCCTCCCTCCGTGTCCGCATCTGGGCCGCTGCCCAGGGCTGATTCCCCACCTGCCCTGCAGGGATGTCGCTGGAATCGATTGCAATGTGGAGGGTGAAGCGATTTGGTCAGCTCTGTGAAATCCTGTACAAATGCAAGCCGACACCCAACCAGGCTCTTGCCCTCCTACCTTATTTTGTTTTCTTTTGAACAGAACAAAGCATGGCTTGTGTAACCCCTCTCTGAGATGGAGGTGATGAGATCTGAGAGCGGGCATCCGGGCCTCTGCAACTCTGCAGGGAGACGAAGCGTGTCCCGTGGCACGTTAGGGGTGTGTGTGCTGCAAAGGGGTGGACCAGGCGGGTCTCTGATGTTGCAGGTGCCTGCATGACTCGGGTTTGGGATGTCCCATGGATGCGAGGCCCAATTACTTTAATGAGAAACCGCCTGGGTGGATTCTCCAAGCCGCCACCTGGGTGCCGTTATCCAACAGGCTCCTGCCTTGCTCTCCCCATGCCCTGGGGTCCTTGTCGAGAAGATTCAGAGCAACGGGGTCAGGAGGGTGGCACTCTCCTTGCATGGGTCATAGGCTTTTTGGGTAAAGTGAGTCGGGATTGTCCATGTGGGCAGAGCAAATGTCTGGTGGCCTTCAGTAAGTGTCTTACTCAGCTGGGGCTGCTATCACAAAATACCACAGACTGGGGGGCTTAAACAACAGACTTTTGTTTCTCACTGTTCTGGAGGCTGGAAAGCCCGAGATCAAGGTGCCAGCAGATGTGGTTCTTGGTGAGAGCCTGTTTCCTGGCTTCTAGATGGGCTGCCTTCTTCCTGTGTCTCACGCGGCCTTTCCTTGGCGTGAGCTCCTGAAGAGAGATCTCTCTCTCTCTTCCTCTTCTTATAAGGGCACTAGTCCCATCATGAGAGGCCCACCCTCCTGGCCTCATCTAAATCTATTTATCTTCCAGAGATCTCATCTCCAAATACCATCACATTGAGGGTTAGGGCGTCAACATATGAATTTTGGGGGGACACAAACATTCAGTCCAAAACATTGCAGTGACAGTCCCATTTGGAGAGTGGCTTGATGCCAGGGTACCATGGAAGCAACAGGGAAACGAGCCAGGTGTCCATTGGTGGGTGAATGGATAAGCAAAATATGGTCCATCCATACAATGGAATATTATTCAGCCTTAAAAAGGAAGGAAATTCTGCAATATGGTGCAACATAGATGAACCTTGAGGACATTATGCTCAGTGAAATAAACCAGTCGTAAAATGACAAATGGCATGTGATTCCACTTGTATGAGGTCCCTAGAAGAGTCAAATTTCATAGAGACAGGAAGTAAGATGGTGGGGGCCAGGGGCTGGGGGAGGGAAATGAGGAGTTAGTGTTTAATGAGAATAGAGTTTCAGTTTGGGAAGATGAGAAAGTTCTGGAGATGGATGGTGGGGATGGTTGCACAACAATGTGAATATACTTAACATCACTGAACTGACACTTAAAAATAGATAAGATGGTCAATTTCATGTTATGTGTATTTTACCACAGTTTTAAAAATGTGCTCATTTTAATACAGTTGGATGAGTTTTTTTGGTGAGGAAGATTGGCCCTGAGCTAACATCTGTGTCAGTCTTCCTCTATTTTGTATATGGGACGCCGCCACAGCATGGCTTGATGAGCACTGTGTAGGTCCATGCCCGGGATTCGAACCCATGAACCCCAGGCTGCCACAGCGGAGCACATGAACTTAATCACTATGCCACCGGACCAGCTGGGGAACTGGCCCCAGCATCATATTCTGAGACTCATGCGTGTTATTGCATGAATCAGTAGCTTATCCCTTTTAAAAATTGCTGAGTAGTATTCCATGTGTAGACAAACAACATTTTGGTTTTTCATTTGGGTTGTTTTCGATTTTTGGTTATTATGCATAAACCTGCAATGAACATATGTGTAGGAGCCTTTGTGTGGACATTTACTTTCATTTCTCTGGGATACATATCTAGGAGCGATATGGATACATTGATATATATTTAACTTTAAGAAGTGGCCAGGCTGTTTTTGTAAGTGGTTGTACCACATTACAGTTCCATTAAGAGAGTTCTGGTTGCTCCACATCCTCCTCAGCACTAGGTACTGTTAATTTTTTGAAATTAGCCGTTCCAGTGGGTGTGAATTGGTGTCTCATTGTGCTTCTAATTTTCATTTCTCTGATGACTAATGATGTCACACATCTTTTCCTCTGTGTATTGGAGATCTGTATATGTTTTGTGGAGTGAATGTTAAAATCCTTTGCCTCCTTTATTTTTTTTTTAATTTTGTTTTTTTGTCTCATTATTCATATATTTTGGAATCAAGAATGTTGTCAGAAAGAGGTATTGTGAATATTTTCTCCCATTTAGTGGCTTGCCCCTTTCATTTTCCTAATAACATCTTTTGAATAGCAGCTGTTTTTTTCGAAGGATGATGTGATTAATTTCATTAGCTCCAAGTTGTGGCTCTGAGAATCTCACGGAAGCTCTAGCTACAGACACTTAACATTTGCAGAATTTAATTCTATTTTTGTTTATAAATTGACTTTAATTTTTAGACCAGTTTGAGCTTTACAGAAAAACTGAGCAGAAAGTAAGATAATTTTCCATATATCTCTCACTCTCCCTGACATAGCTTCCCCTATTATCAACAACTTGTATTAGTGTGGTCCATTTGTTATAAGTGATGAGCCAATATCGAGACAGTATTATTATCTAAAGCTCATAGTTGACTTTAGGGTTCAATCTTGGTGTTGTGCGTTCTATGGCGTTTGACAAGTGTATAATGGCATGAATCCGCCATTATAATATCAAATACAATGGTTTCACTACCTATACATTCCCTGAGCTCCACCTATCCATCCCTCCCTCCTTCCCAGAATTTTATTCTTCAGAGTACTAGAAATTCGCTTTCACGTGAGAGTTTGGAGCAAAGACTTTAGGATGGTTTTTCGCGTGTGTGTACGAGGAGTCAGAATTTGAGAAGTTCAAGCCTATCTTTGGAGAGAGGGAAGCATAATGGTGATCAGTGACCTTCTTTGGGTCTTTCAAGGGTGCAGAAGCTGGCGGTTGAACCTTGCCTTGTTTTTAGACCATTGTCTGGGTTTAAGTTCGAGAAGCAGCTGCTGAGGCAGAAGTCAGAGCTGGCGGATCAAGAGCGATGGTCTGATCTGGCACATGCGCTCTTGGGCATCTGTGAAAAATCTATTCCCAGAAATATTTTAAAGAAGGGATTAAAAAAAACACGTTGTTTTCATGATTTGAAGATATGAAACTATTTTGAAATCTTATCCTTAAGTCCTCATACCCTGAATTGTCCATGTTCTCAACTTTCTTTCCTCTGACTATATAGTTGTGTGAAACGTGCCTCCAGGAACATGCATAGAACATTTGTACGGTTTCACAAGTAATTCTAAAGAGAGTCGGATGCAGGTCAAGTGGCAGAACATTCCAGGCTCCCTAGAAGTTTCCCACATGTCCTTTTTCAATTATTACTCCCTTCCTCTTCCCAGAGGTAATTGTATTTTTAAATGACCACCGAGACTAGATTTTTAACAACTAGATGTTGGCCCATACGCAGCGCTGCGTACATTTTGAACGGCTTAAAGGCATTCTGCTCACTGTACAAAACTTTGCAGCCCAATCAGGTGAATTTTACAGTGTTTATTCTTTTTTTGTGTAGCAGGTACTGGGTATCTACAAGGGTCCCCTGTTGATACCAAATTTCAAACACAAACTGTGTATACACGTGTAAAGGGGACATTTGCCAAGTCTCAGGAAAAGCAGAGCAGAGAGGCAAAGTAATAAGACTTGCAACCTCAAGGAGCTGGCAAGAATACAAGGCTATATTTTTCCAGGTTGTTCAGAAGTTTCCATCAACAGGGTTGTGTCCACAAACATCAGATTATCAAAATTAAAGATTAAAGCCAAAACAACTCGGCAGCCATGATCGAGCAAACACTTTGTCGTCACGATTAAGGGCTCAGATGAGTTTAAATCGCAAGCCACTCTTAACTGACAACTCTGGGCAGATTGTTTATCCTTTTGGGGCCTCTGCTTTTGCACCTGTGAAAGGTAAACTATAATCTGAGCTTCCTCATGGAGTTGTTGTAAGGTATTGCACAGAAAACATTTAGCAGGTGGTAAGCGGTCATTTAGAGCTAGGACATCACAGTTCAGATTAAGGAGTGTGAAGGAGAAGGAGTCCAACGTCAACTGTGTTAAAAAAAAAAATAGTTGTCTCTATTTGTTTTGTTAGGAACAAAACATCATACACACACACAGGAATGTATATTCTGCAGCTTTGGACTACTGCTGACCTTTGTTAAGAGCCAAAATAAATAGATCTTTCAGTAGTTGCGAGAAGAAAAAAAAAAAGATGTTTCGATTTCCTGAGCTGCTCAAAATTGCAGGCACTGGACGTCCTTGGTTTGTTGGATGTCCAGGCTGGCAGGGTAGTTCAGTGGGCAGCATGAGTGTGAGTGTGTGTGTGTGCGTGTGTGTGAGTGTGAGTGTGTGTGTGTGTGAGTGTGCGTGTGTATGTGTGTGTGTGAGTGTGTGTGTGTGTGTGTGTGTGTGTGAGAGTGTGTGAGTGTGTGTGTGTGTGTGCGCGCGCGCGCGCGCGCGCTAGGTGATGGGGTTTCTGTCCCCGACGATGGCTCACAGCGCTTGGCTTCAGGGCTTCATTGTGGAAATTTCTTGAAAAGCTATAATCATGTTTTATTTCTTTATCTCCCTACCCAGCACGTGCGGGGCCACACAGGAGCTACTATGATTTGTAACCCAGCACTGCCACTTACTAACTGAGGGACCCTGGACAAGTTACTTGACTTCTCTGGAGTCCTTCAGTTTCCTCATCTGTGAAATGGGAATAGAAATATATCACAAGGTTGTGAGGATCAATTAACATAAGGTAGGAATGATAGACATTGCAGTTCTATTGTTGCTATTATTGTAGCTATACTGTAGCTATAATCATAGCTACATTGTTTCTATTGTGGTATTCCTTTTAGTTACTTTTAACAATTGAGACATTTAACATCCAATAAAATACACATTTTTAATTTTTTGTTTATTGCAGTAACATTGGTTTATAACACTGTAAAAATTTCAGGTGATCATTATACTTCTATTTCTGCGTAGATTACATCATGTTCACCACCAAAATACTAATTACAACGCATCACCACACACATGTACCGAATTATCCCTTTCACCCTCCTCCCTCCCCCCTTCCCCTCTGGTAACCACCAATCCAATCTCTGTCTCTATGTGTTTGTTTATTGTTATTATCTACTACTTAATGAAGGAAATCATACGGTATTTGTCCTTCTTCCTCTGGCTTATTTCACTTTGCATTATACCCAAAATGTCCATCCACGTTGTCACAAATGGCTGGATTTCATCATTTCTTATGGCTGAATAGTATTCCATTGTGTATATATACCACATCTTCTTTATCCATTCGTCCCTTGATGGGCACTTGGGTTGCTTCCAAGTCTTGGCTGTTGTGAATAACGCTGCAATGAACACAGGGGTGCATGTACCTTTACAAATTGGTGTTTTCAAGTTCTTTGGATAAATACCCAACAGTGGAATAGCTGGATCATATGGTAGTTCTATCTTTGAGTTTTTGAGGAATCTCCATACTGTTTTCCATAGTGGCTGCACCAGTTTGCACTCCCACCAGCAGTGTATGAGAGTTCCTTTCTCTCCACATCCTCTCCAACACATGTTGTTTCCTGTCTTGTTAATTATAGCCATTCTGACGGGCGTGAGGTGATATCTCATTGTAGTTTTGATTTGCATTTCCCTGATAGTGATTTTGAACATCTTTTCATGTGTCTGTTGGCCATCTGTATATCTTCTTTGGAGAAATGTCTGCTCAGGTCTTTTGCCCATTTTTTAATTGGGTTGGTAGTTTTTTTGTTGTTGAGGTGCATGAGTTCTTTATATTAAAATACACAGATCTTAAGTGTTTGGCTCAGTGAACTTTGACAAATGTAGACACTATGTAACCACCACCAAAAACAAGATAGAGACCATTGCCATCTCCCCAGGCAGTCCTCTTGTGCCCCTTTCTAATTAATTCCTCCTAATGAATCATTATTGATTGTTATTGTTCAGTTTCTTTTTTGAAGAAGAGGAGAGTGGAGAAAGAAATAGGTAAATTACAGGGGCCGGCACTGTGGTGTAGCACTTAAGTGCATGCGCTCTGCTGCTGGCGGCCCAGGTTCCGATCCCGGGCGCGCACCCAGGCACCGCTTGTCAGGCCATGCTGTGGCGGCGTCCCATATAAAGTGGAGGAAGATGGGCACAGATGTTAGCCCAGGGCCAGTCTTCCTCAGCAAAAAGAGGAGGATTGGCATGGATGTTAGCTCAGGGCTGATCTTCCCCCACCACACACACACACACACACAAAATAGGTAAATCACGGAGGAGCTGGGAAAAGCGTGAGGGTTGTCCACCTGGAAATCCATGTCACTCTAGACTTGTCACACTGTTTGTGCAAAAAGTGCATGATGGAGCCTGAGACACAGCCTCACAAGGATTTTGTTGGAAAAGTTTAAAGAGACGTTCGCAGGTCATGGTAGGTGAGATTCACTGCCACGAGCCATTAGGATTCAAAGATGAAGAATTTGGCTGAGGGGAAGGAAGGACGTGGCACGCTGCTGGGTGGCAGATATGCACCCCGGACACCCGGTGACTTTGAACTTTATCAAGACAACGCAAGGCGTTTGAACCAAAACAATGCTTGCAGAAGTGAGCTCAGGATTGGGAACCTTTTTCCTCTTTGCTGAACGACCAGAATGTTCCACGGAGATTCTCTGCTTCCCAGTCTCCTCTGCGCAGGCTGTGCAGAGTAAGTGGGCAATTCTGAGTTTCTGCAATTCAGCAGGCTGCTGTGGCTCTGGCTTCTGGCTCTTGCTCCGGAGGCTGCCCAAGGTCTCAGGCCAGCCAAGGGAGTGAGCTTCCCGGTGCCCCAAGCCAGGCCGGGAAGCTGGAGGCTGTTAAAGGCCGTAGCTCCGACTGGAGACACGTGTTCCTTTGGTGTTTGCTTTGTTGAAAACACATTCCCTAGATAGTTTCTCTTCTGCACGGACCTCTGGGGTTCTTGGGCATGCTCGAGGGCCTCCCTGTGTGAGGAACAGCCTGATTTAATCTCTCCTGAGGAGGCCGTGGGCTAACCTTTATGGAGGGCGGTGTGTCATGCTGCAGACTAGACACTGCACAATTGTCTCACTGACTCTCCAGTGACCCAGTGAGGTGACACCATTATTATTCCCATTTTACAGAGGAAGAAAGTGAGGCTTAGAGAAAAATCAGTACCACGCTCAAGGAGACCTGCTTTTGTTCTTTGCTCCCGGCTTGACCTGGGGCTGGAAACTTTTCTCTCCCTCATCCCTCTACCTGATCAGTCACCGAAGCCTGTCTCTTTAACTCCTTAAATGCCCTTCAAATCCACCTTCCCCACCCACGCTGCTCATCAGTTGACTTTTGCTTTCAGTCTAACCTACTAAGTGCCAGGCACTGTTCTGTGCTCCGAGGACGTAGCCGTGAACAGTAGAGACAAGAGTTTCTGACCCTGTGAGGCTAGCATTTCATCGGGGGAAGGACAGATGCCATTAATAAGCTGTAGGCCAAGGAGATACCACTTCATGCCCATTAGAATGGCCACAATCAAAAACATGGAAAATAACAAGTGTTGGCAAGGATGTGCAGAAATTGGAACCCTTGTGCCTTGCTGGTGGGAATGTAAAATGGTGCAGCTGCTGTGGAAAACAGTATGACAATTCCTCAAAAAATTAAACATAGGTTTACCATATGATCCAGCAATCCCACTTCTGAGTATATTCCCAAAAGCACTGAAAGCAGAGACTTGAAGAGATGTTTGTGCCCTCGTGTTCATAGCAGCATTATTCACAAAAGCCAAAAGGTGGAAGCAACCCAAATGTCCATTGACAGATGAATGGATAAACACAATGTGGTATATCCATACAATGCAATATTATTCAGCCTTGAAAAGGAAGGAAATTCTGACACATGCTTACAACATGGATGAACCCGGAGGACTTCATGCTAATGAAATAAGCAAATCACCAAAAGACGAGTACGTATGATTCCACTTATAGGAGGTCCCTTGAGTAGTCAAATCGGTAGAGATAGAAAGTAGAATGGTGGGGGCCAGGAGAGGGGGGAAGGGGAAATGAGGAGTTAGTGTTTAATGGGGACAGAGTTTCAGTTTGGGAAGATGAAAAAGTTCTGGAAATGGATGTGGTGATGGTTGCACAACATTATAAATATACTTGATGCCACTGAACTATATACTTAAAAATAGTTCAAATGGTAAATGTTATGATATGTATATTTTAATCACAGTTTAAAAACAAATTAAAAGAGAAATAAATAAAAAAAGCTGTAGGCCACAGGAAGAAGTTGGGCTTTCATTCTGATGTGTTGTGAAGCCCTTGGCAAGCTTGGCAGTGCCTTGTCCCACTTGGAGAGCTGTCTGGCTTTTTCATCTTTTGTGTCATCATCATCTGCTTGGTGGCTGCAATGTGGCAGGCAGCAGTGACATTCAATAGATGAAGGAGTGAGGAATTTGGGTCTGTTGGGGGAAAGAAGTGGGCTCTGTTGAGCGTGCTCAGGGCACAGGGTGGGGAGGGGCACTGTCGGACAGGGAAGTGCAGAAAAGAGAGGTGGGTTCTTGTATTCTGTCATTGGTGGGCTTGCTGTGGTCCAGAGGTGGTGTCTGCCACATCCTGGGACCCCAGCCATCACTGTGGACCCAGTGGGCTCTGTTATGGGTTGGGTTGTATGCCCCCCAAAACAATATGTTGGAACCCTAATTCCCAGGACTTCAGAATGCATCCTTATTTGGAAATAGATTCTTTACAGAGGCAATCAAGTCAAAATGACATCATTAGGGTGGGCCCTAACCCACTATGACTTGTGTCCTTATAAGAAGAGAACATTTGGACAGAGAGACAAACAGGTACAGAGGGAAGATGATGTGAGGAGAGATAGAGAGAAGACAGTCATCTATAAGTGAAGAAGGGGCCAGGACAGATCTTTTCCTCACAGCCCTTGAAAGGAATTAACCCTGCTGACACCTTGATTTTGTACTTCTGGGCTCCAGAACCATGAGATGATACATTTATGATGTTTTAGCCACTCAGTTTGTGGTACTTTGTTACAGCAGCCCTAGCAAACAAATACAGGGTCCATCTCTGAAAATAATCGGGTTGAAAGCCTCAAAAGTGTTCATGTGATTGGGGTCCGGACTTTATCCTCACATCTCCTAAATCTCCTGAATTTGGACCTCTGCTCCTGTCAGCCCTCCAATATTTGATTCCACCATTGCATCTATTCTGAAAAATTTTTCTCATACCACGTCTATGAAACATCCATGTATGTGTTAGTTTTTTTTTTTAATAGTGCTATGCTTTTCACACACATCTGGGTTTTATACCTTTGCTGAGAGGTGAGAATGTGACATCGTCAAACTCGTACAGCATTGTAGGTTGAATGGCCCGCCTCATGGGCAGGCTAGTCATATTTATTTAATTTTTAATTTTCATTTTTTGAGGGTTTACTTGTATAGTAGAATCTGCTTTTGGAGCCCCTTATTCTAAACTATCAATTTTTGCATTTCTTTTTGCCATCATGTCACAACTAAAATGATTGTAAAATCACCCTAAAGTATCTTTTCCAGGTAATTCTTCCTTCCTGTTTTTTGAAAGTATCCTAGCTTTATTTATTTTTCTTAAAATGTAGAAAATGTAACCAAGTTCCAAGAAAGAAAAGGGAGGAAAAAAAAACAGACCTGGAGGCCCTTTGTGGGTTTTATTGTGGGATGTTAAGCCTATAAATTGATTTGGAGAGAAGTGACATCTTCACAATATTTACTTGTGCATTTTCATTTTCCCAAGGGTTCTTTCCTCTTCTTAGAAATGTTTTATGATTTTTCTTCAGACAGAATTTAATTCTTGTGTGCATTGTTCTTAGGTTGGCCTGCTTTCAATCTGTTCCTCTCTCTCCACCCATCCATCCCTCCATCCACCCATCCATCCATCCATCATCCATCCAACCATTCACTCATCCATCCATCCATCCATCCATCCATTCATCCATCCACTCTTCTATCCATCCATCCGTCCATCCGTCCGTCCACCCACCCACCCACCCACCCATCCATCCATCCACTCATCCATCCATCCATCCATCCACTCATCCATCCATCCATCCAGTCTTCTATCCATCCATCCATCCACTCATCCATCCATCCATCCATCCACTCATCCATCCATCCATCCACTCATCCATCCATCCATCCATCCATCCATCCATCCATCCATCCATCCATCCACTCTTCTATCCATCCATCCATCCATCCACTCTTCCATCCATCCATCCACTCTTCCATCCATCCATCCATCCATCCATCCACCCACTCATCCATACATCCCTCTACCCACTCACTCATCCATCTACCTACCCATTCCCCACCCATTCTTTCATCTATTCATACATTTACCTACCTCCTTCATCCACCCACCCATCCACTCATCCATCTATCCATCTATCTCTCTGTCTAATGTGAGAGGAGTTTTTAAAAAGCATTTAGATTGGTAATTTTCCAGAACATGGGACAGGGATTGTATTTTCTCTGTTCACTGCCACTTTATTAAGTGCTTACTAATTCTAAAAGCCATGCAGTTGATTTCCTTCGATTTTCCAACTCCATAATCATAGCACCTGCAGATAATGATGATTTGCTGCTCTTTACCAGTAATTATGTCAGTTATCGCTGTTAACCTTGTTACAGCGGGAACTTTCAGAACAGTGTTAAATGACAGAATTGAATGGTCAGCCCAGGCTCACTGCAGATTGGAGTGGAACGCTTCAATTGTTGTACTGCAGAGGATAATTATATAATCGTTAAGACTCTTGACCTTCCTGCTTTTAGCCTCGCTTAGTAAATGGGATGTGATCATGAACTCTTGACTGTCTCATCTATCCAAGAGATACAAATGGCGTTTATCCATTTATAAGGACAGCAGATTCAATGTGTTAAGCCGTTAAGCTGTGAAAATAGCCTTTAAACCCCACCCCAGTTTTTGAGCAGAGTGGAGTATTGGTTTGTCGCCTCCTGCCAAATGACCCCCTTCGTGCTGAGGCAGCTTTTCCGTGGAACGTCTGGTGGGCTCCAGGCTTGGGAACTCTTGGGACCTGTGTCCTTCTTTGGGTTAGGGTAAGTTTCAGAACTGCCCTGCACAATGGTGGCCAGAGAAAAGCTGCCTTTGTGAGCAGGACCGTGTGGGGCCCTCCAAGGCTGTTTTCCCAAGTTTGGGACAGTCTGATCCAAGTTTGCCAGGCGTTTTTCTAGGTGATACCATCCTAATTCCTGTGTTGAAATAGGACCTTCGTGTGAAGGTATGTTCCACATACATTACGAAACAGAAAAACGCCTTTCAGGATACAATGTTAATAATTGGCGATACACGTCATTTTTCAGGAAGAAAAACCAAACAAAACCAGAGTGATTATATAGCTGCTGTGGTTTCCATGGAGGTGGGCTGCTTTTCCAATCCCTAACCCTGCGTGGCTGGATGGAGAAATCATTGTGTAACTTGCAAGGGTGTGTGTAATAACGGCTGCCTCTTGGTGAAAGGGGAGACCCACGTCGGGAATTGTTCTGAGCCGGCTAGAATCGATACAAAACTCTAACATCCTTTTGAAAACACAACTGCTCTTAGGCAAGAACGCAAGTGTTCGCTCAATTATGAAGTGGTTGTTTAACACACAGCTCACTTTGTCCCAGAGGGGCTGTCTGGCGGCCAATAGTGAATTGGTGAATTTTCTAATCTTCTCCATTGCTTCTTGTTTCCCGATTGTCTCATCTTTCACACCAAGCCTATTGAAAAACTCAAGCCATTCTAGAAACATCTGTGAGTACCACCTCAAGAGCAAAATCTGATGCTTAGCATTGGGAGGAAAGGATTCCACGCAGCCCTGGGGCTAGGTTTCCTTGTTTCATGGGTTTCCAAGGTAAGATTTGAACTGTTTACTAAAGGAAATTAGCGTAATAAGTCTCCTCTGGCATATATTTCCAGTGTCCAAGTGGAAATGCAGAGACGTTGCTCAAGAGTAGCAGAAGGGGGGGGGCGTGTCACGTCAGCTTAAGGGATTTTTATCAGTGTTTTTGTGATTTGGAAACCTGCTTGGAGTGGGGATAAAATTGGGTTGGTTTCTAGGATTTACCTCCTCTTTTGGGCGTTTTTTTTTTTTTTTTTTTAGTGTTGGAGCCAGCCATTTGAAAGATGAGACTTATTCCCTAAGCTTGTTTGAAGTTGGGGATGTGGCGACCCTGGATCTGATGCAGTTGAGACAGGACTCTTCTCACTCTGGGTCAGAGTTTCTCTGCCTTGGCACTTGTGACATTCAAGGCGGAATAATTCTCGGGGTGGGGACTGTCCTGGGCACTGCAGGGTGTTCAGCAGTATCTGTGGCCTCCACCCACTGGATGCCAGGAGCACCCCCTTCCCCCAGTTGTGACAACCACAGATGTCTCCAGACATCGCCAGTGTCCCTTGAGGGGGGCAGATCGCCCCCCATTTGAGGACCACTGGACTAGGATGATGGAATTGGGGGAGGGAGGGCACCCCGCAGTTGTTTTCTGCTCCTTTCCACTGCAAAATGGAAACTAGAAGCCAGTTGTCAGCCACGTGTGTGTAGAATCAGTGGTTTGGCATTGCAGCGCTGCCTGCTGACGAAAACCACATCTCCACCCTTGGGGACCAAAGAATTTGAGGAAATGTGATTGCAGACCAAGGCGGGTGGGTTTATGGATTTCCCAGGTGCCTTGCTAGGAGGTGAGGACGCATAGCAGCGGGGAGCAGGATAGGTGCCCGCCCTCTTGGAAGCCGTCCGTTAAACACTTGATCAGTGACATGTAGACTAGAAAAACACAGGGCGCAGCTCAAGTTTATTTGGTTCGGGGTGGGGGCTGGGAACTCAAGCACCGCTAAGCCAATCTGGAGGAAGAGTCAGGGAAGGGGACTTTCAGCATTTCCTCCTGAGTGCCTCATACATAGTAGGGCAGAATCCAAAAGAATCGTCTCATTCCCTTGATGGCAACTGGCCCACGGCAGCATTGATTGTCTCACCGTGGCTCAGCCACTCACGAGCTGTGTGACCACCTGCAGGTTACTTAACCTCTCTGTGCCTCATTTTTCTCATCTGTATAATGGGGATAGCAGTAGCATCTAAGATTGTTGGGAGGAATACATGGTTAATAATCGGAGCAGTGCTTGGCATGTAGGAATCCCTAAGTGTTAGGCAGCATGTGGGGACAGACTCCTGTCCCCTGCTGCCTTGATGGGGCACTCGCCTCTCTCTTGCCATTGTCCTCTCTTCTTTCCTCTGTCAGCTGTGACCTCCCCACCCAACACTGCCACTTCTCCTCTTCCTCAGCCGGCCAACTTAGAGACAAGAAACTTGGATATTTAATGGAGTTTAGTGTCTGCACAGTCCCCACGTGTCTACGAAAAAGGTCCTGGATTATTTGTGCAAAAGCCCACCTGCCAGGGGTTAGCCCAGACCATCTCCACTCTCAGACATGAGCTTGCTCAGAACACTGCTCGCTATATTTAGCCACAGTGGTGCGCCTCCTTGGGACTGCGTGGCTTTGGGCTTCTCTGCCCCTTGCAGTGAACCGCCCAAGACCTTCGGCCTGCGGCCGCGACAGTGTCTCTCTTTGTGCATTCTTGTTCCTCTGGTTGAGATGTGGCTTGGTTGCCTGGAGTGGGGCCGTCGGCGAGTCTCCTCGGCTTCACGGAGCCTCCTTGTCCCCACGGCTGAAGACTCGGCCGCACAGCCGGGCCGCCCGACACCTTTGAGCTGCCCATGAATGGGTTTTCAGAGGTCCTCTTGTTTATTTCGCTGCACGCCTCTCTGTGGGCTCTTGTGAAATCACTGGGAGAGGAGAAGCCAAGTGGAAAACAGCCCTGCTTGGTGTCAGGGCTCGAGGGAGATGGGGAAAGACTGAAATGGAGATTTGCATTCACTGGTTTGCACAAGTTCTAAGATTGTATCTTTTTTTTTTTTTAATTGTGCGCCAGTCTGTTCTGGTGGTTCAGAGAAGTGAAGATGGAGAACTCTGGGTCTAATGGAGGACAAGGACAGGTAACAGATACAGCAGATGAAGGGCTCTGAAGCACCTGGGAACATCCACAGACCATTATTTATTAAGCACCATCTACCAGGTACACGGCCTTCATGTCAACGACCTTTTTGTGGAGCTAGGACCTATAGTCTGGGTCCACAACTCCAGCTTTTCTTGCTATACTCTGCCTACAGAGGAAGGAACTTTTTGCACTGTGTTTTGAAGGGTGAATAGGAGTTTGATGAAGAAGAAACACATCCTGTACTTAATTTGGCCTCCCGCTCCTCGTAGAATTGGCCAGAGGCCAATCCCTGGAGGCCAGAATTAGGTCACTACGGTGACCAACTTGCACCGGTTTGCTCAGGACTTTCTTAGTTTTACTATTAGGAGCACTGCTTCCTGGTCAACCTGTTGAATTCTCTTTTACTCATCCCTGACAATGATCATCTCCCAAAAGGCTCCCTTGGGTCTTCATTCTTCTTTCTCTGGACTCTTCTATTTCTTGGTCTGGGTGAGAGACAATTAAGTGGGCTAATTAATGCTCATGACATGCTAGGCAAAGTACCTGGCCGCCCGTGGTAACCCCTTGAGTTTTAGCCGTTGCTGTGTAGTCACCTCCCTCTTTGTCCTCGCTGTGTGGGAGCTGGCACCCCTTTCCCGGGAATGAGCAGGTCTCCTTGCAGCCTCTTCCAAGGGAGCATAATTACTCCATCCTGGCCCTCCCCCAGGACATAGCTGTCTCCCCTGAGAGTGAGGGGGGGGCCCCACCAGTGTCGACTAGGGAAGCCACAGGGGCTGGAGTTCTGAGGGTGGCACGTGTCAAGTGTCAGGCCTTAGGGAATAAATAGGAAACAGGTGCAGAGGGCCAAGACGGCTCCAGGTCATCAGAGGCCAGGGATTTGAGTGCAGGCTGCAGCCCAGAGGGTCAAGTTGGGCCAGATGTTGGTCAAGCGTCCCCTCTCCTCTCGAGCGCTGGTGCCATCTTTCTCATTGCTGCTGTTGGCTCTGGTCACTCCTGCTCGTTTATTGAGGACACAGGCTCAGCGTGTCCTCCAGCCTTCAACCCACCCGGGACTCAGAAGCAGCCTTTCCCACATGGTGTTCTGCAGAAAAATGATAGCCGTGAATATTGCCGGGGTGCTTACTCCACGCCGGGCACAGGGCTAAGTCTTCTTCACCACTTTCCCCTCCAGTGAGGCCGTGGGTCCCAGGAGGCTGTTTCAGTTTTCATCCGAATCCCCAGCGGAGCAGGGCCATGTGGTTTGAACGTGTCGTGGCAGGAGGAAGACGGGAGAAGCAGAAACCGGGAGCATTCTCAGCAAAGGAGGCTCGGTGTTTTCCGGGGCTCGCTGATCCCCCAAGCAAAGCATTGCTCTTCGAGTCTTTCTCTGTCTGTCGAATCACAATAAAGTGGAATAGGAAAGAGGTATCGTTGTGAGCAGATAGGGGGAGCGGGGGCGACAGCTGGCTGCTCCGCCCGGATTGCGAGTCTGGGAGATCACTGTGGCTTTTTGACTGTGATTCTCTCCCTCAGATTTAGACAGTGACACTGGGGACAAATAGGAGCCATGCCCTTCCCTTGTGTCCTTGCTGGGAGCATGTGACACTGTGGAAGAAGCCCGGGAGGGCCTGAGCTACAGGTGTTCGCATTAACACGCATAGAGAGGAGCCCGTGGTCCTGGGTTGGAATACTGGTTGTACCTCCTCCTTGCTGTGTGACCTTCGGACTTAATTAGCATCTCTGTTTCCTCGTCTATAAAATTGGGATAAATAATCGTATCCACTGCATATGGTCATTGAGTGGATTACAAGACGGTGTTTACAAATCCCCTAACAAGGTGCCCGGCGGAGAGCCGGCCTCCGTTCTTTCTCCTTGGGCTCTAGCTATGGCAGGTTTAACACCCCCCAATTGTTGCCCACCTGCAGAGAAGGAAGAGAGTGGTGTTTTTCTCTCCTGAGTAAGCACGGTGGAGAGGAACAAAGACCTCAGGCCAGGTTAGAGACCTGGCTACCTGACCTTGGGAGGAATTTTAACTTTTAACTTGAGTGCTAACCACTAGTTCCCTCCGGTCAGGCGGCCAGCGACCTATCGTCTTGAGGTTTCTGTTGCCTCCAACCCATTGGTTTATTTGTTCAGTCAACGTTCATGGAGGGCGGGCGCAGGGGGAAATATGACCCAGGCCCTGCTTTCTCAGGCGTGGGAAGAAACGGGTTCGGGTCACTGCCTCCCTCCTGCGGGAACGTTTCCTCTCCCACCTGGATTGCTTCTTAAACTGAATTTCCCCCTTCCCATGAATATGTAGTTTAATTACAAAGAGAAAACACTTTCATCAGGTTGCCTTCCTTAAAAGGAGCTGATTCATATCACGTTCGGCCAGACTGTAAATAGCCGACCGGCCTGGGTTTTAGGAAGTACAAGTACCTACATCCTACGTATTAGCTATTGTTTCCTTGAAAAACCCGTATTCTCATGTACCTCTTCCAGGATGCTGTCTCAGATGTGTAGAATTCTGTCTCTTTGCTCTTGGTCCCACTTTAGCTCATAGTTTGTCCTGTTGATTGTAACTAAGGTTTTTAATTTTGTAATATGATACACGACAGTAACATCTTCTGTTTATCGAGGGCTTCTGATTTTCTAGGATCGGGCTAGTTGCTTTCTGTGTTCCCACCTGTTTCATTTTCTAACCAGTTGCTGTGTAGGGATGGCTGTTCATTACTTCTGTTTTGCAGATGGGGAAACTGAGGCCCCAGGATGTTGGCTCCCTTACCCGACTTCACATAAGGACAGAGTTGGTCATTGAACCTGGGTCTGCCTGACCTCTCAGTCTGAGCTCTGGTTGGTATCAGTTCTGTCCTGATCCCTGCTGGGCTGGGAGCCCCTTGTCCTCCACATGTCCCCATGGCCCAGCGGAGGGCCAGCTGAACTAGAGAAGGAGTGTGTGTGGTCTGGCGGGGGAGGGGGGTCTTGTGATTGTCACAATTGCCACGTGTTGTCTTTGTGGTCAGGGGCAGAAAAGCAGCTGTTGAAGATTCAGGCCAGGAAGTGGAAGGAATTCACTGGAACCTACCTTGATGTGTGACCTTGAGAAAATTACTAAACCTTCTGTTTCCTCATTTATAAAGTAAGGATAATCTTGTACCTGATGTGGTTAGTGGGAAAATGCAGATCCCCCTAATACAATGCCTGGCTACCATGACTGCTCTTTGAGTTTTTTTTTTTTTTCTGTTGTGGTAAATGTACATCAGGCGAAATTTATCACTGCAACCATTTTTAAGTGTAGAACTCAGTGGCATTAAGTACATTCATATTGTTGTGCAACCATCCCACCATCCATCTCCAGAACTTTCTCATCGTCCCAAACTGAAACTCTGTCCCCATTAAACACTAACTCCCCATCCCCCTCCCCCAACCCCTGGCCCCCACCATCCTACTTCCTGTTTCTATGAATTTGACTCCTCTAGGGACCTCCTATGAGTGGAATCAGACAGTATTTGTCTTTTTGTGACTGGCTTATTTCACTGAAAATCATGTCCTCCAGGTTCATCCATGTTGGAGCATGTGTCAGGATTTCCTTCCTTTTTATCACTGACTAATATTCCATTGTATGGCTATACCACGTTGTGTTTATCCATCAGCTGTTGATGGTGCTTCTTGGGTTTAAAAACCCAACTTCGAGCTGACAGCTTGCACATGTGTGCCCAAGCCATGGGCGGCGAATAGCTTTTCTATCACATATAACTACAGTAGAAAGTCTTGCTTTCCCATCCCTTACCTGTGTGTGCCCTCAGTCAAGCCTGTCTGTGAGAAATGAGAAAAATCCAACCCGTGTCACAAGATGGCTGTGGGGGATGGAATGAAACAAGGCATGTGAACTTGCTCCGAAAATGTCAAACAAATGTGGACCTTGGAGGGTTTACTTCCTTCCTCTCACCCACAGCAGTTCTGACTATCCAACTTGCCATCCAACTCTTTCCAGCTGAAGCCTTTCCCTGCTGGAGTTAGGTTGTTGATGGTATTGCTTTTCTTCATGAATAATTTTAGCAGCCCGTGCACTGGGCTATGGGTTATCTGACTTAAAGGTGTGCAAATGATTTGCAACCTTTGCTTCTGAAATTGTCCTCTTGGAGATGCTCTCTGTCTCGATAAATTAAGAACCCGTGAAGGAGAATGTACCCTGAGCGTTCCCCAGTCAGAGGAGCAAAAGGAAAATGGACACTTAATCATAATTCTTTGCACACTTCATCAAGGATGGGTTCTTGCAGTGCCCTATGGAGGTACAAGGAACCCTCAGTGGTTGTTCCAAGCCTCACGTTTTAAATGAAGCTGAGAAAGGACCCTCATTGCTGTTCTGGGGCCCCCTGTGCTGCAGGAATTCACGGAGTGACCGGGGCTGATGAGGGCTGGCAGAGGGTGGCACGGAAGAAATGGTGATTTCTCTTTGACTCTGCCTGCCTGCTGGGCTGTTAGCATCAGAAGGGCAGTGACAACAGGAGACCCACGGCCTGGCACATGGCAGACTCTCTGAAAAACTTAGACAGGTGGATGGTGCCTCGGATTTTACGTGTGTGTGCAAGTTGCGAGCTGAGCAGACTGAAAACTTCGGTGAAACTGCAAGGAAGCCTGGGGGTTGGGGTGCTGGAGCCTCTGAAGCTATAAGTCCAGGCTGGACAGACAGACAGCCCAGCCATATCAGCCACATCCCGTTTGGTGATTTCCCTCTGTCTTTGCCATGAGCTGCCCTCTAAGGCAGTGGTTCTCATAAGAGTGTGATTCTGGGAATCTCTAGGGACATTTGTGGTTGTCACCACTAGGGGAGATGGGGCACTCCCAGAATCTAATGGATGGAGGCCAGGGATGCTGCTTAACATTCTGCAAGGCACAGGATGGCCCCCCACCACAGACCATGATCCGGCCCCAAATGTCAACAGTGCTGAGGTTGAGAAACCCTCCATCGTCGATGGTGGAATGATCAGTCCCAGGTCTTTCCTGGTCCCAGTCCGTGACTTGGGAAAGTGCCCCAGAGTTACCAGGTGTGGAATTGGCGAGGATAAAGGAAGAAGGGAGAGCTAGCAGGTGGTCCAGTTCTGCCTCGGACAACCCAGCATTCCCTCCACAGCTCTGTCTGGCAGAAGACGTGTTCGTTGCTTCTTGCCCTTGGTATCTCCCCCGATAAGCTTTGTGGATTGTTCCAGATCGCGTTGACTGGGACAGCTTCCCTCCCCACGGCCGCCCACCCCGTAGCTCTCCATCTGTGGGAGACGCGGCAGCTGTTGGGCTCATTACCCTGCCCCCGTGCGAATGTGCTCGTGTGTGTTTTGGTTCAGAGGGTCAATTGGGTGTGTGTGCTGTCCTTTTGTTGTTAGTCAATTTAATTTGTTACTAATAATAAAATCCAGAACTTACCTGGCCCCAACGCCCCAGGTCATTGAGAAAGCTTGGTGGCACGCACGTCCTTTTGGAACAAGCGGAGGATGGAGTAAAATTTTCCCTGGATCACAAGGGCTGGCATTTTAACGACAGGATCATTTCCTGAAAACCGAATTTAGCTTATTGCTAAATAAACCAGCAACCTGATCCCAAGGGGTCAGTTTTTCTAGAATGACCTGGTCGTATCAAGGACACTTTGGGATCTCTGGATAAGAGCCCTGGGGCACAAAATTTAAGGGTGGGGCACCAGAAAAATTCAGTTCTTTAATGCGGGATTTTAAAAGATCAAATTTAAGGCCAAAACATCTACGATGAATAAAATTTGAAAATTTCAAATAAAGCCTGGATCTGACCCTGCTCACCTCACCCTAATCTCAGCTCTGTCAGGTCTTGATTTAAAATTTTGGTATTTTGTGCATCATGGACACTTTGGCCAGAATTTTGATATTTAAAAATAGTGCATTAAAATATTATTTATCTTGATGACTGTTTGACACCCCCTTAAATTTTGTCCTCCTAGTCCCGGCCCTGGGAGTCTGAATAGTTTTCTCAGCCCATTCTACAGAGGAGGAAACTGAGGCCCATGGAAGCCAGGTTTCCCTCCCATGGTCACAGTCAATGGTGGAGTGGAGACTTGAACCCAAGCCTTCGGACTCCAGAATCTGTAATTTTCCGCCTCTTAGGTTTTTGTCGATTTCCTAAATTCGTGTATGTTTCAGGCAGGCTGAGTTTCTCCTGTTAATTTGTTTGTTGAGAGGAGGCACCCCTTTTTGGCTTTTACCTTCTTGTGTGAAATGCTGGCAACATAGTTTATGCAGAATCTTGGCACTTAATTGCTCAAACCATCAGATTTCTACCTATCTATGCCTGTCTACTTTTTTTTAATTAAAATTTTTTATTGTGGTAAGATATACATAACATTTGCCATTTTAACCATTTTTAAGTGCAGAGCTCAGTGGCATTAAGCACATTCACATGGTTGTGCAACCATCCCCACCATCTGTCTCCAGAACTTTCTGATCTTCCCAAACCGAAACTCTGTCCCCATGAAACACTGACTCCCCATCCCCCACCCCAGCCCCTGGCCCCGCCATCTACTTTCTGTCTCTATGGATGTGACTCCTCTAGGGACCTCATATAAGTGGAATTATCCAGTATGTGTTTGGCTTATTTCACTGAGCATAATGTCTTCAAGGTTCATCCATGTTGTAGCAGGTGTCAGAATTTCCTTCCTTTTTAAGGCTGAATAATATTCCAGTGTATGTGTATGTGTGTGTATATATACAAATATATCTATCACATTTTGTTTATCTATTCATCATATTTTTAAAGGGTATTTATTATATGTGCAATGGTGAAAAACATTTATAAAGAGGTTTACAAGGAAAAGTAAGCCCTTTCCACGTCTACTCTCTCCCCAGAGGCAACCGCTCCTCTGAATCTCTTGTTCACCCTGGAGAGGAATTCTCTGTATACATGTGTGTGTGGATGCCACACACATCTGCCTGCCCCCCTTTTGCACAAACACACTTTCTTCACTCCTCTGCACCTTGGCTCTCTCCCTTAATAACAATGTTTGGAAGCTGTCTGAATCATTTTTTTCTGTGGCCACATTCATTTGTAATGTATTTATCCAGTCTGCAATCAGTGGACATTTTCAGCCCTCTGTTATTATAAACGGGGAAGCGGTTGACTGTCCTCGTACTTGAAATGCACAGGAGTTTTGTTTTGGGGGTGCAGTCCCTGAGTGCTGAGAGCATCGCAGACCTTGCTGTTGAATTGAAGGAGGATGGATGAAGTGGTACACAAAGATGGGTGTGGTGCAGAACATTCTGTATTTTAACCTGTAAGTTATTCACATCCTATTTTTATCCTCAAACCCACATGGGGCTTTTCTGGAGTGAAATACACGACTTTTACAGAGTTGATCTCAACATTTGCATACATTAAGAGCGGAAGCCGGAGTTTTCAAGTAAATGTCTGGCCTATGCAGGCTGCTGGGGGTGAGGTGTGAGTTTTACATCCATCGCTGTCTGCAAGCCATGCTTGGAGGAATTTTTAAGCCTTAATTTATTATTAAGGTGATGCCCAGGCGCATGCTGAGACCCACACGGGCCTCAGCTGGGTTATGCGTCCAAGCTCCAGGGATGGGCCATTCCCCTCAACGCTCCCACCTGGTCTCACCCATTTTTGAGGTTGTACAGTCAGCCCTGCTCTAATGCTCATTTGAAGACTCAACACAATGGCAGGACAAGGGAACAATTTGAGCACGATGCAAATTTTGCATGATCTTGTCTCCAAGAAACAGTAGGTGAACCCAACTCAGAAAACTGCCCCCAGCAGAACCAAGCTGTGTACACATCCACGAGACAGGTGCAGGCCTGTCAAAGCTCTGCCTCCCTCAGACCCCCTCGTGGGCTATGAGCTGCCACTATCCACCTCTAGGGTTCTGACTTTCCATCGATTTCGGACAACCCTGCCTCCACCTCCTCACAATCACTCACACGCTGCAACCCTCTGACACCCACTTCCACACAAGCAAACTTCGGGCCCTTTTCAAGGTCAGACCCCTTATTTTTTGTGTGTGTGTGAGGAAGACCAGCCCTGAGCTAATATCCATTGCCAAACCTCTTTTTGCTGAGGAAGATTGGCCCTGGGCTGACATCCGTGCCCATCTTCCTCCACTTTATACGTGGGACGCCGCCAGAGCATGGCTTGATAAGTGGTGCGTATGTCCGCCCCTGGGATCCAAACCTACAAACCCCGGGCTGCTGAAGTGGAGCGTGTGAACTTAACCACTATACCACCGGGCCAGCCCTGGCCTGGTGCTTTTTAAGGAAAAGATTTTTACTGCGTGGTTATTCTGTGCCAAGATTGAGGCACGGAATGAACCTTGTAGCAACTCTACAAAGTAGGTGCCCTGATGATCTTCCATTTTACAAAAGGGGAAACTGAGGCTGAGAGAAGCTAAGACACTTGCCCAAGAGCTCAGAGTCCAGGACTGGCAGATTCCACCTGGGATCTTATTCTCTGGCCTTAGTTTCTAACCACTGGCATGCCCCACCCTAAATGGAATACCAAGTGAGATGTAAAGACAGTGCTACCTCACATCCGTCCATTAGACCATCCTCGCTCAGCTTGGCAGCTGCCTCCTCCATCTCTCTTGGAGGAGCCTCTGGCTCCGGCACCAGTGGGCCAGCGCTTATCTCGGCCACCCCCGCTCCACCCCTGTTTCCATGGCTCTGGTTCTTGGTTTCTCACACGTGCGAGAATTGTCCTCTGAAGCCAGTCAAGGTCCCAACGCTTGTGTGCGTGCTTGTGTGCACGCGGGTGACCCCCTTTTTCTAATGCAAAGTTTCTATTTGGGTATCTGCTGTTTAATTTTCCAAGGTTGTTTTTTTTTTTTGGGTTGCTAGGGAAAAGTGCGTTAAATTTTATCTTTGCATCCTGTGGAACTCTTTGTGAATAATGAGTGGCCCAGGGTGAGGATTGACAAGGAAACATATAGGAAGGAAATTCACAGGGAATATCTGTGAGGACCAGGACACACCTTTGATCTTCAAAGTGGGAAACTCGAGGTGGGAGTAGGGATTAGAATGTGCCCGAGAGGGCCAAACTCGAAGTTCCTCCTGGAGGCCACACAAGGGTTACGTGGCACAGGATCAGTGACATCTCAGAGGGGGTTGTCATCTTTGCTGTAGACCAGTTCCAGGAAGCAGAAGTTTGTGAGCCAAACCAGCTGGTTTTCTGGGGGTACCAAGGCAGGAAGGGAGGGGGGGCTGGTCTTCATCAGAAATCCCTTTCACGTCCAAGGCCGAGATCCTTAACAAGTCTTCTTTCTCCTTGAGGTGGAGAGACATAACTGGGTGGACCCATGTTTTAAATGTTGAGATTGTAGCTTTATTTCTCTGCATGAGAATGTCTTTCTTTCCGACCTCTTTGTGCCCCATCCAGCTTTCTCTCGGCTTCTGTGTGTGCCTGAAGGGACTCAGCTGCATCTCTCGCTTTTGAGTCTTACTCATTTTTGTTTGAGCCCAAAGTCGCTCAAGGCCCAATTCTCAACCTTTCTCAGCATTCCATAATCACAGGCCTTGGGGAGGAATGCACCAATAGCCCTCCAATTATGGTTTCCTTAGGAGGCTATTGAATCTTGATTTCTGAGAGGAAAATTGGGCATCTTGTGTTTTCCCTTTCAGTCCTGCTACTGTGGAGGAGCTCTTCTAGAAACTTCCAAAGGCCATTTAGGTATGGTCGGAAAGTGTGGTTATTTTACGATATAGTTGGGCTTTAGAAAGAGCACGTCGCGTGTTTTATTTAGGTCCCTGGGCTATTCTTTTAGGCTGTTTCCTTTAGTGGAAGAGGTGAGAATGGGGTTGATGGGAGCATGGAGAGATCGTGGATTTGGATCCAAGTGGACACGCAGGAGTGTCCAGCTGGGACCTGTCTGTACTCGGTCGTGGGAATCCTGGAAGGCAGGGACAGCCCTTGTCTCTCGTGCATCTGTCTCCCGTGCCGGGCCTGGGGCTACCTGGCACAGAGTGAGTATCTATTTGCATTTGTTGAATTGAATGGAACACAGTGACAGCTGGATGTCCAGGATCAGCCATCAGTTCAGGGTCACCAGCAATACCAAGTCTCAATCTGCACGCCCTCCCTCATACCTGGCAGGTTTGAGAGCAACACGCAGAAGTGGGAATGAACACAGTCTCCCCAAGAATGCCTCAAGGGGAAGGAAAGGAAAGTTTCTTGGGGGCACGCTTTCAATTTGGTCATTTAAGCCATCCAACATTCCCCCCACCCCCTTGCCCTAGGATGTAGGAGGTTATTATTGCTATTTTGTGGAGGAGTCTAAGGCTGAGATGAGACACTTGAAATTGTTGCTGGTGCTGTGCTGAGCATATTTTGTGCGTTATCCCTTCTGATCCTCAAGACAGCCCAAGATACTATTACCGTCTCCATGTACACATGGGGAAACTGAGGCACAGAAAGCGGAGTCACGTGACCAGGAAGTGGGTGGGTTTACTCCAAGCTCAGGTCTGCCTGACTTCCTAATTCTTTGCGTTCTACACTCTGGTGATTTGAAGCCGTGGATCTCAGGTCTGAAGGCAGAGACCTGAGAGCAGATTTGGACAATGCAGAATCTCTTCGAGCCCATCATACTGTCCGTATCCCAGCCTTGGTGGCTGAGGGGGTGGGATGCTAGCCCGGTTGTCCCTATGTCCCAGTTTGATGGAGAGGGCAGCTGGGGGGACTCAGATAAGGCAGAGGGTTCAGCCAGCAGAGGGCATCTGCCCCTCTGGCTGTTCAATGCAGGAAAGAAGCACTTTAGCTTTTACAGAATAACCTTCTGAGGAAATTAACAGGCCAGGCATGTTACAGCCGCCTGTGAACTTGCTTGGAGTGTCAGTACAATTCGTAACTAAATGTTCTTGATTTGTAACTAAATGTTCTTGTGCTGCTGAGCTGAGTTCTGTCTGTCTCCCCAGGAGGCAGTGGAACGTGTCTGTTCTAGTCACCAGCTTGTGTCCAGACCTCAGGATGGTGCCTGCCATTCAGTGGGAGCTCAGATCTGTTGACTGGGGGTACTAGAAGGAAGATTGGCAAGAGGATGTGTTTTGCAGCCTAGTAAACTTTTTAATTAAGAAACCAAGAGTTCGTAGTCTGAGAGCCTGTCCGTAAAGGTTGAAGGGGTTTCTAGGGCATCTCCAAGGAGCAGAAAACAATCCACCTGTGAATAAATACGGGCCGGAGAGTGAGGGTGTGGATGTTGTTGATCCTGGTGGGGAAACAATTCCTCCGTGGTCGTAGTGTGCATGTAAGAGAGGCTTTTTTACCAATTAGCTTTCTTTCTGTCAGGAGACTTAGTTTGGGTGTTGAAATGCTACACATCTTTCTTAGATCTCGGTTAGCTGACACCCACCGCATCCAGTGTGACGGGGGAAGCATTTGCATGGTCTTATTTTCTTCATGCATTTCTCCAAGTGCGTGCTGGGGCTCAGCAGCGTAAATAGAGGTAGAGCCAGGAAGTTCCAGGTGCATGGGCTTTTTGCTCAGGTAGACGGAGGGCTCTGCAAAGTGTATCCGAACAGCCAGTGAAGTCTGAGGATCCAGTGGCAACGGGGCAAACTCATTCTTTTCTCTAGTCGAAATAAACATGGGCAGGAACTGGGTTTCCCCGCTTATCAGAGAACTTTGTCTTTTTCTAGTAGAATAGCAGTGTCTGAGGGGTTCACATAAGAGTGTCCCAAGAAGAGCCACGGGGCTCCTGGCGCAGAGATGACACGTGGAGCTTCTCATCTCTTTTTGTTGGAAAATGAAGCAGCCAGACTGGCCTTAGTAACCAACTCAGTAAGGAAACCAGCCAAATGTTGTCTCCCTTTGGTCACGATGGAATTTGCAAGGGGTGTATTTTCATTCCGACGAATGATTCTATTTCATGGTGTCTCTGCAGAAATTCGGTGCATTGTTGAAGTCTTCAGGAATTGAGGACACTTTGTCCATTGCCTGTCACTGTGCCTAAACTCTGCTAGCTCGTGGGTGTAGCAGTTCCCAGGAAACTGGCTTCCATCGACCTGTACGCATTCCAGACCACTGCGTATTTGTTATTGAAAAGCCATTGGTCATGTGAGCGGACCTTTTTATGGTCGAGATTGTCCCCAGGGAAACCCTTCTTGCAATTCAGAGCTTTCCCAGCAACAGATTTCAAACTCTGACATTCTCCATTCTGACTCCCTTGTTCCCATGGACGCTGTGGTTTCCCCTCTTTCTTTCTCTCCCCACCACTAGAAGATGTTTACGCCTAATTCCAAAAGTGACACAGAAAAACGAAACACGTGTGTAAATATGAACAGAGAAAAATATGCAAGGAATTCAAAGCCCAAGGCATTACTAGGGCGAAAAGGAAAAGTTTTGCATTGCACGAAGGGACAATCCTTAATGAGGGTCAACTAGCGTAGAACCAGACTTGAGACAGCAAATTGTAGGAAATACAAAGAGAATTGAGAAACCTCGGAGGAGACTCAAACACAGCCTTGAGCATGTAGATAAACCTCAATTAGGCAACCGGGAGTTTGAATAATATGGTTAATAAGATCGTGGTAACAGATATGGACTGAACTTTGTACTCTGAAAACAATACGCATCTTAAAATGCTCTTGGATTATTTAGAAAAATTAATCATCTGTTAAATCTCAAAAAAAAAAAAACAAACAAACTCCAATACATTTCAAAAAGTAGATATTGCACTGGCCCTAATCTCTTGCTGCAAGTAAATGTAACTGGAAATTAATTTTTAAAAGCTTAACCAAACAAGCATGCAAGACAAACTCCTACCATGTGACAATTGAAAACAAAACATAACTCATAACTTTGGTCAATGACCATCTCAACACAGCAAGGATAGACTCTTAGAAGACAGTGGATATGTGGCTGCAGAGACAAATGCAGAGCCTTAAACGATTATCTAGAGAAATCACAAAGATGAGACAGTGAATAAGGAAACAAATCTATACAGGAAGAAGGACATAATAAATTAGCAGGGACTAACTGATTCAAAAACAAATAGAACTAACAAATTCAAGAGCTGGATCTGTTAGATCTGCAATGCCCAGTAAGGTAGCCACTAGCCACAGGAAAATTAATTCAATTTCTCAGTCACACTAGTCAGATTTCCAGCATTCGTTAGCTACATGTGGCTAGTGATTACTGAACTGGACAGCACAGATAGAACTTTTCTGTCAACGCAGAAAGTTTATAGCACAATGCTGTTTCAGAAGGAAGTCTCTATAAAGTAGTGTAATTAAGAAAAAGGGGGAGTGAGAACAAATATTACATATAAAATTAATGAAAATGGAGATGTAATTTAAAATCCACTAAAAATCATAAAGACAGCTCTGGTAATACTTCTGGAAATATTATTAAAATAACTTCACTTACTGATCGAAGGGCCTATTTTATTCAGATTAGTCATTACCTTTTGGAAGAAATTAAGGCTGTGAATTTGCCCACGAGAACAACTGTGCCTGCATCTCATAAGTGTTGCTCTCTCACCATCATTCATTTCTAGTAGCCTGTAAAATTTATATGGGCTCAATAAGCAGAAAACCAGAGTAGGCTGAAACTCAACAACTTTTAAAAAGTTATTGCTATAGTTAATTGCCTAAAATGTGTATGTATTACAGACATAAATGAGGGGAAACTTAAAAAAAGTCCACAAAAAACAAACAAACAGGGGTCCATGCACCTTAGCAAGAGTGATTTGCAGGAGCAGGCTGGGGTGATTTGAGGAGTGACTTAGCAACCACAAACACAATGCAGAAGCCCTGACATCCTGGACTCCACACCTCAAACCCAAATGTTTTGAGCACCTGGCTTTCCTGTCTGTATTTCCTCTCGTGAGTCGGGTCCACCTGCCCAAGGTGGAAACTTGGGAGGCATCCAGGAGATAAGTCCACCTCCCTGATGGCTTCAGACGCCAGCCTCTTCCTCTGTGTTCCTTCTGCCCTCGCCTTCCTCAGCCATCCACCAGAGAGCCAGTAAATTGGCCCCCAAACGTGGATCTGTCTGGTGGTGACCATTCTGCTTGAAGCTCTTCTTTGGCTCCTCTGGTGGCATCAAGTCCAAGCCCCTCAGCTTCCTATCCTCCTGTCTGGCCTGATCTCCCATGCCTCTTCCCCTGTACTTTGCCCTTCATCAACTCTGAACTCTTTATAGTTCCCTGAAGGCAGCCCTGATGATTCATGCATTTGCATGTGCTGTCTCTCTCCTGCTGGGATAAAGCCAGTCACCAGATCCACCCCCCCTTTTTTTCCTATGAGCTTTATTGTGCGCCTACTGTGTACATGGTTGCAGTAATAAGACAGATAAGGTCCTCTCCTTTACGGGGCTTCCTTGTCTCTTGTGTATCCTGGGAGAGCAGAGACAGTGTGTCCATCCATTTCTGCATCTCGGTGCCTAGAAGGGGCCAGATCCGGTCGGCCAGGGTGGGGAACAGGTGAATAAAACCCACAGTGTAACCCTGATGCCACACCCAGTCCCAGTATCCCTGGGAGCCCCAGGTTCGAGTTTTGGCCCTGCTGCTTGCTCACTGTGCTGGCATTAGCAAAGCAGCCCTTCTGTGCTTCAGTCTCCCCATCTGTAATGGACATGGTTGTTTGAATGATTATTCAAATAAGAGCTTATTAACTGATATGGGTTGAACGTTGTGTTCTGCAGACGGAATATACATTTTAAAGTGTATTCCTGTGGGAGGAGGAGGCGATAGAATGAAGTCCATTCTCTGCCTCAGTTTACTGGAATTGCAAATACACGTGGAGCACAGAGGTTTGATGTCTTCAAATGCAGGGGGAATATTGGCTGGAGGGCACCCCAAAAAGTAGCTCGTACGTTTTCTTAAGAATGTACTTTCCGAGTACGGTGCTTGGTGTTCTGGGCGAGTGGTAGGTGGAAACTTTGGGGGCAAGGTCCGAGAGCGCACCCCCTAATTTGGGGGATTTTGCTGTGTGACCCAGGCGAACAGCTGCCCCTCTCTGGGCCCCTCCCGAGTGAGGCCTGGGGTCAGGGAGCCCCTCCGCCGTCCCGGGCGCTGCCGCGCGGTGGCCCGATCTCCTCCCGGGCACACGCCCAGCTCCGCGCGCGGCCCACGCCGCCCGGTGGCCGCTCGGGGCGGCCCGCGCCCTCGGCCTCTCCTTGTCTCTCACTGTTCCCAGGCCCGTCCTTGCAGGCGCGCCCCGCAAGGTCTGCAGCCTCGAGAGGCCCTCCCCCGGGCCCCCGGCGCGCACCGCCCGCGGCGCTCACCGCCCGCGCGCCAGTCCGGCGAGCGCAGCCCCGCGCGCCCGGGGGCGGGGCCCCGCCCCGGCAGCACGCCCGCCCATTGGCTGAGCGCGAGGGCGGTGCTGCGGCCGCCGCCACCGCCCGGCCCGGATTCCGCGGAGCGGAGCGCGCCCCGGGCTTTGTGCGGCGCGGATGCCCCTGGCTCCGGGGGTGGGGGGGGGTCCCTGAGGCGGGGGGTCCCCGCTCGCCCCGGGCCCGCCACCCCCCCCAACTCACAATACTGACACAGAGACCTGGAACCGACCAATCCCGAGGCTGCCTTAGCGGGGAGGCCCCCTTGGGACTCCGCCCCCTTCCTGGCCTGCGCGCGCCGTATATCTCCGAAGAGATGCGCAATCGATGCCAAACGCATCTGCAAAGCGAATCCATCGCGCGCTTGGGGGCCGCATCGTCAGAGAAGGGGAGAGGGAGCTCGCTTCCCTGCTTCAAGGACATGAGGTCCTGCGGTCGCCGCTTCTCGGGGAGCGCAGAGTCGAAAGGGCGTCTGTTGACCACCCAGCTCAAAAGTTCACCCCCTGCCTCCCAGCCCATCATTAAATCATTTACTAGATTCCAAAGGGAGGAATTTCCAGGCAACGTGCTGCCCGCGCCCCAGCGCTGGGGACTCGAACCTCCCCCATCAGGGTCTGGAGCGGGCGTGGGAGAGAGTCTTTGAATGGAAACAAAGTAAATTATTTTAAGGAGTTTATAAAATTCACACTTGCAGGGAGAGCCACGGGGCTCTGTGGTGAATGTGTCTGCCCGCCCATGACGCAACTGTTCCGTTTGGAAATTTGTGGAAAGCAGTAATTTTTGGAATAATAAATCTTGAGAGTTTTTTTTTTTCTAAACTACAGGCTTTGGAAAGGAATGTAACAAAATGTTATTAACATATGTCGTGCTATGGAAACATTTAATAGTGCGGTTTTGGGGGGAGGTTGTTTTGTTCTTACCATGTAGATTCTTAATTAAGAAAAACTAAACTGGTTTGAACTTAGAAAGGCAAAGAAAAAAAAAAAAACGTGGCTGTGTTTTTGTAAGCATGTCATTTACAACGCTGCGCTGCGTGCCTTTGTCTCCCACCATTCCAGCTTTTAACCTTGTTTTGGAGAAATTGGTAACCTTTATTTTGATGTACGAGTTTACAAGAGAAGTTGCAAGTATCGCACCTAGAGGCATTAGTTGTTTACATTTTAACCTATTTCTTTTATTATCTTTCTAATGTATTTATGTACACACATGATATACATATTAAGTTTTTTTCTGAACCATGTGAGTCAGTTGCAGGCATATTGCCCCTTTGTCCTTAATTCTTCACTGGGTATTTTCTAAGAACAAGAAAATTCTCTTATACAACCACAGTTCAATGACCAAAATCAGGAAATTAGCACTGACGCAATATTTTAATCCATAGTTTCGTATGTAAATCTCATCGGTTGTCCCAATGTTGTTCATCAGTATTAGTATTTTTTTCCTGGCCCAGCTGCTAATCTAAGATCACACTTGGTATTTGGTTGATTTGACTGTTGATTTTGTAATAAGGCAAAAATGATGTTAAGAGAACTTTTATAAAAGCCCTTAAATGATAAGAGCTGTATTTGGGTGTGAAACTATTTAATTGATCAATAGCGTTTATGCGTTGCGTAGCAGAGGCTTTTTAAAAATGTGTTTTCAAATATATGTCAGTTTTAAACAGGTGGACACATACATAGTAAAAAATTAAAAATCAAATTGTGCTGATATGTAAGGATACTGCTATGCACCCTCCACACCATCCTCATCTCTCTCCTGAAAGGCAGTCATGGGGCACATTTCTTGTGGCCCTTCCAGAGGGACATATGTCCCATTTTTTTCTCTTCTCCTCATTTTAAGATATAATTTACATACAGCAGAATTCACCCTTTTGGGAGTAAAGTTCTGTGAGTTTTGACTGATATATACAGTCGTGTAACCACCATCACAGTTGAAATATAGAATAGTTCTGTCATCCCCCCAAATTCCCCTGTGCCCCTTTGCAGTCAGTCTTTTCCCAGTTGCAGCCCCTGGTGACTACTGATATGTCCTCTGTCCCTATAGTTTTGCCTTTTCCAGAATGTCACATAAATGGAATCATACAGTGTGTAGCTTTTAAGACCGGCTTTTTACATTCAATACAAAGCATTTGAAATTCATCCATATTGTTGTGGATGTCAGCACTTCCTTCTTTTTTGATTGCTCAGTGGTGTTCATTGTATGGAGGTACAATGTTTATCTAGTCCCTAGTCGAGGGACATTTGGGTTGTTTCCAGGTTGGGGTGATTATGAATATAACCACTATAAACATTCCCGTACAGACCTTTGTGTGAATATATGTTTTCTCCCATTTCACCTGGGTGAACCCCTAGGTTGTGTGGTAAGGATAAGAAATATATATTTAACCTTATAAGAAACTACGAAACTGTCTTCCAAAGGGGTGTCCCATTTTGCATTCCCACTATATATGTCACTTTCCTCTTTCTAGAAATGAGTTATATTCTTTAGATACTGCTGCGTGCCTTGCTTGTGTCACGTAATGCTATCTTGGAAGTCACTCCAACATCAGAATGCATGGAGCCACCTCCTTTTTTACAGCTGCATACTATTTCTTAATCCACACTAATTTATTTACACAGTCTCCTGCTCTGGATCTTTAGGCTATTTCCGATCTTTTGCCGTTATAAACTCAACTTGTTGATGTCCTGCAGGGTGAAGAATATCCATGTCCAGGTGTCTATGTGTGCATATGCTGTCGTGTCTTCGGGGTAAATCCTAGAAGCAGAGATAGTGGGTGAAATTGTGTTTGCCTTTGAAGCATCTCCCTTAAACAAGTTGGCCTCTCCGTAGATGTCTTTCTAGAGAATGCATCATTAGGTGGGGGATCATTGCTCTTGCTTCAGAGGCTCCAACCAGAGGATCTTGATGTAGCTGCCTCCTTCCCGCTCCACTGATTTATTTAGAGCTCAGTTTCCAGTCTTCTCAGCAGGGTATAGAAAAAGCCACTCAAGGGGAAAGTTTCAGGAAGGTAGTGGCTGCTTCTGCTGGTGTACCCAGAGGCCAGGGGCTTTTGGCAACTTTAGGGAAGATCGGGAGGAAATTCGGGCCAGCAGCCCAAGCAACTTGGGGTGCGAACAGGGGCAGATGGACAGACAAGGAACTTGTGTGTTTGGAGGGAGAAGGACTGGCGTTTGCTGCCTCTGCGAGGTCTAGGAAGATGTTCCTTACACACACAGCATGCACCTGTCCTGGGATGGTCAGCAGCTCCCGAACTCTTGGCATTTTCTCGAAAAGGCTACCATCCTCTCTGGCAGAAGCATCCTGGGGGCTGGTGGCCCTCTGTGACTGGGCTGCGGGGACTCATTTAGTGTCTATTAGTTAGTAGGACCGAGGGCACAGGGAGAGGAAAGTCAGCCCCCTCCTCCATCGGGGCCAGTTTTTCATCTTGCACAACATGTGTTCTTCATAATTCAGCGGGGGGAGGGGGAGGAGGCGTTGGTGGTGGTGGTGGGAAGGCCACCCTGATCGGCATTTCTACTAAATAAGATAAAGTACTTGGAAACAGTGGGGACACCCAGAGCTGGCTTGTCGTTATCAAAGTATAGTCTTCAAAAATTAAAAACACCATTCTTATGCCAAAACAAAAAAAAAAACAAAGAAACAACCCTGCAAAAGAACACCTGTCAACACATTTATTTTAACCCTTAAGTGAGGGAACCAGCAGCAGGGTGTTAAAGCCAAAGCATTTGTCATCAGTGAAATAAGATTGCGCAGTTAGATACGGAGAGGCTTAATGTCCTACGGGACGATAAACCTGTCATTTTGGGGAGGTTGTTTCTTCTATTGGATAAAAATGATTTACAGCGTATCTGGCTATCAGCTGACACCTGGCTCCCCCCAGCCTGCACTTTAACAGAAATAATAAAACAGTCACAGGTACATTTCACTGGGTGAGGGGTTGGCCAACCAGGCAGCCCATCACCTGCTTGCTTTTTTTTTTTTTTGTGAGGAAGATTAGCCCTGAGCTAATATCTGATGCCAGTCTTCCTCTTTTTTTGCTGAGGGAGACTGGCCCTGGGCTAACATCCATGCCCATCTTCCTCTATTTTATACGGGACGCCGCCACAGCATGGCTTGACAAGCCGTGTGTTGATGCGCGCCTGGGATCCGAACCCGTGAACGCTGGGCCACTGAAGCGGAGCCCGTGCACTTAACCGCTGCGCCACCAGGCTGGCCCCCTGTCACCTGCTTTTTTAAATAAAGTTTTATTGGGCACAGCTGCACCTGTGCCCCTGTACCTTCTCTGGGTGGTTGGGGAGTGGGGGTGCTGCTTTCTCGAGACAGGGACAGAATGGACTAATTTCCTGTGACGGAGACCGTGTGGCCCTGCGCTCTGTGACCCTCTACGGAAAAAGTCTGCCAGCTCCTGTGCGGGAAAATGAAGTAATTCCCAAGTGGGTCCTTTTCGACAGGGCTCCAACATAAGATTGAAAAGTCCTGCAGTCAAGCTCTGGCCTTGTTTGCGAGTGTTGGGTGATTTTTCCTAGCATTGTTGAGGCTGGAAGGCTTATGTGTTTGGGAAGTGTTTGTTAGCACTTTGCTGGCATCTCTTTTGAACTTAAGGGCTGACCCTCAGGCGCAGCTCCAGCCCAGGAGATAGGCCCCTTCCTGCTCTCTCCTGTGAGCTTCCGGAGGGTGGGGTCTTTGTGGGTCCTAGACAGTTGTTGTCAGCCTTGGATATTGCTTCCTGCCATTGAGAGTCCAAGAGATCCCTGTAGACAGATCATTAAGAATGATGATAAAATAATAATACCCACAGTAGCTCACTGATATCAGACCTACCATGTGTCTGTCAATGAATCCAGTGCGTTAACCTCATCATCCCTTTTAGTTGTGAGGAGGAGTTAAGGGACTGTTATCACCCCCATTTTACAGAAAAGAAAACCGAGGCTGCCGTTGGTTCTTTAAGGAAGTCTTTACCGCGTGTCTATGGGGTGGTGGATGCTGCGTCACCACAGCTGAATGCAAGTCCTTCCTTGACTGCGTGGACCCTGCAGATGGCCATGTCATTTTAGACCCAGGAATGTTGGATTCAGGGCCAGAAGATCAAGGTTCCAGTTCTGGCCCTGCTGCTCCTCAGCTGAGCCAATCTTCTTGCCTCTGTAGAGTGAAGATAATGTGACTTACCCCCGTCCCTGCTGGGGTCATTGTTAGAATTGAGTAAGAAACTAATGGGTGGTATGTAAACCCTAAAAGATCTACACAGACATTGGTGGGTTAACCCCATCCTGCTCCTATGACAGCTGCTTCCTTCTTTCTGGATCCATGTAGAAAATCAGAATATGCACTTATGCATAGATGCTCCACATCTTGCGTGTAATTTTTCAGAGCATTATGGAGCTCCTGCAACTGGAGGTTCTTGGACGACTTCTTGAGCCACTGGTTAAAAATTAGGGCCTTGGAACTGCTCCAAAGTCCTACCTTTTGCCTCTCCTTTGTCTAATCGGACATGTGTCTCCTGAGCTCCTGCTGGATGCAAGGGTCTGTCTTAGGAGTCGGTGTCATCGGAGCCAGTGCAGTGAATGGAGCAGACATGGCCCTGCCCACTAAGCTCCCCTCTACTTAGACAGTTCACAACCACCTAGATAGTTTTCAAGAGTGATAAGCGCTATAAGGAAAATGTAATAAGCTAATGTGTTAGAAAATGGTTTGTGAAGGAGGGAGTGACTTCCAGTGGGGAGGTCATAGAGGGGCTTTCTAAGGAGTTGAGACCTGAAGGACAAGAAGGAGCCAGTCATGGGAGGATAAGGAGTAGGGCGCTTCAGCCAGTCAGCACAGCAGATGCAAAGGTCCTGAGGTAGGACTGAGCCTGGGTGTATGAGGGACAGAAAGGAGGCCAGAGTGGCTGCTGCCTGTGGCTGAGAAGACTCGGAGAAGCCAGTAGGCACTAGACCACATGGGACCTGTGGGCCCTGGCAAAGAGTTTACTTTTATTCTCTAAGCTTCTGCTGTCCAACTCAAGAACCAGTAGTCACTTGTGGCTATTAAAATTAAAATTGAAATACAATTAAAAGTTTGGTTCCTCACCCGTGTGCACTCTTGGTAGGAATGTAAAATGGTGTAGCCACTGTGGAAAACAGTATGGTGGGTCTTCAAAAATTAAAAATAGAATTATCGTATGATTCAACAAGTCCACTTCTGGGTATATACATAGAATAATTGAAAGCAGGGTCTTGCAAAGATACTTGCACACCCATGTTCATAACATTGCTCACAATAACCAAGAGGTTGAAATAACCCAAGTGTCCATTGACAGATGAATGGATAAACAGAATGTGGTCCATCCATACAATGGAATATTCTTCAGCCTTAAAAAGGAAGGAAATTCTGACACCTGCTACAACATGGATGACGCTTGAGGACATTATGCTCCGTGAAATAAGCCAGACACAAAAAGACAAATACTGTATGATTCCACTCATCTAAGGAACCTAGAGGAGTCAAATTCATAGAGACAGAAAGTAGATAGTGGAGCCAGGGGCTGTGGGAGGGGGTGGGGGGGGTCAGTGTTGGAATGGCGACAGAGTTTCAGTTTGGGAAGATGAGAAAGTTCTGGAGATGGATGGTGGTGATCGTTGCACAACACTGTGAATGTGCTTAATGCCGCTGAGCATTAACCACTTAAAAATGGTTGTGATGGTAAATTTTATGCTATTTTGCCACAGTTAAAAACAAATTGGTTCCTCAATTGCGCTAACCACACTCAACAGCCACAGGGGAGAAGTGGCTACCGTGTTGGACAGCGCAGATCGAGAACATTTCTGTCATCGTAGAAAGTTCCCTCAGACAGTGCTGCTCATATGTGAATGCAGCTTCAGCGGCCACTTCTGTTCCCTAGGTCGGGTTGGTGGGGTCCATTAGGGGCTGGAATGTTTGCTGCAGCAATCAAAGAGCCTGAGGTTTTGGGGTGAATAATAATCCCCAGCTTCCAAACTGTGTTTCAAACCACGCAGAGAGTAAGCAAGGAAAGCACCTCCGAGAAAAGGCTCTGCCGTGGCTGAGGTCTGTTCAGTCTCTCGGAAGCAATCTGTCCGTGGATGTATTTGCAGAGAGCCTGGGAAGGGAGGGCTGGTCATCGAGGCTCAGAGCAGATGCCGAGGCTCCAAAATCAAGGGGTAATTAGGAAGTGATGAGTAGTGAGACACCGGGAGAAAGGGGATGTGTGAGAAGCTACTGGAGGAAGCCAGGATGGAGTCCAGCCTGCAATGGACAAGTTCAATTGCATCAAACAAGAAACTCTCTCCAGCCACAAAATCTATGCACAGCCTCTGCACCTCCATCTGCAGAACCTTCTCTTTCCTCCCCCTTCATTGTTTCCTTCAGGCTTAAGCAGAAATGTCGCTTCTTACTTCTAGCACAATGCTTGTTGCATATGCAATTACTTATTTGTGTGTTTAACTAATATGCGTCCTCCATTAGACCATGTGCTCCCGAAGGCAGAGTCTGAGGCTGTGGTGGCTGCAGTATCGAGATCAGTGCAAGCAGATGTCTGTTGAAGCAATAAATACCCTTTGAGCAATTTGTTTAACCTTCTTGAGTCTGGGTTTCCCCATTTGTAGAATGGAGACAGAAGAGATAATAACGTATCTGTTTATACCAGCACTGCAGCTGCAGGCTGGAGTCACCTTGCTAGAGCCGATGGTGAAACTTTTAGGAAATTTGCGAGCTGGTTGTTAAGCTGCTATTAAAAATTAAATGGTATAAACTTACAGTTAAATTATGTTAAAAACAAGGTAATAGAGGCCGGCCTGGTGGCGTAGTGGTTAAATTCAATGCGAATCCACTTCAGTGGCCCAGGGTTCACGGGTTCAGATCCCAGGCACGGACCTACACCACTCATCGGCCATGCTGTGGTGGCGACCCACACATAAAATAGAGGAAGATTGGCACAGATGTTAGCTCAGGGCCAATCTTCCTCACCAAAAAAATAAAAAATAAAAAAATCACCACCAACAACAAAAACAAGGTAATAAATATACAACACTCACGGCTTCCTAATTATCTCACTACATTTTTCTATTATTTATGCCTCCGAGGTTATTTGTTGCTATTGTATCTATATGGTGGAAGTACTATTAATGCTGTGTTACAATGTATCTCTTACAGGTTCCGTGTTAGCTTGAAATGGACCATGGTGGGAGTATTTACACCATGGCAAATGACAAATGCTACAAGTCAGAGGCTCGCCGCCCCTCTCCCTGTGACGGCTGTTCAATATTTACAGCCTCCCGCTGGTTTGCCGGATGAAATGAGTTAATAGTTGTGCCTGGGACGTAGCAAGTGCTGCAGAAATGAGGCGATTATTGTTGTTATTTTGTTTGGCTCTCACTCTCTGATCCAGAATTGCCGACTGTGCAGACAGGAATTGGGCAAACCTGTTGACCAGCTGTTTTCTTTCTCTCTGCAGTTTGCCCGACCATCTGTAAGTCGCATGGCTGCACTGCTGACGGCCTCTGCTGCCACAGCGAGTGCTTGGGCAACTGCTCTGAGCCCGACGACCCCACCAAGTGTGTGGCCTGCTGAAACTTCTACTTGGACGGCAGGTGCGTGGAGACCTGCCCGCCCCCGTACTATCACTTCCAAGACTGGCGCTGCGTGAACTTCAGCTTCTGCCAGGACCTGCACAACACTTGCAAGAATTCACGGAGGCAGGGCTGCCACCAGTACGTCATTCACAACAACAAGTGCATCCCCGAGTGTCCCTCTGGGTATACGATGAATTCCAGCAAGTGAGTCCTGGGTGTGGGTTTAGGAGGGTGGCGGGCAGCAAAGAGGGGAAGAAACATGGGGTTGGTGATGGTGGTGCCACCTGTTAAAACTGTGTGAAAAACCAGAGTTAATTGGCTATGAGTGAGGGAGCTGCTGATGAACAGTGATAAGCCTGGGTCTGTCGGATGCCATTTCTGCCTCCTGTTTTGGTCCGGGCTTTGGAGCAGGAGTTAACAAACTTTCTCTGTATGGGATCAGAGAGTAAATATTTTTGGCATCTTGCGCACCATGTTCAAGGCTCTCTGTAGTTCGTTTTGGGAATGGAAGACAGAAAGACAGAAGTCCTTGGTTTATCCTGGAACCCTTCACATGGACTGGACCGTCCCCACTGTTGTAGCTGCCTGACTGTTAGAACCAAACAGAGCTCAGGTTTTTAACTTTTTCTCCGATTTGGAGCCAGACCATGTGCTGCGATTAGCCCAGAATGCAAGGAGGAAGAGCCTCGATTCCAGATTATTCTCAGGGATTTGTTGCTTTCTGAAGGACAGTGCCATCAAATCATTTCCTACTATTTGGGTGAGAAATAGCAGGGTTTTCTCTCTTTGGCGGTAAGTCAGATTTCCTACGCACATCACAGAATTTTTGTTCCCGTTGTTAGCTCCTCACATGAGCTATTTCGGTGTCTTGGGGCTGTAACCAAGTTTAAAAAATCTGTTTCCTTTTTTTTTGTATTGAGGGCTTGGGGAAAAAAAAACCCCACAAACAACACAAAAACAAATCAGAAACAGACGCAGGTCGAGGGGCCTTGGGCTGATCCGCTTACGTAAAACATCTTCCTCTTCAGGCTTGAGAATTAGCCAAGCGAGAGTGTTCTGGTGGGAAATTTTATTTCCCCAGCTGGGGAGGTTGGGAAGGAAAACAGTCTTTATTTTTGTTCTTATGAGCCTCTCTTCAAGTGTTTGTGAAACCTGCAAGTACAATATGTTTTGTTTTCCTCGTTTTTGATAAAACCTATCAAGTGGCTTTGTTGACCAAAAACAGACGTCTATAAATCACCTTTGCATGCCAGACAGAGATTTTTTCTTTTTTTTTGGCCAGTTTATCAGTAAGGTTGGGAAAATGACCCTATATTCCTTTTGATTCATTTCTATTTTTTTTTCATGTTTGAAATGAAACACGGATGTTATCATCTTCCGGTGAGATGTTTGTTTATAAGACATTGGCTTTAAATAAAAGGTAGTTTTTCCTCACCATAATTGAGACCTGAGAAATACAGCAAAGCTCCTTTGATGTTCTCACTGATGGTGCAGTGGCCCCTAGAACTGAAACGCCAGGAAGTTGACAGCAGGTCCTTGGATGCCTGGGACCTTTACTGAGTGGAAGAGGGCAACGTGAGGGATGCTAATTCCAACTTGTCATGGCAGTCTTTTTCTGTGGAGGTTTAAAAGAAAAATTAATAGTTTTCCTTCTGAAGCTTTTATTTTATTTTATGGAAGACTCTAGTACGTCACATTTTCTAATAGGACCAGATATACTTTCTTCCATTCTTGTGGCTTATCTGGGAAATCATTCTTGATGTTTTCAGAGCAGAGGTCTGGAAATGCACATGGCTTCATTCAAAGACCTCACCCGGTATGGTCACTCTGAGGTACCTGGCGGGAGCAGTGGGGTGCTCTTTACTGAGATGAGGAGGACTAGATATTTGGGGTGAATGTTAAGTGTGTGGGGCATCCCTATGCCCTCCCCCTAGAATGCTCTGCCCCTTGATCTTCTTCTTGTCATCCAGGTCACAGCTTACAAGTCACTTCCTCTGAGAATCTTTCCCTGTCTGACCACCCGTCCAGCTTTGCCTTGGCACATTATTCAGTTTTAATTCTTTTCATGGCATTTACCACTAGCTCATATTTTAATCGTCAGTTTATTAATTTACCCCAACTAGACCATATACTTCACAAGTATCAGTTAGCTCTTGCTGCGTAAGAAACCACCCCAACTCTTAGCGGCTTAACATAGCACTCATTTACGATTTCTAAATGATTTTGTGCATTGACTGGTGGCTTGTCTGGCCTGGGCTGGGTCAGCTATGGCTGGATGGTATAGGATAGCCTCTCACATCTTAGATGGGCAGCTGGGGCCTCTCTCCATGTGATTGCCCATCCCAGTAGCCAGGAAGGGTATGCCCCAATGTGCAAGTCCTTTGCAAGCCTCTGTGCATCACATCTGCTGATGTGCCACTGGCCAAAGCAAGTTACATCCTAGCCCAGATTCAATGGATGTGGAGCCCATTTCCACTTCTTGGTGAAAAGCATTGGTGGCCATTTGTAACCTCCCATGGGGAAAGTAGATTGTCTGTTTTGTTCACTCCTGTGTGTGCCTGCAGCTTAGAACAGGCATTGGCAAGGGGCCAGATAGTAAATATTTTCAGCTCCGAGGGCCATATGGTCTCTGTTTCAGCTACTCAACTCTGCCGTTATAGTGTGAGCGCAGCCATAGATGATACCCGAGCCAAAGGGCGTGGTTGTGTGCTGATAAAACATTATTTACAAAAACAGATGGTCGGCTGGATTTGTTTGGACCTTAGGCTGTAGATTGCCGACTCCTGGCTTACATTCTCACCTGCCGCGTCATAAGTGCTCGGTGGATACGTGTAGATCCAACAAAAGAACCCAGCCGTTTGGTCCCCATTCTGTCTCCGCCCCAGCTGTTCTGAACCAGCTGGGTGTCCAACAGCACGATTTGACACTGGTCCCCCCCGGGGTTAGCCTCAGACCCCATCATCTACAAGACTGCCCTCACTTCAGATGCCAGCCACACTTTGGGGGGCCCCAGGCCACCCACACTTCTGACCGACTCGCTGTACATTCAGGGGTTCCCACAAACCCTTTGGGTTCAATAATTTACTAGAATGACTCACAGAACTGAAAAAAAGCTGTACTGTTTTGTTGTCCAAGCCTACTGATGGTAGCGTCCTCTGTTAGGAATGTCCACACCACTGGCCCGGGCACACATCACTTATGTTGCGCTGCATGGACATTTCTCCTGCCGGGGCCCCTATTTGTGGCTGGGCCAGCTCTCGTGTTTCTTATTACAATCACAGGACACACTTCAGCAAGAAACCATCAGGGAACTTAAAGGAACAAGATTTATTACTCAGAGATCCTGGAAGGGACACCCAGGGCCACACAGTGAGGTGATAGGTAGAGAGAGAGGGATGGAGCGTGGACCTGGGGCTGTGTCTTTATTAGGGTCCGGGGGTGGAGTATCTAGGGTTTAAGTATAAGAGTGGAAATTAGGGTGCAGGAAGGGAACAGTGGGGTCACTCAAGTGGTCAGTTATCCAGGTCACCCAGGGCTTTCAGAAAGGGGGGCCTTCATGGGTGGGGGCTACCTCATTCCTCATCTGGTTGATCAGCAAAAGCTGATAGCTGTGTCTCACAGGCAAGATATTTATTCAGGATGGATGTCTTGGGCTGGTCCAGTGCATAGTGCTTAAGTTCCCGAGCTCAGCTTCAGCAGCCTGGGGTTCACAGGTTTGGATCCCGGGCGTGGACCTACACACCACTCATCAGCCATGCTGTGGCAGCGACCCACATACAAAATAGAGGAAGATGGGCACAGATGTTAGCTCAGGGCTGATCTTCCTCACCAAAAAAAAAAAAAAAGATGAATATCTTTTGAAATGGATGCCTCAGCAGTCAAAATCTTAATGTCAGGCGCTTACACTACGTACGCGTACATTTACAGCTTTATTATGAAGGATACACGTAGGGCGAGGTCTGAGAGAGTCCCAGACACAGAGCTTCCATGTCCTCCCGGACTCAGGGATGTCACCCTCCCAGCACATCCACGTGTTTTCCAGCCAGGAAACTCCAGTGAGTTAGTGTCCAGAATTTTTATTGGGGATTCGTTACGCAGGCGAGATCTATTGAATCATTAGCCACGTGATCTAACTCCATCTCCAGCCTCCCTCCCCTCTCTGAAGGTCAGGCGGCTGAAAGACCCAACCCTCTCATCACACATGTGTTCTTTCTGGTGACTAGCCCCCCATCCTGAAGCTATGTCGGACCACCACCGATCACCTCATTAGCATAACAAAGATGCTCCTATCACTCAGGAAATTCCAAGGGCTTTTGAAGCTCACCAGGAATGGGGACACAGACCAGATATGTTCTTTATTATACCACCATCAACAAGATCATTCTGAAGAAGTGCATACACAGAGGTGTGGAAATGACAGTAGCCACGAGGATACCACTAATGAAACGTGATCATCATAGTGATGACTAACAATTTTTCTTTTCTGTATGCTAAGTGCTTTAGGTGGTCTATATCATTTGGTCTTCATGCTGACTGTGGGAGTAGGTACTGTTATTATTTCCATTTCACAGATGAGGATGCGGAGACTTGGAGAATGTAATAGTTGGGAATCTTGAGGTTTTGTGCAACAGAAACCCAATTCAAACTGGCGTAGCAAGGTTGGAGTTTATTGGTGCCTGTCACCAAGAAGTTCAGGGAATTGGTTTAGGTACAGCTGTATCCAGGAGCTCAAGTGATGTACACCATCAGTTTCTTTCCATCCTTGTCTTTCTTTCTCTTTCCATTGGTTTTGTTCTTTTACCTGCTCCCTTGCCCCATGCTAGCAATATAGCAATACCCTCTTAGATACTCTGGAAGGAAGACAATTTCTCCTCCCAGAAAGTTCTGGCAAAACCCTCACTGGATGAACTTGGATATGTGGCCACCTCTGAACCCCCAGGGGGATGGAAGATGGTGCCCAGACTGGCCTGGCTCCTGTGTCCTGCCTGGACCTGGAGGGCTGTGCCAGCCAAGAACTGACCTCAGAGACCCTGTGTTGGGGAGAGCTGATTCCCAAAGGACTCCTGGGGCCTGTAAATTTGAGGACATCAGGCTGCAGCCAGGCAAAGCCAAAGTCTGCGCTTAGTCACCCTTTATCCAACGTGAGGTCGTGTCATAGCTGTGGTGACATCAAACCCCACACAGAACAGCAAACATCCTAAATCTCCTTGGAGTAGCCACGTGGGGGTGACAGCATCAGTTCTGCCACTTTGGCATCAGGGCAAAGTGAGTCCCACATCAGGCCCATCCTCTTGGTGTGATTCCCATCACCATGGCAACGCCATGAGTCCCATCACTTTGGTATAATGACGTGGGTCCTGTCTTCACGGGATAGATGTGATCCTGTCTCCATGGGGTTCAGTGTGAATCTTATCGCTCTGGGGTATGGCAGGAGCCCTGTCATTTTGGAGTGAGAGCATGAGCCCCCTGATTTCACGGTAATGCTGTAGGATCCCCCCATCACAGAATAACGGCACAAGCCTATCACTTTGGGCAGTGGTTCTTTTGTGGGGGCGATTTGCCCTCTTCCCCCCAGGGGTGGGTGGAGCCACCCACAACGGAGAATTCTCCAGCCCCAAATGTCAACAGGGCTGCAGTTGAAGCACCCTGCCTGACGGTCTCGGGGGAAGTCTCATCACGAGGGACCCTGTCCAGCGTGCTGTCTGCCATGTGTGTGGTGTCCTGTGTGTCCTGACCCCTCTCTCTCCGCTCTTGCCTCAGCTTGATGTGTACTCCATGCCTGAGCCCCTGTCCCAAGGTCTGCCACCTCCTGGAAGGTGAGAAGACCATTGACTCGGTGACATCCGCCCAGGAGCTCCGAGGCTGCACGGTCATCAACGGGAGCCTGATCATCAACATTCGAGGGGGCAGTGAGTGCTCGGGGGGGGGAGGGGGCGGTCTGCTGGGATCCACCTTCCCTGTGAGCACAGAAGGAAAACAGCAGCAACGCCCATCAGTGGAGTCACTCAAGTTTGCTGCCAAACCCCAAATTCACAGCTCGGTCCTGGCCCTGCTCCAGCGAGATTCTGACTTTCCAAGTTGGGAGTCAGGAATTTACATTTTTAACAAGCAGGCAACATGCCGCATTGCAGGTCTGGGACCGTGTTTCCAGAAACACCATTCCAGGCGAAAAGCAGCCTTTGTTTATTTATTCAGCAAACATTTATTTGAATACTCACAGGGAACAAGGCAAAGTCCATGCATGATGGATCTTACAAATAAACAAATCAACGTATCATGTAAACTTAGGTGGTGATCCACGCTGTGAAGGGAAGCAAAGCAGAGTAACGCAGGGAGCAAGGGTCGGCAAACTTTTCCTATAAAGGGCCGTGTAATAAATCTCCTCAGCTGGGCAGACAGAGGGTCTTTGCCAGAACTACTCAGCTCTGCCAGTATAGAGTGAAAGCAGCCCTAGAGAAAGTGTGAACTAATGGGTGTGGCTCTGTGCCGATAAAACTTTATTTACAAAGCCGGCTGGATTTGGCCAATGGGCTGTAGTGTGCCAACCTATGAAATAGAGAATAAAGGGAGTTGCTATTTTAGAAGAGTTTCCGATTTGAGAAAAGATGCTCTGAATTGGTCATGGAGCAAACCAAGCAGATAGATGGAAGAATAATATTCTGGGCAAAGGAGGCAGCCAGTGCAAATGTCCTGAGGCAGTTAGTATGTCTGGTCTGTTTAAGGGACTATGAGGAGGCCCATGTGTCTGAAGTAGGGCGACCAAGGAAAAGATGAGAAAAAAGCAGTGGTCACTTATTTAGGGACTTGCAGACCCTGTGGTAGGGACACTGGATTGTGTCCTCTCTATGATGCATTTTGAGCAGGGTATGTCAAAGTCGTTTTCAACCTGTAGGTTAACTCCTCCTCATGGGACATTATGGGAAGATTAAAATATTTCTGTAGGAACTCACTGGATATTCTCTCCTTTCCTTAGACAACCTGGCAGCTGAGCTAGAGGCCAACCTTGGACTCATTGAAGAAATTTCAGGATATCTGAAAATCCGCCGGTCCTATGCTCTTGTGTCACTTTCCTTCTTCCAGAAGTTACGTCTGATTCGGGGAGAGACCTTGGAAATTGGGTAGGTGGGCCTGATTCTGTGCCTGTGGCCTGAATGCTCACTAGGAAGTCTGTGCGTTAGAAGAACTCAGGGGTTTTTGCCAAGACATGGAAACAACCTGAGTGTCCATTGATGATTAATGGATAAAGAAAGTATGGTATATATACACAATGGAATATTATACAGCCATAAAAAAGGAGAAGGTCCTACTATTTGGGACAACATGGATGGACCTTGAGGGCATTATGCTAAGTAAAACAAGTCAGACAGTGAAAGACTAATACTGTATGATCTCACTTATATGTGGAATCTAAAAAACCCCAAACTTATAGACACAGAGAACAGATTGGTGGTTTCCAGAGGTGGGGAATACGGGGTGGGGGAAATGGGTGAAGGGGGTCAAAAGGTACAAACTTCCAGTTATAAGATAAATAAGTTCTGAGGATGTAAATACAGCATGGTGGCTATAGTTAAGAATATTATGTATTTGAAAGTTGCTAAGAGAGTAGATCTTAAAAGTTCTCATCACAAGAAAAAAAAAATTTAACCATGTGAGGTGATGGATGTTAACTAAACTCAGTGTGGTAATTGTTTTGCAATATATACATATATCAAATCATGATGTTATACCCCTTAAACTCATACAATGTTATATGCCAATTATATGTTAGTTAAACTTGGGGGAGGGAAGGAAAACGTAGGGATTTTTCAAGCCAAAAAAATCCGTTTGGAGAAAATGCCTGGAGAATCCTTGACAGGAGGAAGGAACTCATGTTAGAATGTGTCCAAAGTCCAGCCAAGGTAAATGGTACCCGTTTTATAGTTACTCTTGGAAATCTCAGGGGATACAGACCAAACTTTGTGCCCTCCAAAGGCGCTGGCTGGAATGGAATAGGGCATCTGGCTATCTGTTCATCATTGTGAGTTGGAGTGCAGGCCTGACCAGGACTCCATAATTGCTGCATCTGGCACCTTCTCACATCTTGGTCCTCTAGAAATTGACTGTATCTGAGATTCTCATGTCCTCTGGTCCATAGGATTCTAGCTCTTCAACATATCTCCCAGCTGCCCTGGATTTCTTTCCTGCTTCCTCCATGTGCCTTTGAGAGTTGGCATCCTGGGCTACCAGCCTCTGCCTTCCCTCTAGTGATCTCCTCCTACCTGTGCTAAGACCTCCAGCCCTGGCTTCTCTCCTTACCCTTGAGCCTGTCTCCAGCCGGATGACCCCTGGGAAACTCAAATGCAACATGTACAAAATGGAACTCACCTCCCTGCCTCAGTTTTCCATCCTCATTTCTTGGATCTCCTCCCCTTGAGATCCTGCCAACCCTATTTCAGTTAGTAAAACAACAGATATCCAGGTACCACTTTCCTTGGCTGGACTGTGTATTTCACACAGATAGAGATGGAGTCATAGGAAGGAAGTCTGAAGAAGGCCATCCAGTAGTGCCATCAAAGATCAAAGTTCTTTCCATCTTTGTGCTCCTCGTGGCCACAAGACGGCTGCTTCATACCGAAACTCACGTCTGTACAACTGACAGGAAAAAGGGACAAAGGTACATGCCAGTTGAGACTGTCTCTTTAAAAAAACTTGCCTGGAACCTCCCACACTCTCACCATCAATGTTGATTTCTGCGTATATCTCCTTGGTCAGAACTGGGTCACGTGGCTGCCTCTAGCTGCACGGGAGGCTGGGAGTGTGATTATTTACCTTTTCCAGTCTATACAGTAGAGGAAGGCAAGGGAAAAGGGAGGCTGTGAATGGCTTTTGAGAAGCAAATACACAGAATTGTTTAGACTACCTTCTTGAATCCCTCACCAGCTCATGTTGATTTTTCTGCCGTGAAACTGCCTTTTGCTGAAGCTCAGACCTTTCGTTCAAATTGTTGCAGTGATCTCCTAGCTAACTGTCCTGGAACTAGACCAGTACCGTCCAACAGAAATATACTACAAATCACATATGTGACTTTAAATGTTCTAGTAGCCACATTTTAAAAAACTTTAAGAGAAATAGGTGAAATGAATTTTAATAATGCATTTTACTTAACCCATTACATCTAAAATGTTATTTCAGCATGATATCAATATAAAAAACTATAAAGAAGATCTTTTGCATCCTTTTTTTGTGTGCTAAGTCTTCGAAATCTGTACTGTTTGCTTCCAATACAGTCCAGAACGGCCCCATTTCAGGTGCTCAATAGCCAGAGGTGGCTAGTGGTTTCTCTATTGGACAACACAGATCTAGATGCTTCTTCTCCCATCTGTCATGTGCCAGTGGTCCACTAATAGTTCTAAGGCACAGATCTAATCAAGTTACTGAGCTGTTATAAAACCTTCAGTGGCTCCCCTCTGCCTTTCAAGGAAAGTCCCATGTTCTTGGTGTTGGTCTGGCATGCAGTATACTAGAGGATTTGGCCCATTGCAGCTCTCCAGTCTTGTTCCCTGTCACCTGGTGGCCAGAGCAGGCTGCTTTGCTCTTCCCTGGGCTCAGCTCAGTGCCTCTGTGTCTTCAGTCTTTTCCCTCTCTGAAACCCGTATCTCAATCCATCACAGTCTTCCCTTCCTCACAAGACTGAGCTCAGACACCTTCCTGGCCAGGAAGACTTCCTCAACTTCCCCTGTCCCTCCCACCTTCCATTCAACACTTATTGAGTATGTGCCAAGCACGTGGTTAGGATGGGGGATGTAGTGCTGAACAGGAGGAACTCCAGCCCCGCCATCTTGGAGTTGGAGACACAAACCGTTGAATGACTAGGTGTGTATGTGTGTTTCCCTAGAAACTACTCTTTCTATGCCTTGGACAACCAGAACCTAAGGCAGCTATGGGACTGGAGCAAACACAACCTCACCATCACTCAGGGGGAGCTCTTCTTCCACTATAATCCCAAACTCTGCTTGTCTGAAATTCACAAGATGGAGGAGGTTTCGGGAACCAAGGGGCGCCAGGAGAGGAACGACATCGCCCTGAAGACCAACGGGGACCAGGCGTCCTGTAAGTGGCAATGCCCTGGTCCTTCCAGCCTGTGGACCAGATAACATGGCTGCCCTCACCCTAGCCCCACCACACTGGCCCCCAGGGGGTCGTCACTGCCCCCCAGTGAGCTAAACAACTAAGTGTGTGATAAGTTTTCTGAAATACTGAGGATAGGTGTTGTACTTATCATCTCTGTGCTTACTGCACCAAATACAGTGCTTGATACTGGAAGATGCCACATAAGCATTGAATGAATGAATGAATGAATAACACCTCCTTGTATATGGCTTTGCCTCAAATGCTAAGGCACATCCTGCACTTGCTATAGCTGTGGACTGTCAGCTGACTGCATTCCTCTGACAGATTCTCTCTTGAAGGGATATCCGAGCATTGAGGTGCCAGAGCTTCCATAATACCCTCATGGGGAGTTGGTTTCTTATGGTGGAATGTGGTTCAAGCTGTGGCAATTCAAGGTCGGGGGGTAGCTTAGGGGCCAACTTGCATTCCAGGCAGAGGGAATTGCTCTCTCCAAGGTGTTGTCTCTCCAAGGTATAATAATCTGCATGCCCTCCAAACTCACTTGGCATGTGTTCGTTTCCACTGGAGTTACGTCTTCTGACGTGTCAGGCTTGAAAGTCCATATGCAAGGCAAAATTGTGTCAGGACAAAGATTACTCTTGAAAGTCTCTTTTCCCAATAACTGCTGGCCAGTCATGCTTCTCACGTGGGCACCAACTGCTATTATTCACTTGAGCGTCTGGCCAAGTAATTGACCTGCAGTAGGGGCCCGTTTGCATGACCAGTTCTTGCCTTCCAACAGCGGGAGAGGCACATGGGTACAAGACCTGTCAAGGGAACAGCAGATTGATATCTCCCTTCTCATGGACGCTCTTGGAAATGTCAGATCACCTGCTTTGGGCTGAAACAAATTATTTAATACTGATACTGATTTTTTTTTAACTTTCCTAGGTGAAAATGAATTACTTACATTTTCTCACATTCGGACATCTTCTGATAAGATCTTGCTGAAATGGGAGCCGTATTGGCCCCCTGACTTCCGAGACCTCTTGGGGTTCATGCTCTTCTATAAAGAGGCGTAAGTAGAAAGGTAGAGAAATGGTGCTGCAAGCTTCATGCTTGCGGTGTGAGTGCTCAGATCTTCCCCGCTGGGGTAATTCTCCCTGTCCCTCCTACTCGTGGAATAAATGTAGGCTCCTTTTACGATCTCACCAGTTGATGGGGTATGAAGTCAATTTCCTATAGCAGTATCCCATTTTGTTGCTTCTGTGTGTATCTCACCAGACATCCTCAAGAAAAAGCCATTCACTCTACCTAGTAGATTTTGTAAAATTTATTTTTTTCTATTTTGTATTTTTTCCGACATTGGAAAAATGGTGGTAAAACATACATAACATAAAACTGACTGTTTTAATTAGGCATAGGTGTCCAGTTCAGTGGCATTAAGTACCTTCACGATGTTGTGCAACCATAACCATCATCCATCTCCAGAACTTTTTCTTCGTCCCAAACTGAAACTCTATCCCCATTAAACAACACTTAGTCATTTTGAGTATACGGCTCTCCTGAAATTTGCAAGGAAGATAATGGAAGGGGTGATAGTATTAATGTCAGTAATAGTTCCATCTCTCGAGATTTATTATGTTCAGACTGTGTGCCAAGAAGTCGCATTCATTCCACCACGTAATCTTATCAATAACTCTTGGGTAGTTGCTGTCATCATCATTCTCATCATCATCACTATTATTATTACTGGGCAATTGAGATGTAAGGGAAGCAGTCTCTTTCTCTTTGGCTGTTCCTGTGTCATTTTTCCTTGTGGCGTAAGATGGTTGGCGAAAAGGATACAACCCCATAGGATGTGACTTCCCCCGGCCGCATCTCTGCCATCTTCAGAGCGATAGTCACAAAATGGTAACCACCTTCTCCTATTTCCTCTTGAAAGCCCTTATCAGAACGTGACGGAGTTTGATGGGCAGGACTCGTGTGGCTCCAACAGCTGGACGGTGGTGGACATTGACCCGCCTCTGAGGCCCAACGACCCCAAGTCACAGAACCACCCCGGGTGGCTGATGCAGGATCTCAAGCCCTGGACCCAGTACGCCATCTTTGTCAAGACCTTGGTCACCTTTTCTGATGAACGCCGGACATACGGGGCAAAGAGCGACATCATCTATGTCCAGACAAATGCCACGAGTAAGCGTTTCTTGTGGATATGAGTTTGTGCATGAATGGGATGTCCTGCCTTTAACAGGCTGACGTGGTGATGTTGTGTGAAATTCTCTTTTGCATAATCATTGGCTTCTCAAAGAGCCAAGTGTTGAGGTTTATAATCTCAGAAGATGAGGCAGTAACGATAAGACACCTGAGGGGACTAGATATTTCCTCTCCCCATTATGGAAAATTTTCAAATATTCACAGAAGTCAAAAGAAAAAATGAGTCCCGTGAACCATTTCCCAGCTTCAACGCTGATCAATATTTTGCCATTTTTGTTTCACCTCTGTGTCCCTTCTCTCCTTCCCCGTTTTTTTTTTTTTTTCCGGCACGGGGAGCTGGAGTATTTCATAGCAATTGAATTATATTTTTCTGAAGTCTAAGTCCTTCTCCTATAACAATAGTTCTCAACTGGGGGTGATGCTGCTCCCAGGCGACATTTGAAGATGTCTGGAGACGTTTTGGTTGACTGAGGAGGTGGGGCTCCTGGCATCTGGAGGGTGGAGGCCAGGGTCCTACAAGCCCCAGGACGGCCCCCACGACAGAGAATTATCCGGCCCCAAGTGTCAGTAGTGCCGGGGGTGAGATACTCTGTCCTAGAGGATAGGGTCCAAACTTTATGAGCCAGCCTAGCTTTTTTGGCTAGTGCCCTCTCGTTTTGTATCTTCCAACAATACCAAAGGACTTATAGTTTCCAGAAACTTCCAGCACCTGGGCTTTTGTACACACTGTGTCCTCTGCCTTGAGGCCCCCAACCTCACGCCTCACCAACTCCCTCAGCCACCTCCATTCTTGAGGGGAAGGTTTTGTGGAGCCCAAAGTTGATGTGTTCTGGGGGTTTTTAGATGAGCTGCCATCTCAGTGATATGATTGAGTGGCATCCAATTGCTGAAATGTGCCCAGTGACTGGGCTCAATTTGGGGCAAATGTTAACTGGAAAACATGAGTTTATTTGTCTCTTTCACCATCCTCCCTTTCCCCAGTGTCTTTCCAGGGCCCAGGACAGAGAGAGCTTGACACATAGTTGGAGCTCCATAAATGATTGTTGCATAAATGGATGAATGAATGGCTGCATAATCTGTGGTAGGAATGGACTGTAATTTTGTAACTCATGCCTTTCCTGGGTGAGCGTTTCATGTGTCTCCAGTTTTCTCCGAGGTAAAATAACACTGCAGCGAACATCCTCATGATTTCTCTAACTGGTGTGTCCCCTCTTATGCCCACCTAACAGCTTGCACCATCCTCCTCAAAGTGGACCTGTTTCCTTTCTCCTTTGCAGACCCTTCTGTCCCCCTGGATCCCATCTCTGTTTCTAACTCCTCATCCCAGATTATTCTGAAGTGGAAGCCTCCCTCTGATCCCAATGGCAACATCACCCACTACCTGGTTTTCTGGGAGAGGCAGGAGGAAGACAGTGAGCTATATGAGTTGGATTATTGCCTCAAAGGTGAGTGCAGACAGATGTGTGGGAGCCGCCGGTTTTACGAGCACATCTGATCCACTTTGTTCCACTCCCAGGAAACATCTCTCCCCTCCCATTTCCCAGTGTGTGTACGCACGCACGCACACACACTCCGTTCCATCTCATATGAAAACACACACGTTTCTAAGCATCACATGAGTTCAAGTCTGAAGACACGTGTCAAAACCAGATACTTCTCATATCTTGGCACCATTTTCCTCTGGAATTTTCTCCTCCTCCTCCTCTTCCCTCCCCCTGGTGGGGATGAGCTGTATTAACCCATTCAAGGCTTCTGTGCTCGACTAGAAACACAAACGAGCCTGTTCAGAGGTTTGACAAAGTCAGAGAAGAATTTTAGCCCCTAAATTTAGACCCTTAAATTTTAAGGATCGGAGACAGCAAGGAGCGATCATCTATTCCCTCCTGTGCTTCTCATTAAAAATTTATACTAATGACCATGCTTTTCTTCAGTCTTTAGTCTTGTTTGTTTTATGGGCTTCCATCCGTCTGCAGGAAAATGGAAAAATATTTGCAGCCTCGAACTAGCTTGTATAAATTAGTTTAAAATTATTTAAAAACTGGGTTTTAAAAAGCCCTATCAAACCAGAGAAACAGAAGTCATTTTTTTCTTTAGTTGTTTTCTTTGTTTGTCTGTATTTGTTTTTCTTTAGATTTTTTGAGTTAGTGATAACCTCAGCCTCTGGTCTTGGGGCCGCTGGCAAGGCGTCCATGAGGCCAGAAGCCTGAGATCCCCTCTTGGCTGGACCTCTGACCTGCTGTAGGGCTTTGGGCAAGTCACCGGGGTTGTCCTCAGCCGCCTCCTTTTCGGAAGAAGGGGCAGGAGGCCAGATGATCTCTGGGAGCTGTCCCAGCTCTAGGATCATGTGCTATATGTATGCTGTGACCTCATCCCCTGCCTGAGCCGAGGGTTGCAAACGTGATTTATCTCCTCGGATGCTTTATATAACTCCAGAGCAAGCGCAGTCATCGGCTCAGCCTGGAGCTGTTGGCCCTGCCTTCGAGTCACCGAAACCACCAGCTAGAACCGCCACCAGCAGCAGGACAGTCAATGCCTGACTCTTTTTTTTTTTTTAACTTAAAGAGCAATAACTTTTATTCTGGAAGTCTAAATCAATCATTACAACGTGACTATTTAAACATGGTTTTATTTGTAATGATCACAAAGGTTATGGAATTAAAAATAAACTTACTAAGGACAGATGTCGTGTGATCTACTCACAGGAGGTCCCTAGAGGAGTCACATCCACAGAGACAGAAAGTAGATGGTGGGGGCCAGGGGCTGGGGGAGAGGGATAGGGAGTGTTTATGGGGACACAGTTTCAGTTTGGGAAGATGAGAAAGTTCCAGGGATGGTTGCACGATAATATGAATGCACTTAATGCCTCTGAACTGGGCACATAAAAATGGTTAAGATGGCAAATTTTATGTTGTGTGTATTTTACCACAATTAAAATACACACACACACACACACACACACACACACAATAAATTGACTAACCGTGACCAGTAGTAGCTTCCTTTCGTATGACTAGTGCCTTTTTTTTCAGCTTTATTGAGGTATAATTGACAAGGAAAATTGTAAGATATTTAGAGTATATATTGTGATGATTTGATACATGTATTTGATACATGTATTCCTCCTATATAGTTAATTAACATATCCATCACCTTACTTATCTTTTTTTTTTTTTTTGGTGAGAACATTTAAGTTCTCCTTAATGTTTCAATTATATTTCAATTATATATAATTTCAATTATATATATTTCAATTATACAACATTTCAATTATACAAAATTTCAATTATACAACATTTCAATTGTATATATTTCAATTATACAACACAGTCTATCACCTATATGGCTTTTTTTATTGTGGTAAAATATACATAACATAATATTGACCATTTTAACCATTTTTGAGCGTCCAGTTCAGGGCATTAAGTACATTCACATGTTGTGCAACCATCCCCATGATCCATCTCCAGAACACTTCATCTTCTTAAACTGAAACTCTGTCCCCATTAAACACTGACTCCCCATCCCCCTCCCCCAGCCCCTGGCCCCCACCATCCTACTTTCTGTCTCTATGGATGTGACTGTCTTAGGTACCTCATTATGCTTTACTATATAGTCACAGAAATACATGGGACACCAAGTGTCACACAGTGGATGCTAGAAAGGTAACAGGGGTCAGGAACTATGTCTGTACCTGAGCAAAAGTCCCTTCGTCTCTAGAAAATTGTCAGGAGCCCCCCTTACTAAGGAAATCATAGTTTTTCTTCCATCCATAATGCCATCAGTATCCCCTCTAACAGTTAGCCAGCATTGCTTCTGCAGGCCTCTGAAGAAGTGTTCTTCATTGCTGGTGTGCAATAGAGAAGTCATCTGATTTCCAGCATTATGATCAGTGTTTGAGTTGGAGGAAATAGGAAGAACAGTTATTGTGCACTTATTCTGATGAGTACTGAAATAGGCAGTTCACTGGAGTTATCTTACTTAATCATTGAAGCAGGCCTCTTCGTACAGTAACTCTTTTTTTTTTTTTTTTGAGGAAGATCAGCCCTGAGCTAATATCCATGCTAATCGTCCTCTTTTTGCTGAGGAAGACCAGCTCTTAGCTAACATCTATTTCCAATCCTTCCTCCTTTTTTTCCCCCAAAGACCCAGTAGATAGTTGTATGTCATAGTAGCACATCCTTCTAGTTGCTGTATGTGGGGCACGGCCTCAGCATGGCCGGACAAGCAGTGCGTTGGAGCGCGCCGGGATCCGAACCCGGGCCGCCAGTAGTGGAGCGCACACACTCAACGGCTAAGCCACAGGGCCAGCCCTCATACAGTAACTCTTAAGGCCATTTTACTGACCAGGAAAGTGAGATTCAAAGAAGAGAAGTCACTTGCCCATGGTCTGTCAGCTAGTAGATTGCAGGACGGATAGAGTCTGGAATACTAGGGAAAAATATTCACAGGGGCTATTACAGCACACTGTTTCAATGTGCACGCACATCATTGTGGACACACAACAGCAGTTGTAATGGGGTCTCGTTTTAGGTTTTCCCAGGAGAAACTACTGATGGATAATTCTGGTCTTTAGAGTCCATGTAATTTTCAAATTATGTACAAATATTTTGCACCCTCTTATCTTCCTTAACAGCAATAAATCCATATCCTTTCTAAATCTAAACCAGCTTCCATTTTAGCGAGTAATGTAATACTCAAATGCAAATATCGTAGATTTACATTCCAATGAAAACCTATACATGCTCATTTGATTAAGGTGTTATTTTTAGGGAAAAAAAGAAGTATATTCAAGTAGACAAAAGAGCCATATATATTCTGCAAAATATTGGAAAAATTTTCCCTAGTGTAGATGCCCCTCTATGGCCACAGGAAGTGAAGAAACAATGAGATTACTCTCTTATGGTTATAAAGAATGAGTATCAGAAACATTTGAAGGGTCATTATTTTTACATAATGGAAACAATTGACAAAATGTCATTTTGTATTATTTTCTAATAAAGTTATTTATTAACAAGGGAGTGAATCATTTTGCCTTATCTCATTTTGCAATTAAGAATCTAGTTAAATGTAGCTTTGATTAAAATAACGTCTATCATTACTAAGCATTTATCACACATAAGGCATCCCATGAAATGTTGTGCAGATGTTCTATTTATTTTATTGCATTTCCTCAAAATAGTCGTATCCTGTACAGATTATCATTCCCATTTCAAGTTGAGGAAGAAGCAACCTAGAGAGGTTCCATACTCCGCCAAGGTCATCTGTTGGGATCTATGGGAGCAGAGGTTCAAATACATTTGTCTAACTGTAGATCAAATAGCATTGGCCTCCATTCTCTGTGTGATATTCTCTTCATTACTTAAGAAGTTCACTTACCATCTCTATGCCACACTTTCTTCATCGGAAACAGGTTGAGGACAATGTTTGTCTTTCTTACCTCCAAATGGTTGTAGGATAACACAAAATCACACACAGGGACTGTGTTGAAACCCCAGTGCTGTAGAAATGCAAGAGGTAGTAACCACTTCCTTCACCATCAACAAACCTTGGGTTGAACACTTTTGAATCTCAATGAAAGCAAGAAAGCAGTAGAGTCCTGAGAGGGAACAAAGATAATTTAGGTTAATAGCTGGCATCCACAAATGCCTTCTGGGTCTTGGAGTTGGCCTGGGGCTGGCCTTTTTTTGCCATCCTGCACATTGCAGAGTTCAGTACTGTCTCTTAGTTTCCGCCAAACCAGGTGCAGAAGTTCAATTAGGGAAATACAGTGTGCCACTGGCATACGTCCAAGATTTACACTCTAGCCAACGGCCTTTCACATTTTTGATGGTGGAGAGACCATTATAAGACTGGATAATTGGCCCTTGGGAATCAGATTCGATGTTTATTAAGGGACTGTTTCCTAGGAGTTTCATTCTTTAGAAACTAAAGTATTGCCAAAATAAAAAAAAAGGAAAACACGAAAGTTGGACAGAAACTCAAGAGAGAAACAGAGTCAACAATTAGAAGTGTATTCTTATTTAGTTGGGATTGTCACCAATGTCACATTTTAATGACATAGGATTTTAAGGTGCATGTAAGATTAAGACTGGTGGCTAGTACTTGTGAAGTCTCAATTTTATGATGCAATCTTTGCCATTATTATTTCCTTGACCTTTTCCCTCCCCTCACCTTTACCTCGACACAAACACATACACACACACACAACCACCACCATTAACATCAACAACAAGGGTGCATGGATGACATAGGATGGATAAAGCGATGCTGCAGCTTAGGAGACTAAAAGAAGATGGAGATTATAGCAGTGATCTGAAGACAACTGTCTTTTAGGTTCAGCAGTTTATCTGCAGGCTTGAACTACACGTTAGATAATTTACTCCTTGGAGAGGGAATAAGCTGTTTAAGCCCTTACCCCAGAAAAGCAGCACTCCTCTTGTAGCCAGAGATTTGGGAGCTGTTTCCTGACAAAAGTCAGAGACACACCTGATCCCTTATTTCTCCCACCTGTTTCATTAGAAACTTCAGCGATTATGGTCTAGTCATGTAAAACAATACACAATTTTCCTTATTACCAAAATTGCATGATCATTTTAGTAGAAAATCAGGTCAGCAAAGAGAGACAAAAATGAAAACTGAGTCAACTGTAAGTTCATCTTTCAAAGATATTCCCTATTAATATTTTGGTGCTTTGTCTTCCAGCCAATTTTCCTCTTATGTATATAAACATAAAAATTTCATTTCACAACGTTGGTATCCTATAATAGCTAAACTTAGTTTTTGCTCAAAAATAGACTCCGATTTGATTTTTAATGACTAGATTACTTAATTGAAATTTATTATAATAGCTTTAACCAGCATCCTATCAATAGACACTTAAGAGTTTGGAAAATTTTCAATATTATAAATAAGGTTACATGGAAGGTCTTCTTTGGTTCATCATGAATTGGACAAGGTCCCATTGTTCTCAGACATCAGTGGGGAAGGACAAGTCGGACCTGATTCCAATCACCTTGTGATGGCCTTTTCCCCAGTTAAGGACTCTTGAATCACAAATATCTCCGTAATTTCCAGCATAATAGTTAGGGCTCTGCATACTATTATCTCTGTCTCCTCAAACAGCCCAACATCTTCACCAGCTCCTGTGGCCCCAGAAAAACCACAGTGACACCAGGGACCTCTGCTACAGCAACCAATTTGTCTAGAAATCACTCCAACCTGGAAGGAAGAGAATAAAGCCCCTTTTGTCTGCCTCTGTTTTATGTTTCGTGTGTTACATGAGCTCTGCCATTTATAGTTGTATGACTTTCCAGGGCTGCTGTAACAAAATACCACAAAGTGGGTGACTTAAAACAAAGGAAATTCATTCTCTTCCAGTTCTGAAGCCTAGAAATCTGTTATCAAAGTATCAGCAGGCCCTTCCTTGACTCCCCCAGCTTGCGGTGGTGGCCGCTAATCATCAGTGTTCATTGGCTGCAGCTGAATCAGTCCAATCTCTGCCTCTGTCATCAAATGCTGTTTCCTCTCCAACCAGTCATATTGGCTTAGAGTCCACACTAAGGACCTCATCTTAACTTGATCACATCTGCAAAGACCCTATTTCCAAATAAGGTCACATTCATAGGTTCCAGGGTTTCGAACATCAACATATCTTTTGGGAGACACAATTCAACCCCTAGCAATAGCCTTGCCCCAAGTCAGGATAGGAGGGTTTGAGTGTGGGAGGCCATAAATTTATGAGGTGGTTGCAAAATCTAGAACCCCCTGCCTCAACCAGAGTCTCGTGTGTGTGTGTGGTGGTGCATCTTGCAATTCCCAAGTCAGTAGCCATGTAAGCCTTTCATTTTTTTATCTTAATATATTTTATTTAACCCAACATCTCCAAAGAATTATCTCAACATGTAGTCAATATATAATTATTATTGAGGTATTATACATTCATATTTTTATATAAAATCCTTGAAACGCATAGTGTATTTTACATTTACAGCACATCTCAATTTAGACTAGCCACATTTCAAATTCTCAATGGTGACATGTAGCTAGAAGCTACCAGACAGGAAAACATGGTTTAAAAAAATAGATTTTATTTCTTATAACGGTTTACATTTATAGGTTTACAGAAAAATTAAGTGGAAATTATAGAGAGTTCCTATATATCCCCTCATCCCTCCCAGCATAGTTTTCCTATTATTAACATCTCATTAGTAATCTATATAACTTATATAACATTATTACTGTAACATTATTAACTACAAATTATTAACTTGACTGTGGTACATTTGTTATAATTCCTGAACCAGTCCAGATACGTTATAATTAATGAAAGTCCATAGTTCGAATTAGGGTCACTCTTTGTGTTGTACATTCTATGGGTTTTGACAAATGCATAGTAATATGTATCCGCCATTACAGAATCATATAGAACTATGGTTTCACTGCCTTGAAATCCCCTTTGCTCCAGGGCCATAGAGGTGTGTGTGACCTTTGTCATAGTCATAGATGTTTGGGGTGATGGCGAATACAGGGGTTCCTTCCAGCTAGTATCCTCTGCTTTAGGGTGAGGAAAGGGAGGAATTTCTCACAACAGCATTAATAATGGAGGAAACCAATGTTGAGGGTGCAGAAGTGGATCATCAGAACATATTGATCCCGGAATGAGCATGGTTAAAAGAACTGAGGAAAAGGAAAGGAGGTCAATTTTTAGAAAATCAAAAATGCAACTTTATTTCTGCATTGATCTTGAGTTACTGATTTGGAATCTTATAAATTCAGCATGACTTTTGCTTCCCCAGGCAGGGCCTCATGGGCTTGAGGTGTTTCTGCACTCATGATTGGTGTACAGCCCTGCATGGGTCACACACAGAATGTCCTGTGGCTGCCCTGGGCCCTGGGTGTGTGAGGCTGTCCCTCCCTATCTTGCACTTTGAAGGCTGTGATGCTGGAACGTTCTTGTCTGAGCCCTTAGTGACATGGGCCCTTTCTGACACTTGCACCTTACACCTGACATTGCCTCCTCTGATGCAGTTCATTTGCATCACTGCAAATGATGTTCATGCAAGTGACTTGTTGACTCAGGCTTGGGACCCAATCTGGCCAAGAGCAGATGGTCCCTGGAACCTTGTTATCAATGGACATGGATGAAATCATAGTGCTTAGGGCTGCCAAATAAAGGAAATGTGCATACCTCACTAAGACTCTATACACTCATCCTTGGAGATTACATCCTGTGAGAGATGCATAAACACAGTCTCCTCCTTTCTTCCTTTTCAGGCACCTGAGAATGGCATCAAAGTAGACATGATTTTATGTCTCCCCATACCACACAGCCTTACCTGCGGAAATTTGTGCAGTTCCAGCAGTGTTCCGATCTGGGCAGAAATTGCACATGTTGTTTCAGTAAGGACTGCTAGAGACTTGCTCTCTCTCCTACAGGTGTAATTTGGGTTGTCTTTGCCCAGCCCTGAGACCCAAATGAGGGAACTCTCCAGTGCCTTCTGTTCACTGTGCAGGACATTATAGAGATCAACTCCCAAAGATATGTTGGGTAAAAGATGGGAGTTTCTGTTGATTTCCTCAACGGCAAAAACCAAGGCCAGAACATACTGATAGTTCTTGTACTGAAACCTGCTGAGAGGGATGGGGCTCCTTAGGGAAAAGACTCAAACCACAATTATCTTCAAATCCAATGCAACCACTTAATGAAGGAAGAATGCCCAGCCAACTCATTCCATCTGTGGCAACAGCTCTCCTGAAGCCTTAGAATTTATAGCTAAATCAAGTAACATCACCTGGGCTCTGGAATGTCCTTACTGAATTCCACACACATGGAGAAAAGTGATGAAGTTTATGAGAAAAGTTTAATGAATGGAAAAGCAGATCACATTCAGAGTGCGTTTTGTAAATGGTTCTTTGGTTCAGGATCCAAAATGCTTGTTCATTTGAACACATCATCAAATGCTTCAAAGAACAGCAATAATATCAACATGAGATTGGAGATAGCCCTGGGGAGGAAGAGTAATTACAACTGAAGCCTCTGGGACAAGCAGAGAAGCACGGTGTCTGTGGGTTGAGAATGGTGCAGCAGAAGGCTGGCAATCAAACTGCCTAAACTCCTGCCCCATGAAACTCATGTATCTGCCACCATCAACAACCAGGCAGCTAGGATGAGCTTCAGAGCTCCGATGAAGAAGGAATCACCATAAGGCAGAAACATCCGGGAGAAGTTTGAAGGAGTTAAAACTGAAAACACTTAGGAGTCTAAGAGACACAGCCTTGTAAAGTTTAAAAATTGAAAATGTGATTACCAAAACTGATTCAAATAGAAAATAAAGAGAGAATATTATACAAATGTGGCCATGTGGTTTCAAGAGAACATGTGAGAAAAAAAATTCCAAATATCCACCAGGCCTGGAAGAATTTACATGGGGCGTTGCCTGCACGCCAACTTGGCCAGGAACAAGGTCTCCTGAGCTGGTGTGAATGGAGAGCAGAGGAAAAAAAGAAAAGCATTCAGCCTCTCGTCCTGCCATGAGCACAAGCTCTCCCTCCAGCATCCAGGTGCCTGAAGTTGCGGGGACACATGAGCTGAGCTTGACTTCCGCCCCCAAGATATTCACCCCAGACCTTCCCTGACAACACACGTGTCATTATAAATAACATGTCAATACATTTGAACATTTAGATGAAATTCACAAATTGCCAGGAAAATGAAAGTTACCAAAACTGTCTCAAGAAGAAATGAGAAATCTGAATAGTCCCATGTCTGAAGAAGAAACTGAATCCATAGTTTAAAACATTCCCACATTTCATTGTGGCTAACACCTCTGCTGGCAAATTCCAGCAAACATTCAGGAGAGAAATAATACACATTGACTCTAGCTCTCCCAGAGAACAGGAAAAATGGGAAAAACTTTTTGATTCATTTTATAAGAATAGCTTAACTTTGCTACAAAAATCTTACAAGGTCATTAGAGGAAAGGAAATTTACAAGCCTCTTTTTTTCTGGAACTAAACTCATGTATTCCTAAAAAAAATTAACCTTGCAAATCCAGCTATATTTTTGAAGGAGGCCACATCATGACCAAATTTGCTTTATGCATTGCCATTCAGTGTGCTACTTCCTGAAAAAGGAGAAATAATAATCTGGGTAACTGCGGTTATTATCTATTCTATATATCATGTATAATCTACTATAAATAGAACTGGTCATGTTCTGTTTGTTGGCCTGGGTGGTGTTAACATATGTGTACCCTTTTTGATAACTTATCAATCTTTACACTTGGATTTGTGCTCTATTCTGATTGTATGTCATATTTCAACAAATATGTTTATTAAAAAGAGAAAATGAAAGCACAACAATGAATGAAAACCATAACAGTTATCCAATTGAGAAGTGCCCAGAGGACTAACCAGAAAGTTTGGGGAAAACAAACCAAAACGGACCTAACAAGTTAAAATGCAGAGTTATTTAGAGTCAATACAAACCGGAAATTTAGCTTATTGAAGGTGAAATTGTAGAGATATACACATGTGTATGTGAGTATTCTGTCATGTATACATACATGTATATGATATACATAGATACATGCATTATATATATGTATGAGTGTTTGCCAGGCAAATAAAAGCCAACAAATTGGTTCTGGTTACTCTGCTGGGAACAGAGGGCAGTGGACGTCTCATACATTCTGGCTTGGAAGCAAGACTACTTGTTCTCTGTGGATGAATAAACAACAAGAAAAGAGAGCCTGTGGTAGGTAAATACATGATTGATTTATCTGAAAAGCTCATCTCCTCCCCTTCAACTTGAAGGTTAGTGTAGGGCGAGAGCACGGGTAGTTTCCACTGTTCACCTTCTCCCTTAATATTCAGAACAGAGAATCAGTTTTATTTTGGGTGGCAATTCAACAAACTAAAAGATAAAATTCCTAACCCTTCTTGCAGATAAGAGTGACCAGACCAAATTCAGGCCAATGATGTGTGACAAGAAGTATGGAGTGGGGGTTTGTGGAGGCTGCACAGATGGAACTGACATAGATGGGAGGTTCAGCATTAGACACATGTGACACCAATCCACAGGTGTCGTAGGTATTATCTCATATACACCTGACGATGTTCCTAGAAAGCTGTTTTTAGCACCATCCCCATTGTGCAGGTTGGGAGACTGGGGAGATCTTGAGAGGCACAGTGGCTTTTCCAGGACACAGAACTGGTAGGATAAAAGAGGTGTGACTTCAGCTCTGTCTCCTCAAAGCTGGCCACTGGTTCCACTCCCAAGGAGCTGTGGGGAGGGTGGTGATGGATATTTGTGTACAGTGATGGAGATGACATGGGCAAGGAGGGAGAGCAGCCAACAGCCTAGCGGGGGCTTTAGGTGGGTCTGATTGAAGGAAGGGGCCAAGTAATAGAACCTTGAAGAAGTGACCTCACTTCCTTGGTGACAGCCCCCAACAGAACTTAGAACTCTGGTTACCAGGCACCCACATTGTAACCACAGCCTCCTGTCCAGTTCATTTGAGTGGAGACACTCGACACAGCAGGATGTTCTCGTGTTGTCCTGTGACTTTCCGAGGCTCTGGCTCCCGGAAAGCCAAGAATGAGAGCATGTTAAGTCGCTTTAGACATTGGCTCAGCCCTCACCTCGAATGTCTGTGGCCTTTTGGCAGGAGGAACCATCAGGTAACAGCGTAGCCCAGGGCAGGCCACTCTAGGTCAGGCCACAACTGTGATCCCAAATGGACAGCCCCACACCCCTTGACCCTCAGTGTGTGTGTGTGTGTGTACGTGGGAGGTGGAGTTAGAGAAGGTAGTATGAGGAGGAACCACCCTGAGCAGGAGCAGGTAGCTAAATGGTGGAGATCTGGTGGTGTGTCATGTTCATACTGAAGATCTTGGCTGCAGGAGAGGATGGTGAGTGCTGGGGACCAAGCTCTTCTACCCACATGTGAATCCCAGGCCGTCCAGGTGTCATCACATTCCTTCCCTGATGGAGACTATGCAGATGCCCCTCTGTGCCTGAACTCTGGTGGGGTTTCCCTCTGTGGCAAAGTCCAGGCAGGTCCCTGATGCCTCCTGGCCTGACTTCTGGGCACTGTCACTGCAGAGCTGCACCCAAGTGATGGTTGAGGAGCTGGTAGATGGTTTCCAGTTTGCCATCTCCCTGGAGAGGACACAGGTGCACCAGTCCATCAATGAAGAGGGCTGGTTTGAGGTGAGTGTGGGTGCAGAGGGGTCTTCATACCCAGGACTCTGAGATGACCAAGGCACTACTAGAATGCAGACTCAAATCTGAGTCTCCCCTGGAACCCCCCAGGATTTTCTCATTAGAGTGCTCCACAGCCCCACTCCCAAAGGAATCTGGACCTCCACTCCTTCCCACCAGCTACACAGGAGGGTAGAAAGTCACCTCAATCCTCCCGCTGGTTCACCATGATGTCATTGAGTGTATGTACCTCCTCCTCTCCCTCAGTGTGAGGATGAGTCCACCGTGAATTTCAATGAGGCCTGCAGGATGCGGGCCCTCCAGACAGGAGTGATGGAGAAGCTGACAGAGTCCATCGCACCAGCTTTCCTGAGGAGGAACATCTCTAGCTTCACCACCTTCATGGTCAACTACTCGGCCTTAGACACATCCCACCAGGTCCTGGACCAGCTGTTTACTAGGTGAGTGCCCACTCCCTCCTCAACACAGTGGTGACTGTGCCCCCTGCCAGCTGTATGTCCTGGGAGTGTCACCAAATCTCTCTGAGCCTCAGTTTGCTCCTCTGAAAAGTAGGTTGGGAGAGGATAAATTTCATGGGGATCTTGCAGGAACTAATGGGATCAGCCATGGTGGGTGCTTACCTGGTGCCTGGCTCTGCAGAGAGGGCTGTGGACGTGCTGTGGTTGTTCATGGTGTTTATTTCTCTCTTCCCCGTGAAAAGTAGTCTGCCTCACCCATGTCTGAGATGCGGCCTTTCTGAGTTTGGAAAAGCACATGGAAACCACCCTGTCAAGGAGTTGGAGATTCCATCCAGCTGGTCCTGGTCCTTTTCCTTGGGGTAGCCAGTCAAGGATCTCTGGGGCAGCAGAGAGGCCCTAGGCCCACTCAGGTGTCTGGGATGGTTCTGGGTGGATTACATTCATTGAACCATGTAGATTAAGCACCTACTGCATGCAGGACATTTGGAGACAGTAAACCCAGTGAATGAAGGAGACACAATGTGTGGCCTCAATTTCCGTCTGAGAGTCAGACATTGACATTCGACATCATTCGCAGGTCTTGTCATCCACCGTCCATCCCAAGGGATGCCCTCATAGCCTCCTTTACCTCTGAAGGCATCTCCCCTTATTCCAGCCAGGAGGGCAGAGCGCAGGACCACCTAAAAAAGTGAGTGGTCTTTGGGTGCAGAAGGACGGCCTCCTGTCTCTAAAGAACAAGCTGTCGGGGGAGAGATGGAGGCTGTGGCTGAGGGGAGCCTGTCAGAAGCCGCATCTCACGCATCTTTTGATTCTCATGGGAAGGCAGAGGCCCGGTGGCTTCCACTCCAGGAGGACAGGAGTCAAAGAGCTATGGATGGGTGCCAGGACCCCTGGGAACCAGAGGGGTGGCTGGGCTGAGTTCTCCCCTAGAAACCCATTCCCACCACAGACCCATTTTCATCTGCCTCCCCTTCTCCACATCTACCTCTTCTGACCACCGCCTCCAGGCCCAGAACAGGAGGTGTGTGAGCAACCTGGTCACAAATCTGTCTCAGTGCTCAATCCAGTTGCACAAGTGCATGGAGGGCTGGGGTGGGCTGTGTCCCAGACCTTCAGGAGAAGAGTGTCAGTGGGAAGAGAGTCACAACAGACTCTGTGTCAACCTGCTGGATAAGCAGGCCTGCCACTGCCAGGACAGCCTCACAGGGGTCAGGGCTGCCATGTGGCTCTCACCTGGATGGAGAGGGGCAGGCATAGGGTCCAGTCACAAGCCAGGGTGCCTTGGGTGAGAAGCGTGGAGGGAAAGGCCAGGCCTCTGACTCTGTTGCCCAATTGCCTCCCCCAGTGCCATCTCTTCTCTGGTGGGAACCTGCCCGAACCCAGGGCAGGATTTCTGCGAGCTCCTGCACTATCTCTGCTTCAGCATGAAGCTGGCCTCTCTGCATCTCAGCTTGCCTTACTCGGGGCTGCAGGGCCACGCCTACCTTCTCCAGGTCCAGCTGGAGCATCCACGGCCCATTGAGGCAGAGCTGGAAGGTGAGGCGACTGCAGTCTCGGATGACAATTTGTAGAATGTTCAGAGGCTTGGTTCACTTCAAGGCAGTGGGGTCTTTCCTGGCTTTGACAGGCACAGGGGAAGTCAGCTACTTGAGTGACACTGTTTCTTTCTCCTCCTGCAGTACCATCTCCAGAGCTCCCTCCAGCTCCAGCGCCAGAGCAAGGGCCAGCTCCACGGCTAGATCCAGCTCCAGCTCTAGTTCCACCACCTGTGCTAGAGCTGGAGCCAGTGTCACCTCCATTAGTCCCTCCAGGGCCAGAGCCACCAACACCATCAGCTCCAGCCCCAGTGCCAGCTCCTGAGCTGGAGCCAGCTCCACCATTGGCTCCAGGGAGAATCCTCCCTCCACCTGGAGAGATAACAGCAGAGCCAGATCCAGTCCCAGAGCCCGCCTGCCCCTGGGACGTGACCACCAAGAAGCTGCTGAGGGAGGAGAAGCCTGACTTCTTGGAGTTCCCTCCCTGGCTGGTGGCAGAGCAGTTGACACTGATGGATGTGGTGAGCAGCGGGGCTCTCAGGGCAGGTGGGGCAGGCCTTCCCTGTGCCATCAGCTGCCCCAGACCTGCCATTTCCTGATCCAGAATCCCATGATCTCGGTCCAACCTCTTGCTTCCCCACATACCCTCATGTGACCTGAGCAGCCCTCTTAACTCTCGAGCCTTTGCTGTCCTCATGTGGACAGGAGAGATTGACACTGAGAGCAGCTGCCATGCAGAGTGGCTGTGCAGATGGATGAGGTGGAGCAGAGAGGAAGTTGGGCAGAGTCTGCGCTTTGGTGGGGGAGGGGAGCACACTGAAGTGCTGTCTTGTCCTTGGGTACTTCACTCATTTGCCCAGGAGGCCTCAACAGCCTCAACACTAATTAGGCACTTAATGTGTACATGACTACAAGGCAGACAAACAAAGCCCCTTGTTGTTGCTGCCTTGGGGGAATGTGCATCTGAAAGAGGAGTCAGACCCTAGGATGGTCAGAATGGGTGGAAGATGCCCCTAGAGATGGTCATGCAGGAGCCGAGTTCTGGTGTTTGGAGGAAGTGAGACTGGGCTGGGAGCAAATGTCACTATCCCGCGCCACAGTATCGGTTCCTGGGTCATCCTGTGCTGGGTGCCCTCAGGGAACACAGGCAACACCCAGGGACTCCCACAAGCCTCAGGCCACATTCTCAGCTTCCTGAGCTCCAGCTCTCACCACTGACCCAGCCTGGGACTGGGGGCTGTGGACACTGAGCTGGGCTGTGGCAGGGCTGGGTGACACTCCCTGTCTTCCCCAGGAGCTGTTCAAGACAGTGAGGCCCCACGAATTCCTGGACTCCATCTGGTCCCAGGGTGACAACAGGGGCATTGAGCACCTGGCACCGACCATCCATGCCACCATGACCCACTTTAACAGAGTGGTCGAATGTATCATCACCACCTGCATTGGGGACCCGAGCATGACGGCCCAGGACAGGGCCAGGGTGGTGGAGCTCTGGATCCAGGTGGCCAAGGTAAGATGTGGGAGCCCTGGGAGCCCCTCTCTGGAGTCGGGGGAACTGCCCCTTCTCCTTTCTCAGCTCTCATGTTTGAAGTCTGTGGTCTGAGCCTTTGCACAAACCTTAGGCCCCTCCTGCCAGGCCTCGATGACCTGACTCCTGGTCCCAGTGGTGGGAAGCTCACCCCTTCCTGGGCTCCTTTCTTGGCTTGAGCTAAAATCATCCTCCCTGGAAGTATTCCTCATCTGGTTCCAGCTGTGCCTTTTCCGGGTTCCCTGAGCCGCTGTCTCATCCAGGACAGGAGACGTCAATGAGGGGACAGAAGCCAGAAGAAGCAGGGCTCCAGCTCCCCCTCACAGCTCATTCTCTTCCCTTCCCCAGGAATGCCACGGACTGAGGAACCTTTCCTCTCTCCATGCAATCTTCTGGGCTCTGGAGGGCCCCTCCATTCAACGTTTAAAAGAGTCGTGGAGACAGGTGTCCAGGTGGGTAGGCCTCTCTCCATGCGAGCACCACCTGGGTGGACCAGACACCCCCCACAGGGCTGGCATTGCCCTTCAGTCAGTTGGGACCTCCTGGGAGACAGCAAACCCTGGGGTTAGGGTCTGACCTGGTTGGCAGGCTTCAAGTCTTTCTGAAAACTTAGGCCAGTGGTTCTGCTTCAGGAATCAGTTTCCCTAAGTGACAGATCATGGCTTGAACCAAATTGAAGATTTTCAAGTGTTTGCAGCAACAGAACTCTCTGTCCACGTGAAATTACGACTGTTTAAAACACATCTGCTGAGAAAATAAGAGAATGGAGGCCCCAGGTGACAATAGGAGAGCCCCTCCCCAGTCCCAGACACCTCAGGGCTCAGAGGACACAGTGAAAATGCTCATCCAGGCTTTCTGGATCTTCTGGGTTTTCAAATAAAAGGGATTTACCCTAAAACCACTCCACAGTGTTTCTTTCGTTTTTTCCCTCCTCAGGAAGAACTGTAAAATAGTTGAGAAGATCTTCCAAACATGCCACCGGGAGAGCAGGAAGCTTCTCAAGGAGGTGAGTGGAGGCTGGAAATCTGGAAGGACGGGAGGTGAGGTGGGGAGGGACCAGGCAGGATGTGCTTTGGTAAGTTTTTCACTTAAGGTTCCCCGAGAAATAATGGTCTGTCTTGTCCAGCTGGACAGGAAGCGGGGGTGTGAGCTGCAGGGGCAGGTGGGGACTGTTTGGGGCAGGAGGCCTTGGTCACGGGATACAGTGGTGTCGCCTGGACTGTTCCAAGAGGTGAGGAGCTGGCAGAATGAGCAGGTGTCTGGCTTCCATGGGAACCCATCAGCTGGCCCTCATCATCCTCCAGGCTGGCGGGTGGATGGAATGAGTGGGGGTTCCTTTCTTCCTAAAGCAGCCCAGTCTGTCCTCAGGAAGCCAGGCCCCTGCTGCTCCTTCTGTCTTCACTGCACCTCACAGGGGAGGGCACTCTGCCTGTCCCAGGGATGGGCACTGTGAGGTCACACAGGCCTTGTGAACATAGGGGCTGCACAGCCTTGGGCCAAATGGTGGATCTGGGACAGAACTGTGTGCTCTCTGGGACTGTGCACTCTAGCCCGATAGTGGTCACTGCTGACAAACCAGTGAGTCTCCCCCAGGGCGTTGTCGTCAAGGATACGCCCCAGATGGCAATGAGAATTATCAGGGAACCTACAGATTCTTAATGGACCTTCCTGACAGATTCTTAATGGCCTCCATCGAGGCCCTGGCAGGAGGGGCCTAAGGATTGTGCAAAGGCTCAGACCACAGACTTCAAACATGAGAGCTGAGAAAGGAGAAGGGACATTAGAAGTTTCCAAGTGAAAAAGGATGCAAATGTCACCATTACACAGTGCCGTGGTCACCCCCTACACTGTCACTCAGATGTGGCACAATGGGGTCCCCTTCCTGAGTGAATGAAGGAGGAGTTCTGTGCAGGGACCATCCTGAGGGGATTCTAGGGAGCTGAGGCCTTTGGCATGGCCTCAGGTCCAGCCTGGTGTCAGAAAATCCCTGGGGGCTGGAAAACACAGAAGCCACTTGCATGGGACACCGAGAAACCTTGTGCCTCTCCATCCATGGCTCAGGTTGACTGAGGGCCTCAACACACCCCGAGAGTCCAGAGGACAGGACATTGGTCAGAGGTGTGTCTGGAGGAGGAGTGAAGGCCGGGGGCCAGGGCCTCTGGCTGCGAGGGGCAGCGGTCTCCTCTGTGGGCCCCTTAGCAATTCACTGCCCCTCTGTGGGCCTCGGTCTCCTCATCTGGGAAATGGAGGGAGATGATCTGTGGTGCAGGCCTCACAGGGGTGATGAGGTACAAGGGGGAGAGGAATGTGCAGCAGCTTTGTGCTCCTCCTCCTCCATGGGGGAGGGGACAGCACTGGTGACAGTCAGATGACACTGAGTCCTCAGGGGACCCTGGGAGGCATGGGGAGTCCTTGTCACACTTTCCTGATGAGGAGAGAGGCTTAGGGGCCTGGGCAGGCCTAAGGGCACAGAGGAGGGAGTGTTGGAGCTGGGAGTGATCTAGCATCAGGGCACCCTGGGATGGGAGCAGCCATAGACACCAGATGGCCAGGGTCCAAGATCAGGGCCCTGGGAGACACGGGGAAGGGAACATGGCCTCCCTGAGCCTGTCCTTGACCCTGCAGGAGGTGTCATCTGTGAGGGCCACCCATGAGATGGATCCGCAGGGAGCCCAGGAGAGGCAGCAGCAGCAGGTGAGGTGGCCTGAGGGGGAGGGTCCAGGTGTCAGAGGAGGGGTCACTCTCCTCACGGCTGGAGGCCTCCCTAAGAGAGGGGTCCCTCCTCCTCCAGCCCAGCTCCAGGAGCCCAAGAGCCTGAAATGCCTGCCCTGGAAGTGACCAGGAGGAGGCCTGGAAGGGCTGGGCCCAGGATGGGTTAGGGAGGGGAGGGGCAGGTACCACATACCCTGGGATTTGCCAAAAGCCGCCCCTGGGAGGTGACTGGGGAAGTTGGGTGGTCCTGGAGGGGGCAACTGGGGGGAGGCCGCTGAGGGTCCTAGGCTGTTCTCTGTGGGAGTCTGTGGTGGGCAGGAGGCTGGGGTGAAGGGATTTGGGGGAGGGTCCATGGGGGCACCTGAGAGGTGGGACTCATCTCACCACTCCCACCCTGATTTCACAGGGTGTCGTCCCCTTCCTGGGCACGTTCCTCAATCACCTGAAGCTGCTGGACATTGGGATGGAGGATGATCTGGAAGTGAGTGAGCCTGGAGGTGGGGCCAGGGAGCAGGATCCTGAGGTTTGGGAGGCGAGAGCCTTGCACTGGGACCTGAGCTCTCAGTATCTGGCAAACCTCCTCTCATGAGAGCCCCATAGCCACCCCTGGGAGCTGGGGAGTCAGGCCCATCTTAGCAATGCGTGAATAGATGCTCCGCATAAGCCCCCCACCAGTCTACCTGGGCTGGTGAAGCTCATAGCTGCCTGCCTGCAGAGCTGCAGGAGGCTGTGTCTGAGATGGATTCAGCCTCCCCCTCGGGTCCTGCCCCTGGGGGAGTGCCATCAGCCCCTGCAAGTGAGGAAGCACTTCTGTGTTCCAGCTGTCCCTTCCTCCCTGAGGCCTCAGTCTCCCCGTCTGTCATCAGAGAGGGTGTGCTACATAAGGTCTCTGGCCTCAGCTCCCCTGTCCCTCCTGCCCTGGAGCCCAGAGCCTGGCCCAGTGTCAAGTTCTCTTTGTGGAAGGTCTGCCCTCTGCTGGGCCCTGACATTCCTGCAGCCTGAGAAGGGGTGGGATGGGGGTTGGTTATGGGCTTAGGGGGCTGTTTCTGATGGACATTGGCTGTCTCCCTTCCAGGGAAATTGGGTCAACTTCCAGAAATGGTGTGACGTGAGCAGTTATGGGGAGGGTGGGGATGTGGAAATCAGAGACCTCCCCTGGCAAGACTTTCTCTGGCCTCATCCCTTGGGTCTTACATTTATTGGGAGAGTCAGATCCACAAAGCTGGGCATCCCATCACGTTGGCGGGTGCGGGAGGGGCTGGCATCAAGGACACCTTCCTGGATGAGGAACTAATTCAAGCCAACTGTGAGGACAGGCAAGTCCTGAATGGAGTGGGAAGGAAGGAGGGTTCCCGAGTGAGCACAGACCCCAGACCAGATCCTCACTCCGCACAAGTTCCTGGCAGCGTTCCCCACCCAAGCCCTGTCTGCATCGTGTCCTTCCTCCCAGAAATTCAAAGTCATCCATAGGATCCAGCTGCTCCAGCAGGCTGCAAGTTCATATGACCTGGAGCCCGATGAGCGATTTGGGGCCTGGTTCCAGGCCATGGAGCCCATCAGTGTCCATGAGAGGTGAGGGGGACAGGAGTTGGGTGAGGGCAGGGCAGACTCTCTCTGATGACCAGCTCCAGAGCCTGTGGCCTGGATCGCTGATCAGCCTCAGAACTCGTAGCGTGGTGACTCATGGGGCACCAGGACTCAGCTGCTGGCAGACTCGGGGAGGGGCACCTGAGGTGTGGCTCCTGGTAGCTCACAGGTCCACTCTGTCCTGTAGCTACTGGGTCTCCTGCCGGCTGGAGCCCGCACACCAGAAGGCGAGCAAAATGCGGCTCTTCAGGAGAAAGAGGAACCGGACATCCTCCAGTTTAGGGCCGAGTGAGTGTCAGGAGCAGCAGCGACTGAATCCAGGGGCTCAGTACAGCTTCGGGCTAAGCATGGGCCTAGATCCCAGCTCCAGTGCTGACCAGGCCTGGGACAGGCCGCTCCCCTCTTCTCTCTGGGACTCGGTTGCCTCCTCTGAAATGGGTGATGCTAAATGATGCCTCCTGCATCAGGGACAAACAGGGTGCTGTTGATGGACTGAGCACTCGGCACAGGGTTTGGATAAGAGTGAAGGGGGGCAGGGAGGTGTGCCGTGAATCTCAGAGAGGCACCCCAAAATATTCTGTTTCTTCTTTTCAGCCACCGTGCCCTTGGCGATGAGCCATAACCCTCTGGAGACCACAAGTTCAGCTCCTCCTGAGCAGCAGGGCCACTGGGACCCTCGGGGTGCACCAGGTCAGCTCTTCCCCCCCCATCCCAAGTAAAGGAGGACATCTGAAGACTTTCCCTGGTTTCCACTAAAGCCCCAGATGGAGGGCACGACCCCCCTCCAAATCCCTGACATCTCCACCCCAGGGACTGTTTATCCATTGAGGAAGAGCATTAGTATATGTTTAAGAGTAAATATCAGATTTGAATGTTGCAGTAAGTTTTGTTTCTGTCACAGCCTGGGTGTTGTGGTGTGGTTCTTTCACTTCTCATGCTCATGTAAATGAGACACAGAATCTCACATTCTGCCTTGAATTAAGAACTCATGTATGGTCAGAGCTTATGGTATGTGGGAGAAGGGAGGACGGCCAGTCCCCTCCCTGGCTACTGAATGACACTCTCAAGTCCCCCTTCCTCAGAGGACAGGTGCATTTCAGTGTGGTTCACCTGGGCCAGGAGCAGAGACAGCCCCTCAGATCTCCCTGGATGTAGAGGTTGGAGCGACTTTCCCAGGCAGAGCAACAACCACTGAAATGTGGGTGTCTTTCAAATACCACTTGCCAGGACCATGTCCGTCCCCAGGACAGCAGCTGTCTTTCTACAGCTTTCCAGGAAGAAGGAATGTTTTCTGCTTCTCCCATTGAGGTTTCTTTTGATCAAATATTGGAAGTTACCGTTTTCTAATCAGTCTCTGGATTTGCATCAACACTAAATGAGGAAAAAATGTAAAAAGATAAAAGTTTGCATGTGGAAAGGACAAGGTCAGAGGAAGACCATGTGCTGATGGAATAAGGGCCGACAGGATATCCCCATCAGGACGCCTCTAGGGCTCCCTGTTCACCCTTCGCCTAGACTGGAATCCTCCTGGGATCCTGGCCCATGCCATGGAAGTCCTTTTCCCACTTGTTTCATATCCAGAGGAAAAGATTCATGATGCAGCTTTTAAACCTACAACAGGACTTTCTTCCATAAACCTCACCACTTCCCGTGAACTAGGATTTCCAGCATCCCCGCACTTCCTTATATGATTCTTTTTGGGCAGAAATTCCCTAGAAGGCCCCCAGCCTCTCTGTCAGGTACATCGTGGCCATTCCTCCCTGGCTGTGCCTGATGGATCAGGGGTGAGCTCTGGTTTGCCAAGATAACAGACCTTAATCCTGGCCACTGAATGACCCACACTGTCCATTGCTGCCTAGGGTGACATCTGGGACCCTGGTGTTCTGAGGTCCATGGTCTCAGACAATCACTAGTTTACACACTCAGTCGTGTTGTTACTGACTTGTCCCAAAGGGGCAGCTGGGCCTGAGCGCACAGAGCACGTAGCCCCTGGGATGACTGTGTTCTTTTCCCCAGTCTGTGCTGTGGTTATGTGGATGTGTGTTACAGGGCTGTGAATCTTGCCTGTTGGGTGTTTTGAAAGATGAGGCACGAGAGCGGCAGGTATAGGAGTGGGTCCAGCAGGGGAATGCAACCCATCTTAGACAACACAGACACAACAGACACAATCTTACCAATTAAAATACTGAAACGCTTCCCACATGGGTAGTAAACAGACACTACTCTGAGCTCACCCCAAGAACCCACCCTACGACTAGGAGCTAAAGGGTTACCACCCGCCATTTTGAACATCATGCCCTGGAAACACCCTGTAAGACAAGGGCCATTGTCTTGAATTCCTTGGTACTTCTTCCCTCTCCTTTCTGAAGGCTGCAAGTGTCACCCAGGGACGCCTTTTCAGTTCAGCCAGATGCAGAGTAGAAATCCTGGTTCCCACAGCCCAGGCCCTTCCTGCCAGGGCACTGCCATCCAGGAAAGAAAGAATTCACACCTCGGTGTAGACATGTAAACACACACAGGCATATCCCACCCAAGCATCAAGATGCATGAACTAGTAAGAGAGTAAAAGGCGCTTCAGAAACACATCAACCAATTGCAAAAAAAGGGTTTTTTAAAGATCCTGACTCCAATAAAATGCAAAACCAGGAAATCACCTTGAGAAAACTGGGGGACTTTGGATACTGACCAGATAGTTGATTATAGGAATGACACTTTTATTTTTGTGTGTGATAACATTAGTGTGTTTGTGTTCAAAAAATCCCTCATCTGTAAGAGAAACTGAAAATATTTACAGCTGAAATGATGTGCTCTCAGTCATCTCAGCTGGTTAACTCTAGCGGGGTGGGTGTGAGGATAAACGAAGCCAGATGGTATACGAGTTGATAATTTTTGAAGCAAGTGACAGGTTCACAGAGGTTGATTTTCCTCTACTCTGAGATTTAGAGATTTTTGAAAACTTTCAGAACACAATTTTGATACAAATAGTATACTCGGTGTTCACGTTACAATGTTACAAATTAAAACATTGATTGAAAATATAAAGGAGTGCTTCTCCTTCCTGACCTAAGGAAGCTCTCTCTCAGTCTCGTTCTGTGAATGACCTGATGATGCCACCAACTGTTCACTTACCACATGTTTGTGGAGTAATTCCTATGTGCTCTGTGCTGTGTGCAAGGTGAACACATTTCCACGACTCTGGATCTCGTGTGGGAAGGAAGGCAATGAGTCTGCTGCCAAGGTTCTCTACGGGGAAAATAATGCCTCCAGGGGGTATGCTCATTTTTAAGATTCCAAAATCAAAGCTACACAGGTTTGCCAGGTAACAAACAAGAGATACTTAATTCATGATACAGAAATGACCTATGTCTGAATTAACATGTGACAAAGAAGAGAAAGATTGATGGATTTTATGTTAAAATTAGATGCAAAATCATAGTTCTGGCCCCTGGCCTAGTGGTTAAGTTTGGCAAGCTCTGCTTTGGCAGCCCACGTTCTGTTCACAGGTGTGGACCTACAACACTCAGCAGCTATGCTGTGGCGGTGACCCACATACTAAGTAGAGGAGGATTGGCAACAAATGTTAGCTCAGGGTGAATCTCCCTCAGCTAAAAAAAAAAAAAATTACATGCAAAATGAGAATAATTTATGGAATCAGATTTAATATATATTAAAAGATAAATCTCATTCAAGTAGGTATCATCTCTTCATTGAGTTAACACTCAATGAAAAAACAGATATAAGTTCAAAACACTAATTCCTCAGCATCGATTATCCTATCAATTTTAATATAAAAAGGAAGAAAAATCATCGTAAATAAAAATTGATGTTATCATGAAAGGTAAAGATCACGATGGACGTGACAAAGAGATGCTGTGAGAGTCAAGCCTGTCTCATGGGGAATTTCTCAACCACATCACTCTCTTTTTCTTCAGCACCGATGTTGCTTTCCTCACTGTGTTTTCAGGATGCCTTTCTTGGCTCCTTGCTCTCTCTGCCTCCCGGGCAATCTCGTCTGTCCTCGAGGCCACAGTCACTCCCTCCCATGCTTTTCTTCACTTTCTGTGTCTGTCTCCTGATATCTCCAAAAGATGCTCGTTGCCTGCAGAGGGGCTATGAGAGACCCAGACCCAAAACAGGACTCATCTCTGCCCAATATGGACACTGGCTAGGGGTGGGCTCAGGGCTGGTGTGCAGACCCCTCAGCTCCAGCCACGGCCCAGGGATTCACCTGGACCCCCCAGTGCAACTGTTTTTAAGGTATTTGTGAATCCAAAGGACTTAAGAGTTCTCCTTCACTGCTGCAGGCCTGGAGTCCCTACAGTCTCCTGTATCCACAGACTTGCTGGGGATTCTCCAAGGTCTCCTCCCATTGACTGCACATGACCTCACTGCCAGGATGGGAAGTGATTCTAGTAACTGACCTCTGGAATATACAGCTGCTCAGCCTTCAGACTGTATAGAACTTCAGTTTTCTACTTGGTTTTAGTTTCATGGTCTCATTGTTTCTACTATGAAGTTAGGACATATTTTTTGAGCTTTCTCTTTAAAAACAGAATAAAATGCAAAATTTGAACAAAGAGGAGGATGAAGACTACCATCCATGGAGAATGTTCGCAGCTCATTTGGATATTGCACCCTCTTTCTCTCCCTGGAGAAACGTGTCTCAAATCATACTGTCCATTACAATCATTGCAGAGTTTTTATAACTCAGATTGCTGGAACTCAACCCAAGTAGGTCTGGGGAGGCAACGGAGAATTTTCATTTCTAAGACGTTCCCAGCTGATGTTGATGCTGCTGATATAGGCATCACACGTTGAGATTGGGATTCTGGGACCCTATCAAGCTGATGTGTCACTATCAGTGCAAATCCAGAACAACTTGCCTCCTCCATCTTGCTTAAGGGTGTTATTCTCTTCCCTTCTCTATCATTGTCAACTATACACATGCTGGTACCCTGTAACCTACGTTATTGGGACACAGAGATCCAAGGACTCCATAACTCCTTTGAGTGTCCCATCTCTAATGAAACCACGCACTCTTCCACCCTTAGATACTCACTTCCACACCCAGAGCCTGTTTTCACCCAAAATTCTCCTGCTTGCAAATCAGTAACTCAGAAACACCACATTCCCACCACACATTTCCACATTTCTAGTTTTTACACAAAGAACTCTACTGTATACAACCCTTCTTTAAGAAAATAGATTACTCCAGTTAGAGTATCTTAACAAGGCTCTCTTCCTTCTCTCTTCCTACTCCTCCCTATTAATCTTGGATTCTGTGGTCCATCATTTCAATAACCCACTGACAACGCTCCCTAATTCTTTACTCTCATCATATCTGCCCTGCAAGCCTCTGACTTTGGATGATTCCAAATACCTGCCAGGCCATGTTGACACCTGCACTGAGGATCACCGCTGAAGAGAGAGCACACGAGGAGCCTGGGGGTCCCAACAGAGAATCAACAGCAACCAATGGGCCTCCATGCATTCTCTAACGCTTCCTGAATGCTCTGTTAATTTCTTTCCATTTCTTGAGTTCCATAAAACTATTTTCTCTTGACCTACTTCATATCTCACAGACAAATTGTTAACCACCACACAAGAACTATTTCACACTCTAGTCATCAGATCTAGAAATTTTCCGCATAAGCAATTCATTTATCACACCATTTCTGTTGTTTTATACAGATATATTTCTTTCTTAGCTAAAACCATTCTGATTTTCATCTCATCTTTCCATTTCAATGACCTTATGCTTTCAATATTCGCAGTACTTTCAATCACCTCCCTACTGGGATCATGCCTCATGTTTCAAATATGCACAAATCTCTACCATCTACAAACCAATCCCTCATCCATTGTTCCTAATGCCCCTCACCCTCGATGTCCTCCCTCTCCTCCTCCTGCCAGGGACTCATTGTGAAAAGTTCACTTACATCCCAATGCCTGTTTCCACACTGGCAACTGATCCCATGTCCCCATTCTGTGGATGCTTCTCTTGCTAAGCTCACAGGTCAGGGGTCTTACTATTCCAATGTGGCCTTTTCATTATTTGTCTGACATGTCCTGCAGTAGCATGTGACTTTGTGGCCTTCAAGTTCCTTTAGAAAGCTCATTTGTCCTTGGGATCCACCAGTGCTACACTGTCCTTCTCCTGCTCCAAACTTCCTGAGTCACTTGTTGGCTTCTCTTTATAACCAACCCACAATGCCTGATGCTTCCCAGAAGTCAGCCCTGCTCTGACATCTGCTGTCCACCTGCACCCTCCTACTAGGCAATCATATCCATTTCCCTGGCTTCAAATACCACTAATGAGCTAAAAATGTTCAAAGAATCAGCACAGATCTGACTCTGCCCCCCAGGCCCAAATATGTACCTGCCCACTCAGCCCATCAGTGATGACTCGACTCACAGTGTCCAGGTTCCAAATTGAAAAAAACACTTTCCCAAATAATTCACTTCTCTCTCAGTGTTCCCAAATTCACTTGTTTGTGCTAATATCCTGTCTGTCCCTGAGTGTCATTCTGGACACTCTGCCACCCCACATTCATATCAATGACCCATCCATCCACCCTCCTGAATCCTCCTACAGATTCTTCACTTTTGAATCATTTCTAATCACCTTTCAGAAATGACACAAAATACCATTCCCACACAGTGAACTCTCCTGCTCTAGCAACCTAAATTACAAAACTCCATTTTTCCTCTTTGTTGATATTTTGTTCTATTTTACTTATATGTGCATCATCTCTTTCTTTCAATATTCAGTTCTCACTAAATGGGATACTCCATATAGACATGACTAATGTAGATTTTCTAGATGTTTCCCTCAACAGTGTTCTCATATGGCTTGGCACACAAAAAGAGCTCGTATATTATATGTGTCTATCTACCTACCTACCTACCTAACTACCTACCTACCTATCTAATTCAAATACTAAAAGTTCACTTCCTGAAATATTTTAAACCCATCCACTTAACTACATTTATGCAAAGATATCAAGTTTTTCTGGTATACTGCAATAAATTGGCAATTACAGCTTAAGATTTCCAAATCCTCTCTCCCTGTAATCAGCCTACGAGATTCTACTTACAGTGATCTGTTTAAAATGTAAAACTGATCAGTTCACCTTACCTTTTAAATCCTCAATTTCTGTCTTCAGCAGATATTTTTCCTGTTGTCCTATCATAATTATTAATACTACCCTTTTCATTCCTCAATATGTTCCAGTTTGGAGAGAAAACTATTTGGTCGTTCTATTTATAGAGCACCTACTACATGCAAAACTCTGGTGTAAAACCTGTGATCTACAAAAAAGCTAAACAGACTCACCGCCCCTGTTTGACCTAGTCTTAACGCGAGGAAAGACATAATAAACTGCAAAGAATTTATAACATGCCATGTGGAAATAACCACTGCGATGACCTATAGGGCAGAGAGAGAGAGTTTGAGCTTGAGTACATTTCTAAAGTTAGCTGTGTTTGTGTGTGTGTGTGTGCGCGCGTGCATGTGCTGATGCATGCTGCCAGGATAGGATGAGTTGCTTTCTCCTGTGGGGTGGGGGAGCCTCCTTTGCTTTGCGAAAGTTCCTCTCTGTGCACCTACTATGGACTTTGTCATCCACGTGTATTAGTCACGGTTGTCTAGAGAAACAGAAATAGAATATATATAAACATAGAGATGTGGAGATGTATTACAGGAATTGGTTCACGAGGTTATGGAGGCAGAGAAGTCCCACAATCTGCCATCTGCAAGCTGGAGAACCAGAAAAGCTGGTGGTATAACTCAGCTGAAGTCTGAAGGCCTGAGAACCAGCACCTCTATTGTCCAAGGGCAGGGAACATTGGGCGTCCCAGGTCAAGAGGAGAGAGTGGACTCACCCTGTCTTTTCCTTTTTGTTTAAACTAATTCTGGCTCATATAACAGTATTTTTGATGTTTCATATAGGAATCTAGCTTCCTTTCACATTACTCAACTTACTTACCAGTTGTAAACTTTATAAGTTATGTCCCACTCAAATAATAGATTTTCTTCTTCTCTAATATTAATTACCTCTTATTCTTTTGATTCTCATTTTTTCATGACTGTGCTCTCCAGTGCCACACTGAATCACAATAATGTTTGCCAGGAGCATTTTCCTCTTCTTAAGTGTAGCGTAAACACCAGATAAATTCCTTGTCAGGGCAGAGCAGGCATCTAAGAGAAAGTAAAAACGTGCAGGGGAATCACTTCTACCTGGAAGTCAACAGACTTGCTTCTCTTGGCTGTTTGGAGCTGGAGATGCTATGACAATGTGGTCAGCTGAGAATCAGAGGATCTCTCTCTAGTCCCAGGAATTAGTCCTGGTCAAATCTCTCAACCTCTTTAGACCTCATTTTCTTCACCTGTAACATGAAGAGTTGGATGAGTCTTTTTGAGTTCTGAAATCCAGTGATTCCAAGATACCCTTCACCCAGATACACTTAACAAAGATCAGAGAGAATTTTTAGTTGTCTTCTTCTGCATCAACATTATTATCCATATCACCACTTCAAGACATACCAAATGTCTACTTTTGCATGACACTGATAAAACAGGTTCCATACCAAATCGCTGTTCACTGGGATAACAAATCTATAGTTAATTATTTAGAGGTAAGTATAGAGATGGGCCCTGCTGGAACCAGCAATCAATGGGCCACAAAGTCTTGCTTTATTTTACAGCAAGGCTGTGGAAACATTCCCTAATACACCAGAATTCTTCTGTACTTCGAAAGTATGAAGTAAATGGGAGCCTTGAATCCATGGTTACGAGTTAATAAGGATATGATTTTTAAAATTTTACTAATGATGCCATTTGCCTAGTATGGGGCTGTTCTCTGGTGAGTCAAGAGCAGATGTATTCAAGGCCACTTTCATTCCTTTAATAAATATTTACTCAGAGCCTACCACTTGCTGCAAGATAGCAGTGATCTACCCTAAGAACATTTATATTCTAGTAGGGTGACACAGACCATAAACAAAAAGAGAATCTTGAGGTGATCAATAAAGTTACATATACATCAAACATTTTTCATTCTGGACTGTTTTTCACCCTTTCCCTTCTTTTACTCTTTCCCAGAACTCTAAGCATGGACTTGAAAACCCAGAAAGCATGGGTCCCATGTTTCTTCTCGCAACACCCCTGTTTCAAAGACATAGTGTTTATCATCTGAGAGTATGTCTCTTTAAGACTAAGTTCCTATGAATCAGCATTATTTCATCACTTTCTTGAGAGGATGGATGATATTATGAAGGGAAAACAAAATATCATATGGGATTTATACTCGAAATGATGTTTCCACTCTAATTGTGTTATTTAATGTGGTGTGATTTGGAGCAAGTCAGTTACTCCTTCAGGGTCAGTGGTAATAATACCCTGAAAAGCATTCTATAGAGATTAAATGAAACAAAGTATGAGAAACTGCTTTGTAAATTGCAAAGCCATCTTTTTCAGCTTATTTTTTCTAATAATATTTTCATTTATCCAATCCTTTTTGACTCTACACAACCTGCCTAGACTGAGTTTTATCATTTATTCAACCATAATAATGGGTCAAAATGGGTGAATATTAGAAATTTCATATGGTTCAACTTAATTAATAGGCCATCACAATATTTAATTTGGTTATAATTACAGTGAAATTTTTCATGTTGCCTTACCATGTGCCAGGCACATTCTAGGCATCTGACATGTATTCACTCATTTAATCCTCACAACAATGTTATGGAGACAATACTAGTAACCCCTATTGTATGGATGAGGAACATTAGAGGTTATATAAACGTCCAAGGTCACACATCTGGTACCCAGGCAGCCTACCTCCAAAGCCTCTTTTAGGGATCCATTAGAGGTTGTGGCACTCACATTGTAAAAGGATCACCCTGGTTTCTGGTTGGCGAATGGACCAGAGGGGACTAAGCAAGAAAGCACATGACTACTGAAATGATCCGCGCAAGCAATTCTGAATACAGGATTTCTTTCCTTTTTAAGGCTGAATAATATTCCATTGTACAGATGCCCCAGATTTTCTTCATCCTTTCACCCACAGATGCACAATTAGGTAGTTTCCATCTCTTGGCTATTGTGAATAATATTGCGGTGCATTTTGTCAGACATTTTCCTGGCACTTAGTGAGTTTGAAAAAATTCTCCTTCTACACATTAGTTACTGTAATGAACTACTTTCTAAATGTATAAAGTTTAAATATTTGTCATTCTACAGAAATACCTTGCCTAATCATGATTTGTGTTGTTATCAGTTCATGAATGATCGAAGATTTTTGTACAAAAACTTGTTATAATGGCTTTTTTTGCATGTATTCAGGAACCTTGCATAATATGGGTATTCCCTGATACTTGATTTTTAGTAGAGTTTTCTAGTAAGCCTTTAGGATAGGAAATATATTCCTAGATGTGAGGCAGAGAGCAGAAAAATAATAAAGTGATTGTTATATTTAATTATATCAAAAGAAAACTGTCGTTTTGCTAAATTGTTTTTACACACTCTTTGCTTATTTGTAAGAATGGCATATATTGTTTTATTAATGAAAAGAAAATTCAATAAACAATTTTAACATAAAACAACATCTATTGAGAAATTATATGAAAATTTTAGCAATATGCTGTCACCAATTTCCTCATCTGCAAAATGGAGATAGATAATACCATCTTCCTATGGGTTGCTGTGAAAATACTCAAGAGTAATGTATGTCAAATGCTTATCACCATGTCGGTTGGAAAGTGATGCCCCATTCATTTTTCTACTGGGATGATGAGAGCTTTTTTTATGCTTGAAGTCTGTAGTTTTCAAAATATGTTCTACTGTTGTAAAGTGAATCCTTTTTACAAATTATTTGTAGAGTTCGATGATCCCTTTGGAATGGAAATTCAGGCTCCTGTGTGTGCGTGTGTTTGTGTCTATACGCACATCTCTCAAATAATACTTCAAGCCTTTTAATGAAATCTACCTTCCCCACTCTTGACTCTCATTCCAAAAACAAGTTCTTTAATTATCTGGTTGAAAATCTGTATTTCTATATTAGCTACTCATACACTTTTTCATTTTTCATCTTTTGACTATTTATAGTTTCTTTCTTCTCTGAAAAAATCAGCATGAAGAGTTCTTACATACATTAAAAACATAATTCCCCTTGCCCAATATAACTATTTAATGAATTAGGATAAATCAAAATTCAATGTCTACTGTTTTATGACATAAGTGTTTACCATTTTATAGCATATGAATCTTATCCAGAGATGTGCTACATCAGATATTATGAACACATTTTCTTTCTCACTTTTTCCTTTGACCTTTTAAATGGTAAAATTCCCTTATTTCTTTCTTGTCTTCCTATGGATTCATCACTAGTTCATCTCCTTCCACCAGAAATTTAAATCTCTTTTCAGTAACTTCTGACGCATGAGACAATTCATGGGCTTCAGGTTTTGCTTGGGGACCTCCCTCTTGGGCTTGAACATATACACAGGCCCACATATACACAGTATGTCTGGAAGGATAGAGGAGAAAAGGATGTTTATCTCTGTGCAAAAGGACTGGGAGACAGTGGTAGAGTGAGAATATTTTACTGACTTTGCACCACTCTTTAAAGTTTTCCTATACGTGCATCTACGACGTAGTGGCCTCCCTCCCCCCAGATTTTTAAATTAAAATTAAAGTAGCGTTATATACTGCTTGGGACAGTAAGTTGTAGAGAAATGTGAATATATGATCCAATTTTTTAATGAAATTAAGAACAGCAAACACGCACAAAAAGTTTATAATTCTAAATATGGGCACATCATTCTATGAGGCTGTATAAACGTGAGGAAAGGAATGAAGAAAAGCTGTTCAACATCCAGCTACCTGTACAGTCTAGGGGTTCACGTAAAGCCCCGCCTCCAGCCCCGCCCCTGGAGCTGATTTCCTCCCACTGTGAAGTTGGCCAGACTTATTCCAGCCCCACCCCCGCCTCTTCCCGCCCCTGGAACTGGTCTCTGCACAGCACTCGGGCCTGGCTCCGCCCACAGCCTGGTCCCGCCCCTTGCCCCGCCCGCACCCTTGTCCCCGCCCACAGCCCCGCCTCTAGACCTGGTTTCTACCCACAGCCCCGCCCCTAGACCTGGTCCCTGTCCCTGGTGCTGACCCAGCCCGCGGACCGGTCTCACATTAACTCTAGAAACTAGACACCTCCCCCGAGGCTGGGGTGAGAGGCCCCGCCCCGCCCCGCCCCGTCCCCCCCGCGGCCTCAACCCACAGCCCCCAAAGGTCCGTCCTCCCCGAACCTGCGTCCTCCCAGAACGCCCGCCCGAGACCGGAAGCGGAAGCGCGGGCGGCGCCGTGGATGGAGCGGGAGGTCTGCGCGGTGTGTCCAGTCTTCTCGGCGCGGACGGGATTCCCGTGGACCTTCGGCCGAAGGGGCGAGGCGCGGTGAGTGGCGGGCGGTCCCGGCTCCGGTCGCGGTCCAGGGAGAAGCTTCGGCCGCGGGCAGCCCCGTCACGGCCCGGCGTCCCTCCGTCCCCCCGGAGCCCCGGTTCCCCCGGGCTGTTCGTCAGGGCGCCCGAGGCTGCTGTTCCTCCCGGCTCCGGGCGCCGCCGGCCCCTCCTCAGAGTCCCCGTCACCGTCCTCCGTGTGATTTTGTCCCCAGGGGGCTTATCCGCGTCTGGAGGCGGTGTTTGGGTTGTTACTAATGGGGGCGCTCCAGGCATCTAGGGGGGGAGGCAGGGATGCTGCTCAGCGTCCTCCGGGGCCCAGGACGGCCCGACAGAGAATCATCCGGCCCCAAATGTCAGTGGTGCCGAGGTTGGGAAACCTGCTCCAGGGCCTGAAAATCTCCCCAGCCCTGTATGAAGTGTGGGAAATGTTTACAAGTCAGCGAGCTACTTACAGGGGCCATAAATGACAAGCTTGTTTAAAGGGTCCAGAGTCACCAAAAAGTGTCTGTCCAGCCAAGTGAGTTGAGCGACACAAGTGCACACAGCACCAAGCTGCTTCCTCCCATCTTGGGGAGCAGGTGACTGGATAGGAATCGGGAAAATCCAGTCACAGCCAACAGTTACAGTTAAATCAGTAAATACAAAAAAGAAAAGTGAATGGGGTGAACTTTCCATCCAACACCCTAGAAAAGGCCTCAAAAGCTTGTTTGCGCTTTTGTTTCTCCCCCTCAGACACGAAAACATCCGTGGAGCTCAAGTTTGAGGTGAAACCAGCCTCAGGGTCCACCTGTCCTCACTGATCCATGGATTTCTGTGTGACCAGGTGAGTACCCTGTGGACCTGGTACCAGCAGGTTCCGGCAGCCTCCACTGTGCAGAAGACCTGCTAGTGGGCTTTCCTGGGCTCAGGTTGTCACCACATGGACACTGAGAGTGAGGGTATCTTGAGAAAAATTATCGATCTTGGATGGATTATATTCAAGGGAAAGACGGTAAGCTGTGTGTGGTTCTATGTGGTAAATATTTCAGTAAGTACAGTTATATGCAAATAAGAACATATAAAACAAGTGTAAATAACTGCAAATGTGTATTATAGTAGAAAATATAGATTTACTGGCATTGCATAATACTCAAAAATCAGGATTTATATGTAATATAAATACAGAAATGTTTTGCGTGTGTATGTAGTATTAGAAGACGTCCCATTAAATATTAGCAGGGATACTCAGCAACATTCCTTAGACCCATTCAACTTGACTTCTAAAGTCTTATAAATCCTCCACAAAAATTTGAAATATAGGAGCATTTAGGGAAAAAGATGATTGGAACTTCTTTGTATTAATAACAAATTTAACATTGAATTTGCCAGTAGCCAGATTTATTTTGAGCATTTTTTTCTTTATGCCATTTCAAATCATTGGGAGGAGTACTAAGCAACACTGTAGATTACAGGGCAGGGCACTAGTCTCTAAAAAGACTGTCCTCACCACTTTGCCTTCTAAAGGGAATTAACTTTGTTTCTTGAAACTTTTCTGAAATACCAGTCTGGTGATTCACGTTGCAGAGAATCTTGTTAAGTAATTTTGTATTTAGTTGTTGGCCTCTACTAATTGTGTGTGTATGTGTGTGTGGCTTTTTCATTCTAGCTTTCCTGTGATGTTCTTGAGGGGAATGTGTGCTTGTCATGTAATAGATAGTCTTTGAGTTTATAATTTATGGTGACCCACCATCCTCGTTTATTCAGGACAGAGGGGATTTCCAGGACACAGGACGTTTAGTGTTCAAACCAGGGCAGTCCTAGACAAACCGGGATGGTTCCTCATCTGACGAGCCAGGCCCTGGGCCACATGCATGGGGACCTGGAGAACCAGAGAGACCTTGTCCCACCTCCGTGGAATTTATCTTGTATTTGGGAATTTGGATTTTAGACAGTTCCTGATGAGAGTGATGTGGGAGTTTGGCACAAGGTGACTCAACCTGAGGGGGCAGGGAAGCCCTCTTGAGAAGGACTGATATTTAGTTTGAGAGCTAGAGTTGGGACTGGATTTAGCTAGTTGGAGGGTTAGACTGGAGTGAGGGTGTGGGAGTGTGTTCAAGAGAGCGTTTCAGACAGAGGGACCCGCATGAGGACACCCCTGAAGCAGAGAGCCTGGTGTGTCCGTGAACTGAGAAGAGGGATGGCTGAGCCGAGTCAACACAGGGGGAGGGGTGTGAGCCACGCCGGCGAGGGGGGACAGGCAGGACCAGATCAGGGGTGACTTGGGACTCTGTTCCAAGACCAGTGGAAAGACTCTGGAGAGATGCGAGTAGAAGGATGATGTGATTAGCGTTTGGTCTAAGCACGTGGGTTCAGATGGACTTCATGGTTAAGAATGTAGACTGAAGAGGCAAGATGGGAGGTGCTGCGAATAAGATGAGGAATAAAGTGACTGTTCCCTAGGCCTGGGTGATGGCTGTGGAGCAGGAAAGAAGTAGAAAGAAAAGACCTTGGAGTGTAGAACCGCGAGAAGGTAACGGTACTTTCTTGCCTGCATGTGTCAAATGGCACAGGGCACTGACTGTTCTCCTCGCTGCTGTCCGTGCAGACCTGCAGGCGCCCCCTCACCCAGGTCTGTGTGTTCACCCCTCTTTGTCACTCACAGGCCCCCCTCCACATCCTAAAGGAAGTCAGGCCTTACTTGTGAGGGGGTTGTCTCACACGGGAGACACCGAGGAGAGCCTCTCCAGACATCAGAGCAGCCCGTTCAGCCTCTCCCTCAGCCTCCTCCCTTCCCCTCTCTCGCTTTCCACCCTCAGAAGGACCCCTGCTCAGTATTCCATGTCCCCAGGTTCTCCCTCCCCCAGGCTTGAGAAGGGTGGGGCAGCCACTGGGGTGGACATCATCTGCACCTTCCACTCTGACCCCCGCTGGTCCTGGGCTGGACAGAGAGTGACTCTACTGGGAGCCGTGCCATGAGACCCAGGGCGTCACCCACCTGGGCTCCCTCACCCTGGACGGGGACAGCCTCTACATCAGTGGTGAGGGGCTGTGCTACAGCCACACTCTCTCTCCCAGTCAGAGTTCTGTGTTGCCTCCGTTGCTCTAAAGTGAGCTATGATCCATCTCTCTATGCTCCTGGTCTGGGATCAGTCTCCTCATCACTGTGTGATCACTGGGTCCAGCCACCTTCCATCTCGTTGCCTCCCCCCTGAACACCACTCCCCTCTTCCCCGCTGCTTTCCCCACAAAGCTCCCTACACCCTCCCTCTCCCTTAATCCTTTATGTTCACCCCAACTCTTGCTCAGCTCCTCTCGCCTTCTCTCCACAGATTACACCTATGGAGCCGCAGCCCCGACTACCACCGGTGAGTATTCCTGGCCCTGATGTCCTGGGTCCCGTCCGCATTTGGGGTTGGGGAGCACTTGTTCTCCTTCACCCACTGTCCTTGGTGAGGGAAGCACCTGGAAGGGCCCTAATTCATCCCTTCTCTCCCTCCCGGGTTCTGGTGGAGAGTCCCAGCCCAGTGTGAGAAAGCCTTAGACACAGACGTGTTCTCCACCACATTCTGACCCCACGTGGTTTTCACTTTAATTCTCCTGAAGCCCCGCCCTTGGTCCTCCTTTTCCAGGTGTCCCATCCGTCTGTCCAGTTTTCTGCCCGTCCATCTGTCTCTCCTCTGTGTTCAGTCTCTCTTGTTCACCTATCTCTCTCTCTTGGGCTCCTCTCATCCACAGGCTTGCTCATCTCTCCACTCACACAGTCACCCCTCCCCTCACTCTCATTTATGCTTCACCTGTGAATGGTGGTCCTGGCACAGCCACTGCTGGAGCCCGGGTGAGCCTGGGGGCTCCTCCCACTCTGTCCCTCCCTGATGACAGCCCTCGCCACAGCTGCCGAGCCAGCCACCACGTCCCTGCATACTTCATCATCACCTGTGCCACCAGAAGCCACCACAGGTGTCTGGGGGCCCCTTTTCCTTCCCAAGAGAAGCTCTCCAGCCCCACACCTCCACCAGCCAGTTGTGATCCAGGAGCTGGGAAGCCACAGTGTGAGATTCTGGTTTTAGGGCAATCATGTTGATCACAAAGATTATACTGATGATTCAGTCTAAGGCCAGCCCTCAGAGAGCCCCTAATCTTGTGAAATTAACACACCATTATAGTACAATGTGGGAGGTTTCGGGGAGAGGCGCCTGGCATGATTTGGAGGGGAAGAGCTTGCTAGAGAAAGTTTCACCAGAATGGAGTCTTTGAGAATAAGTAGGAGGGACCCTGGAAACTAGAGGATGAAGGGTTTTCCTGGCAGAGAGGATTCCATGATGAAAGGCTCCGGTCAGAACAACATGCCATATGGGGAGAATTGAAACGAATTTGGGTTGTGTGAAGCATAAAGTTTAACCCGCGGTACATGGATAAAATGAGACTGAAAGGTGAGCAGGAGCCAGATTGAGTAGAGCCTTGAGTGCCAGGTCAAGAAGGTTGAACTAAACACTGAAGGCCATAGGGAGCCATGGGTGGTACTAGAGCAGTGGTGGCCCTAGTGAGGTATTCATTTCAGAAAGATCCTTCTAGTGGTCCATGTAGAACATCCTTTAGACAGAGCATCCAGTGAGCCTGCTGGGGTGTTGGTCCAGGTGAAGGAAGTTAAGACCTGAGCTGGGACAGGGATGGAGAGAGGGAGTGTATGTGAGGACCAGTGTGCAACTGGAATTGGTGTTACTGGGAGGGAGGAGGAGCTGAGCAGATGTGCTGGTTCTGACTTGGGTGACCACACGGGTGGGTGGTGGTGCCCCTGGGAGAGAAGACGACAGATGATAATGAGTGCAGGACTCTGGTGTGGTCTCAGGCCAGCTCTCAGTGATGGCCATCGCTCTCCCTCTCGTCTTGCAGCTTTGGGGCACAACCTGAAGACCCTCACAGTCCCCTTCCCCATCTCCACCCTCCGGTATTCATAAGACAGGAGCAACTGCTCAGCCATGTTCAACTCCACTGAGAGGGTCCTGCAGAGCCTGGGGAGACCCTGGTTCCAGCAGCTCCTGTTGGGTTAAATCCCACCCAGCCCCTCCCCCACTCCCTGTCCCTCCTCTCATCCTCCTCCTCCTTCCTCCCCAGCTGGATCCTTGTTCAAGAAGAGCAGCCTGGGCCTCTTCTCCTTGAGTTGCAGACTGGTCTCCCTCAGGTGAGACCCTCCCCTGAGCATTTGCCCCTAATGACCACTTTTGTCACCACCCCTCTCTGTCTCCCCCCTGTCCTCCCATTTCCTCCTTCCTGTTCTGGCCTGCACCCCAGAGGTTTCAGGACCTCTCTCTAGAGTCCCCACATCCCTCTCTCTCCAGGCCTGAAAAGGATGGGGAAGCCAGCAGTGTGGACGCCGTCTGCACCCACCATCCTGACCCCGTGGGCCACCATGCCTCTGTGCTGGGAGCGGAGAGTCTCCACCTGTCTGCTCTTCCTCTCGGTGGCTCCAGGCTCTGCATCCCAGAGTTTATCCATCCAGAGAGAGCACCAGCTACATTTCCACATCATCAGCTGGAACCTCAGCAACCCGGAGCCCACATCCTGGGAATACACCGTCTTGCTGAGGGACACCCAGGACCAGGTGGGGTCTCCCCTCTCGCATCGCTCCTTGCCCTGAGGGCACCGTCATTCCTCTGTCTGACTTACATCTGTTACGTGATTGTTTCAACCCTTCACTTTCCCTGCGTGCCTGGGTTCTCTCAGTGTCCAGAGGTGATGTCCTAGCTGCCTTCCCCATCTCTCACATGGGTAAACTGAAGCTCAGAAAGGGGATTATTGTGCCTAAGGTCACACAGTGAGTTAGGGGCAGAGCCAGGATTTGAAGTCAGGTCTCCCTTGCCCCAAGGTCTGTGATCTTTCACTGGCTCCAGTGGCCCCCTGCGTCTCCAGGAGACCTCCATCTCACCCACTCTCCCTCGCGTTTGTTCTAGGTCACCAAGCTCTACAGAGGCAGCCAGCTGTGAGACATATTCCACTCCTGTCTGGTCACCGACCTGATGTAGGTTGAGGAGATTGGAAGCATTGGTTGAGCTGGTGGCTGATGGCTCTGAGCTCCCGTGACACATCCTTGATCTGGAAGTCACTGACATAGTGCCCATTCTGCCCCACATCCCTGTCAGCTAATCCTACCATCTCCTTCCATAGGTTGTCGGGGGTTGAGAAAAGCATTAACATTTGGGGCCACCAACCTCCAGCATCCTCCTCCTCCTCCTCTTCTGGAAAAGTTCAACAAATATTAGTGGTCTACCTGTGCTCTCCAATATTGGAGCCACTAACCAGATGGGGCAATTAAAATTTTTTATACACCTATTGGGATACGATGCACATATTGTGTGTGTGTGGGGTGTATTTTTTAGGTTTTTCTAGATACAATATCTTCTCATCTGCCAAACAAATAGTTTTACATCTTCCCTTCCAATCTGGGTCTCTTTTATTCCTTTTTCTTGCCTAATTGCCCTTATCAGAGCCTCTGGTGCCTGTGATTAACATGCGAGATGAGGGCAGACATCAATGTCTTGTCCCTGGTCTTAGGGGGAAATTTTCAGTCTTTCACCATTGAATATGGTGTTATCCATGGGTTTTTCATCGATGCTGTTTATAGGTTGAGAAAGTTTTTTCTATTCCTAATTTGTTCAGTGTTTTCTGTTTTAGACATGAAGGGCGCTGTATTTTGTGAAATTCTTTTCTGTATATGTGGTCGAGATTGTGTGGTATTGGCCGTTATTCTATTACTATGGTGTATTACATAATCAAGTTTTCAGATATTAACCCAACTCTTCAACTAGAGGTGAGAGATTAAGATGTTCTCAATCTTTCCTGGGCGTGCCACAGGCCTGAGCCCTTGTGGCCTTCTAGATGCCCGCAAATACCCTGGAGATTTTCAAAGCCCCCTGTGGACATCTCATTCCCCCAGTTTTTCTTCTAAGTTGTTGGCTCACCTCTTGCCTGCCTCAGCTGGTATCACTCCCTCAGGCAGCTACAATAGAAAACAATTAGCGCTGATTGTTTTTAGCAAGTGCCTTGGGGACAGACTTTCCTCCCTGGGCAAGCTCTGAGTCTAGTAACGACAAGCCCTGAACATGGGGCGTTTTTGGGGAGCTGCCAGGCAGGTCAGCTAGTTGCAGTTGGGTGGGGAGGGGTCTTTTCAGAGCTCCACACCCATTATGGCTGCTGTGCTGCTGGTTGTCTCAGCCACCATGGTTCTGAGACTGACGGTTTTCACAGTTATGGAGGATGTTGTGAGAGCAGGATGGGAATAGTGCAAGTTATAGTGCCACGAAGTTTGCTCCCTTTATCAAGATTCCACCGTGTGTCTTCACTAAACCCTCCTCAGATTCTTGCAAGCCTTTGATTAATTTCTAGACTTCTGAAAAGTTGATTTTGACCATTTTTACCAGTGTTCTCATTGTTTTTATGCATTTGCAGGCGTCCTTACTCCAGAGTTTCAAAAATGTTCTCCCTGTGGTTATTTATTTATAAATTAATTACTTGAAATGAAATTACATGAGAAATTCAGTTCCTCACTCACACACACTAGCCACATTTTAAGTGCTTGATAACAACATGGGGCTAATAATGAGTGTATTTGGTAGTGCAGGCAAATGTTGACATTATTGCAGAAAGTTCTCTTGGACAGGACCCAGAAGCAGGGAATCTAGAATCAGGGTAGAATTCCAGACACCCTTGTTCATCCCTTGTGTCCTTCCAGGTTGGTCCCCCATGGTAACCACACTGCAATGGATTCACTGTGTACCCAGCCGCCTTGGCACAGAGACTGGACAGAGTTGCCATCTATGAGGAATTCCTGCGGCTGACCAGAAGGGTACCCAGCTGCAGAACTTTACCCTGGACGGAAAGAATGTCCTTGGGGATGGTAAGGCTCCCTGGTCATTGGGAAAGGAAGTGAGGCCTTTCTGGGGACTCTGGAGGCCTGGGGCTGAGAGAACATTGAACTTTCTCAGGCTTGCAGGATGTGGCATAGTCCCCCAGTCTTTAGCCACCATTGAGAGAGAGAAAAGGACACCAGTGTAGTATGGGAGGCCCTCACCTTCTCCTAGACAGCTCTGTGACCTCAAGCTAGTCACCTCCCCTCTCTGGACTTTTGTTTCCTTATCTCTGCACTGAGAGCCACTGGGCCCGATGGTCAATGAGGGCCTCCAGCTGTGTGTGAAGCAGACTTACAGGTTTGGGAGTGGATGTGGTTTCTGATCCACAGGCTATAGTTTGCCAAGTCCCGCTCTAGATGAGCACCAATGCACTAGAACTTTCTGCAGTGGTGGAATGTTCTATATCTGTGCTGTCCAGTGCATAGCTGCATGTGGCTGTTGAGTGCTTGAAAGATGGTATTGTGACTGGTCTTTATTGTTACTGATTTTTAATGTTACTGAGGTTAGAATTTTTATTTTATTTAACTAAAATTAATTTTTTTTTATTTTTTTATTGATGTTTTAATGGTTTCTAATATTGTGAAATTTTGGGTTGTACATTTTTGTTTGTCCATCACCCCATATATGACTCCCTTCACCCCTTGTGCCCACCCCCCACCCCCACTGCCCGGGTAACCACAGTCCAGTTTTCTCTGTCCATGTGTTGGTTTATATTCCACATATGAGTGAGATCATACAGTGTTTGTCTTTCTCTTTCTGGCTTATTTCACTTAACATAATACGCTCCAGGCCCATCCATGTTGTTGCAAATGGGACGATTTTGTCTTTTTTTATGGCTGAGTAGTATTCCATTGTATATACATACCACATTTTCTTAATCCAATTGTCAGTCGAGGGACACTTAGGTTGCTTCCACTTCTTGGCTATGGTGAATAATGCTGCAATGAACATAGGGGTGCATAAGCCTCTTTGGATTGTTGATTTCAGGTGCGTTGGATAGCTTCCCAGTAGTGGGATGGCTGGATCATAGGGCATCTCTATTTTTAATTCTTTGAGGAATCTCCATACCGTTTTCCATAGAGGCTGCACCAATTTGCATTCCCACCAGCTGTGTGTGAGGGTTCCTGTTTCTCCACATCCTCTCCAACATTTGTTGTTTTTTGTCTTGGTGATTATAGCCATTCTAACAGGCGTGAGGTGGTATCTTAGTGTTGTTTTGATTTGCATTTCCCTGATGATTAGTGATGTTGAGCATCTTTTCATGTGCCTATTGGCCATCTGTATATCTTCCTTGGAGAAGTGTCTGTTCATTTCCTCTGCCCATTTGTTGATCGGGTTGTTTTTTTTTTGTTGTTCAATTGTGTGAGTTCTTTATATATTATGGAGATCAACCCCTTGTCAGATGTATGTTTTGCAAATATTCTCTCCCAGCTGGTTGGTTGTTTGTTCATCTTGATTCTGGTTTCATTTGTCTTATAAAAGCTCTTTAATCTGATAAAGTCCCACTTGTTTATTTTTTCTTTAGTTTCCCTAGTCTGGGTAGGCATGTCATCCGAAAAGATTCCTTTAAACCCAATGTCAAATAGTGTGTTGCCTATATTTTCTTCTATGAGTTTTATAGTTTCAGGTCTCACCTTCAGGTCTTTGATCCATTTTGAGTTAATTTTTGTGAATGGCGATAGCACATGGTCCACTTTCATTCTTTTGCATGTGGCTGTCCAGTTTTCCCAACACCATTTATTGAAGAGACTTTCCTTTCTCAATTGCATGTTCTTAGCACCTTTGTCGAAAATTAGCTGTCCGTATATGTGTGGTTTTATTTCTGGGCTTTCAATTCTGTTCCATTGATCTGTGTGTCTGTTTTTGTACCAGTACCATGCTGTTTTGATTACTATTGCTTTGTAGTATGTTTTGAAGTCAGGAATTGTGATGCCTCCTGTTTGTTCTTTTTCTTTAGGATTTCTTTAGCTATTCGGGGTCTTTTGTTGCCCCATATAAATTTTAGTATTCTTTTTTCTATTTCTGTGAAGAATGTCATGGGGGTTCTGATTGGGATTGCATTGAATCTGTAGATTGCTTTAGGTAATATAGACATTTTAACTATGTTTATTCTTCCAATCCACGTGCATGGGATATCTTTCCATTTCTTTATGTCATCGTGGATTTCCCTCAATAATGTCTTGTAGTTCTCATTGTATAGGTCCTTCACCTCCTTGGTAAGATTTATTCCTAGGTATTTTATTCTTTTTGATGCAATTGTAAATGGTATTATCTTTTTGAGCTCTCTTTCTGTTAGTTCATTATTAGCATATAGAAATGCAACTGATTTTTGTAGATTGATTTTGTACCCTGCAACTTTGCTGTAGTTGTTGATTGTTTCTAACAGTTTTCCAACAGATTCTTTAGGGTTTTCTATATATACAATCATGTCATCTGCAAATAGTGAGAGTTTCACTTCTTCGTTACCTATTTGGATTCCTTTTATTCCTTTTTCTTGCCTAATTGCTCTGGCCAAAACCTCCAGTACTATGTTGAACAGGAGTGGTGAGAGTGGGCAGCCTTGCCTCGTTCCTGTTCTCAGAGGAATGGCTTTCAGTCTTTCCCCGTTGAGTATGATGTTAGCTGTGGGTTTGTCATATATGGCCTTTATTATGTTGAGGTACTTTCATTCTATTCCCATTTTATTGAGAGTTTTTATCATAAATGGATGATGTATCTTGTCAAATGCCTTCTCTGCGTCTATTGAGACGATCATGTGGTTTTTATTCTTTGTTTTGTTGATGTGATGTATCACGTTGATTGATTTGCGGATGTTGAACCATCCCTGCGTCTCTGGTATAAATCCCACTTAATCATGGTGTATGATCTTTTTAATATATTGTTGTATTCGGTTTGCCAATATTTTGTTGAGGATTTTTGCATCAATGTTCATCAGCGATATTGGCCTGTAATTTTCTTTCTTTGTATTGTCTTTGTCTGGTTTTGGTATCAGGGTGATGTTGGCCTCATAGAATGATTCAGGAAGTGTTCCATCTTCCTCTATTTTTTGGAATAGTTTGAGAAGGATGGGTATTAAATCTTCTTTGAATGTTTGGTAAAATTCACTGGAGAAGCCATCTGGTCCTGGACTTTTATTTTTTGGGAGGTTTTTGATTACTATTTCAATCTCTTTACTTGTTATTGGTCTATTCAGATTCTCCATTTCTTCTTGGTTCAATTTTGGGAGGTTGTATAAGTCTAAGAATTTATCCATTTCTTCTAGATTTTCCAATTTGTTGGCATATAATTTCTCATAGTATTCTCTTATAATCCTCTGTATTTCCATGGTATCCGTTGTAATTTCTCCTCTTTCATTTCTAATTTTATTTACTTGAGCCTTTTCTCTTTTTTTCTTAGTAAGCCTGGCTAAGGGTTTGTCTATTTTGTTTATCTTCTCGAAGAACCAACTCTTTGTTTCATTAATCCTTTCTACTGTTTTTTTGGTCTCAATATCATTTATTTCTGCTCTGATTTTTATTATTTCTCTCCTTCTGCTGGCTTTGGGCTTTGTTTGTTCTTCTTTTTCTAGTTCTGTTAGGTGTAATTTAAGGTTGCCTATTAGGGCTTTTTCTTGTTTGTTAAGGTGGGCTTGTATCGCTATGAGTTTCCCTCTCAGGACCGCTTTTGCTGCATCCCATATGGTTTGATATGGCATGTTATCATTTTCGTTTGTTTCCAGATAGTTTTTGATTTCTCCTTTAATTTCATCAATGATCCATTGGTTGTTCAGTAGCATGTTGTTTAATCTCCACATTTTTGTCACTTTCCCAGTTTTTTTTTCCTGGTTCATTTCCAGTTTCATAGCCTTATGGTCTGAAAAGATGCTTGTTATGATTTCAATCTTCTTAAATTTATTGAGGCTTGCTTTGTTTCCCAACATATGGTCTATCCTAGAGAATGTTCCATGCGCGCTTGAGAAGAATGTGTAGTCAGCTGTTTTTTGGTGGAGTGCTCTGTATATGTCTACTAGGTCCATCTCGTCCAGTTTTTCATTTAAGTCTACTATTTCTTTATTAACTTTTTGTCTGGATGATCTATCCATTGCTGTAAGTGGGGTGTTAAGATCCCCTACTATTATTGTGTTGTTGTTGATTTCTCCTTTTAGGTTTGTTAATAGTTGTTTTATGTACATTGGTGCTCCTATGTTGGATGCATATATATTTATAAGTGATATGTCTTCTTGATGGAGTGTCCCTTTTATCATTATATATTTCCCTTCTTTGTCTTTCTTAACCTGTTTTATCTTGAAGTCTACTTTGTCTGATATGAGTATGGCAACACCTGCTTTCTTTTGTTTGCCATTAGCTTGGAGTATTGTCTTCCATCCTTTCACTCTGAGCCTGTGCTTGTCTTTAGTGCTAAGATGTGTTTCCTGAAGGCAGCATATTGTTGGGTCTTGCTTTTTAATCCATCCTGCCACTCTGTATCTTTTGATTGGAGAGTTCAATCCATTTACATTTAGGGTAATTATTGAAATATGAGGGCTGAATGTTGCTGTTTTGTCACTTATTTTCTGGTTCTTTTGCATTTCCTTTGTTTCTTGTCCCATTTGTTTTGGACTGCCAATTCAGTTTGGTTGTTCTGTCTTATGATTCTTCTAGTTTTCTCTTTGTTTATCATATGTGGTTTTAATTTGATTATTTGTTTAGTGGTTACCTTGAGGTTTGGGCAAAAAATGTTGTGTATGAGATAGTCCATTATCTGATAGCCTCCTATTTCCTTATACTAAGTCAATTCAGTCACTTTCCTCTTCCCCTTCTAAGTTGCTCTTGTTATACCTTATTCTATCTTGTGTTGTGGCTGTGTGTTTACAGTGATGAGGTTAAATTTATTTTTGGTGAATTTCTTCCTTTGATCTTTGAGTTTAGTATTTAAGTGGTTGCTAACCTATTCCGGTAAAGATCTACTATTTCTCTGATTTTGTCTACCTACTTTTCTCCTTACTCCAAGCTTTGTGTTCCCTTTCTCTTCTTGTTTTCAGGCCTGAGGGCCTTCTTGAGTATTTCTTGTAGTGGGGGGTCTCGTGGCCATGAACTCCCTTAGCTTTTGTTTATCTGGGAGAGTTACTATTTCTCCATCATATTTGAAGGATATTTTTGCTGGATAGAGTATTCTTGGCTGAAAGTTTTTGTCTTTTAGTATTTTGAATATATCATTCCAGTCTCTTCTAGCCTGAAAAGTTTCTGTTGAGAAATCCGCTGAGAGCCTGCTGGGAGTTCCTTTGTACGTTATTTTTTGTTTTTGTCTAGCTGCCCTTAATATTGTTTCTTTGTCGTTGACCCTGGCTAGCCTTTACCACTAGGTGTCGTGGTGAAGGCCTTTGTCTGTTAATATATATAGGCGTCCTGTTGGCTTCGCTTACTGGGGTTTCCTGCTCCTTCCCCAGATTTGGGAAATTTTCAGCTATTATTTCCTTGAATAGGCTCTCTGTTCCTCTTTCCCTCTCCTCTCCCTCAGGAATACCTATAATTCTTATGTTACATTTTCTAATAGAGTCAGATATTTCTCGGAGTCTTTCTTCATTTCTTTTTAGTCTTAGTTCTCTCTCTTCTTCCATCTGGAGTATATCTGTATTCCTATCCTCTAAAGTCCTAATTCTTTCCTCCATATTGTCAGCTCTGTTCTTTAAAGACTCCAGATTCTCCTTTATCTCCTCCATTGTGTTCTTCATCTCCATCAGCACTGATTGGTTTTTCTTTATGATTTCAATCTCTTTTGTGAAGAAACTCCTAATCTCATTTAATTGTTTGTCTGTGTTGTCTCGTATTTCGTTGAGTGTTTTTATGATAGCTATTTTGAAATCTCTGTCATTTAGTTTATGGATTTCTGTGTCTTCGGGGTTGATTTCTGGGTGCTTGTCATTTTGTTTCTGGTCTGGTGATTTCACATATTTTTGCATTGTGGTTCCTGTGTTGGTTTTGATTTTCCTCATCCTGGAAGTCTCTGGTTGCAATTTCCACCTGCCACCACTGTCTGGTGGTAAAGGGCTGTGTAGTCTAAGCCCCCTGCGCTCTGCCCCAGTTTTTCTGCTGCGATCCGCAGTTTTGTTTTGTTTTGTTTTTTTCCCCACTGCGATCCACGGGTCCAGTCCAGTTTGTTCAGGTCTGCCTCGGATCGCTAGGTCTGGTCGAGCTGCAGACTCCGGGTTGCGGGGAGTGGGGAGCTCTCTCTTTTGCCCTCTGGGTCCCTGACGTGGGAGGCTTCTCATTTGCCCCTCTTTATCCGCTCTCTGGGGTGCTCAGATGTTGATGGTAGCCCTGTGGCTCCTCTGAGCCCTCTGTGCGGGAGTTTCCCACTGGCTGAGAGAGCCCGAAGAGCTACAGTTTCCCGCCGAGGGCCGCCCCTCCCCCCTCTCTGGGAGCCGCGCAGACCGGGATCGCTGATCTGATGGGGAGGGAGCGGAGTTCTCCTTACCTCTCCCCACTTCCTCCGGGGGCCCAGCACGTTCCGCTCTCAGATGTGCGGCAGTGTGGATCCCTCCACTCTAGGTTTTCACTGTCTGGGATTCCGTTGTTGGTCTGTGGCTATTACTTTTGTTGTATCTTGTGGGGGAAGAATTCACGGGAAAGCTCACTCCGCCATGATGCTGACGTCACTCCTCTTAACTAAAATTAATTTTAATTCAAAAAGAGACTTGTTGCTGCTCCATATCAGACAGCACACCTCTAAGAGGTTGTCTGGCTAGAGGTACAAGTAGGGGGACCTGCACCCCTCCTCCCATGCCCATTGGGTGCTGCGTGTCCTACCCTCCTGGAGTTTATGTTGTAGCTGGCAATAACAAGAATAGAGAATTGAAAATTATCAATTATTTGATGTGAACAAACTCATACTTGCAGGTGCAAATCAGAGAAGACTTCCTGTAGGATATTACATTGTAGGTTAATCCTAGAAAATGAATATTAAGCAAATAGATAAGGGAGAAGGGGATGAATGTGTTTCTAGGCATGGAAGAACACTTTTGAGTGGGAATTTACAAATTTAGAGAGATCCCGTAGGCTTGCCAACTGTGATGACCCATTCTCCCCCCGGCCGTCATAAGAAAGTCCAGCCCAAATTCAGGCCTCTGTGCCCAGAGGTATGAATTTGGTTTAATTTATTAAACTTTTGTTCTGTGATAATGGTCTTGGATTTTGTAGCAAAGTGTGCTCACTTTTTAGAGATGGAAACTAAAATGGGGTGAAACATGATGATGTCTACTTGACTTTAATATTTCATTGAAAACATGGGATGAATCAAGGGTGGCAAGTGTTAATAATTTATACATGGATGAAATATTGTTTTAATTGGATGGAATATACATGGTTAAATTAGATGATGTATGTTTATGAGACTGTTTCCTTTATTTTTCTATGTGCAAAAAGTTTTATTAAAAAGAGTGAAACACACTCACATGCATTCTCCATTTCATTCACTTCCAGAATATTCTGCCAACAGAGATGACACCTTGACTGAGAAGCCTGGTAAACCTGCAGGAAGCCCCAGCCCATGGTAGGGGGCGAGTATCTTGATGCTGTGCCTCATTGAAGAGAACCATGCGCACAGGGTCTTGGATGATGAGGAAAGTTGGCCAACCCTTGTCAAGGACGGTTGAGGCACAGTGGGGTCAGCAGGAGCCCTGGGGTGATGACAGGAGGTGGCTCACCCCAGCACTTGTCTCCCCAGACCACCCCGTCTGGGCCCTCATCCTGATCTGCTTGACAGGAATCCTGGTGCTCATCACAGGCCTGGTCTGCTGTCTCCTGGTAAGCCATGACGTGTTGCTTGTCTTCTTACTATTGGGTTGTAAGAGCTCTTTATATATTATAAATACACGTCCTTTTCTAGGGATATGTTTTGCAGATGTTTTCTCCCAGTCTGTGTGTGGCTTACCTTCTCCTTCACAACATGAGTCCTTGGGTAAATGAAAGTGACAGTCATCATGAGATTCCACCACACTTGAGAATGGCTAAAATTAAAAAGACTGACTATAGCAAGTGTTGTTGAAGATGTCAGTTCACTGAAACTCTCATCGAGTGCTGGTGAAAAATAGCTTGGATGTGTCTTTAATAATTACATACGTCTACCCAGCCGTATAATTCTTATGTTGCTTTTATAATTGAGTCATATATTTCTCCAAGAATTCCTTCATTTTCTAAAAATCTGAGTCCTTCCTCCTCGTCCACTGGAAGCATTTCTGTATTTCTATCCTCTAAATCACTTATTCTTTCAACCATGATATCAGCTCTATTTTTTAAGGATTCTAGATTCTTTTTTAGCTCATTAATTATGTTCTTTATATCTAGAACTTCTGCTTGTTTTTTTTTTAATAGTTTCAGTCTCTTTGATGAAGTATTCCTTTTCCTCATTAATTTTATTCCTGAGTTCATTGAACTGTCTGAACATCCTTGTAACTTGGTGAGTTTCTTTATGACAGTTATTTTGAATTCTCTGTCATTTAGATTGTAAATTTCTCTGACTTCAAGGTTGGTTTCTGGAGATTTGTCATTTCCTTCTGCTCTGAATTGTTACTGTAGTTTCTTATGGTGTTTGATGAACTAATCTTTTGCCTGCGTATTTGTGGTAGTATCAGGTCGCAGATTCCACCTGCTACTGCTGTGGGGGAAGCATGAGCTGTGTTTCTGATCCCCCCATATGCTGGAAGTTGTGTGGGTACAGTGGGTGTTCTCACCCGCTGGGAAAGCATTCACACTGGGCTCAGAGCTGCCGCCACACGGAGGCAAGTACCCAGTTGTGAGACCGCAGCACTACTATGGGTGTGTGTGCATCTGGGAAAGCATCTGCATGTGCGCGTGTATCTGCTGCTGCCTTTTCTCATGCTCATGGCAGCCTCTGTGCTTGGTGGGTGGGGCTTCTTCATGGGTCTGAGCATTGGCCGATCATTGGGACTCCAGTGGCACGGTGGGCTTTCCAGCCATCCAGGAAAGCATTCATGTGCGGGTCCAGGGCTGCCGACAACCCCTCCCAGAGTTGCACCAGGCGCATTCCTACTTTTGGGGATGCAGCAGTACTATTGGCTCTCACGCCAACCTGGGAAGCGCTCGGGCGTGTGCACAGTGCTGCCAGGGAAGGGTTGGGGATAGGAATGACTTCATAGTACGTCTAATGACAAGCATAAATCTCAAAATAATTATGCTGAGTGAAAGAAGACAGTAAAAAATGAGTAGTATATGATCCCATTTATAAAAATTCATGGAAAATACAGGAAAATCTATAGGGACATATACCGGAACACTGGTTGCCTGGGAATCAGAATGTGTTTGCAAACGGCAGGGAAGGAGGAATTAAAATGAGCATGAGGAAATTTGGGGAGGATGGGCATTCCTTTTCTTGATTGTGATGATGGTTCAATAAGTTATAATCAAAAGGTATCACATTATTCGCTTTAAATGTATGCAGTTTACTGCATGTCGTTAATACCTCAATTAAGCTAGAACATGCAGGGGAAAGAGAGGGAGAGAGAGCCGAAAGAGGGAAAAGGCAAGGAAAAGAAGGACTGAGGGTGAAAATTAAGTGGACAAAAGGAAGAGGGAGACACAGGAGGCATCGGGTCTCTGTGGCTTTGGCATCTCCTTCCCCTGGAGTCTCCCATACTGGGCAGCTGACTGGACCATTCTGATGCGCTCTCCTCACCTCACAAGTCACTTGTCTGCCGGCGGAAGAAGGAGGGCGACTGTGAGGTCCAGTGACGACGCCTGGTCTATTACCTGCCTCATGGCGACCTACGGAAGCTGCGATGACTAGATCTGACTAGATCTGAGGTCCCCTTTTCCCAGACGGGGTCTGGAGAAGCTTGACTGGAACAGAACGAAACCACATTGGACGGACACAGGCTCCGAGCCTTTCTAGACTTGGCCCCTGACTGGCTCACAGGGGACTAAGCTGAAAGGTTTCAACTTTCTTAAGTCCTGAAAGTGACTGCAACTTCTGTCCTGTGGTGTCACACCAGTTCATCCCTCAGGGACACCAGAATTGGTGAAACCAGCACAGACATTGCCATCATGTAAAATCGAATTCCCACTTCAGTGCAAGGTTTCCCTTCTTAGGAAACTTTGGAACATCCCTCCCCTTGACTCTGTGTAGCCATCACAACCCTCTCGGTTCCTCCATAATCCTCCCCCACTGAAGGCCTGGCAGTCTCAGGTTCCCCTTTTCTGCTTCATTCTCTGAAGCTCAGATTAGTCAGCTGGGCCCAAGGGTTCAAAAGTCAACGTGTATACACTGGAAAAGAAATATTTCAAGTTTAAACTGAGGCTGGAGAGGTTTAAAGAGTTCCAGAAGGGTTGTCATATATCACTTGTAGGAGTTCTCCTTGCGGTGGAGAAAAGCTGTTAAGTGTTAAACATTTCTTTTTCTCTCTTTTCATAAAAGCCAATGCTATTTATTTATTTAAGCAATGCTGTGGTGGTTCCTTTAAAGTTTTGCTAACCTTCCTGGGCCACCTTCCTGTCATAAGCTGTTTTTTTTTTTTATCTGAAAACCCAGTGTTTCATTCCTTTTGGTTAAGTTTTAGAATTAGAAGCATGGATTGTGAGATGCAATCCTGAGTTCATGTGAGTTAGTTTGAGGTTGAAACAAGATGAAAGATCAAAAAAGTTTAAGGTGAGGTTTAAGGTGCGCCGAGCCCTCTGTCTTCTGCGAAGCCAGCGCATAGACTGGGTTTTTGCGTTTCTCCCGAGTGTTTTGAATACAGCCCTCTCGAGGCTTTTGTTCCACAAAGCTAAAGTTGAGCATGAGAAGTAGGCTGAGCAACTGTGTTAGGTTCTCTGTTGTATGAAGCAAGTTCTACCAATAAAGAGAGTGCAGTGCAGTTGAGAGAACAAGAAGAAAAAGAGAATGGAATTAGACTCATTGTTCTGAACAGAAATAATGTATACTTATATCTGGCACCATATCAGTGGTTCTAAACCTGATTGCTTGTCAGAATTACCCCAGAGGAGGTTTTAAAAATCTAGACTCTTAGGCCCAAGTCTATACTTGCTGAAGCAAAATTGCTCATGGTAAATTCCCAGGATCTGAATTTTTAAGGAGCTGTCTATGTATTCGGACACACGCAGTCCAAAAGTAGTCCACAGACAGTGGTTTGAGAACTATGTATACAAGCAAAAAGAGAGCAATTCACCAGCATGCCCTGCAGAGTGCTATCTGTCGTTCAGAGCAATCCTTAAAATGGCACAAAGAAAACCTTGAAAGCACTTTTGGCTTTTGAGATTTTTGTAACACCTCATCTTGGCAGTGTGACTACTTTCACATGGACTTTTCCTCGCTTTACTTGGTTCTGGCAAGTGGGCAAGGTACTGGGTGTGACAGCTGGTGCCTGCTCCCCCACTTCCTCCTCCAAAGGAAACTGCTCCACCCGTCTCCCTTCTAGCTAGGGGACTCGACTATCACCCTGAGGTTCTCACCAGAAAGGAAGCCCCTTCAAGGCCGTCCAGCTTCCAACACCAGCAGTATGCAAAGGACACAAGAACTGGGCATTTATTTCCCATCATTTAGAATTTGAACTAGGGACTCGTCCTAGTCTGTTTGGGCTGCTATGACACAATACCACAGACTGGGTGGCCTATAAACAACAGACATTTATTTCTCACAGTTCTGCAGGCTGGAAGTCGGACATCAGGGTGCCAGCGTGGTCTGGTCCTGGTGAGAGCCCACTTCCATGTTGCAGATGAACATCTTCTTGCTGTGTCTTCACGTGGCTGAAAGAGAGCAAGCTAGTATCTCTGACCTCTTTCTAGAAGGGCACTAGTCCCATTCACAAGGGCTCCACTGTCATGGCCTAATCACTTTCTAACACCAGCACATTGGAAGTTAGGATTCAACATATGAATTTTGGCGGGACACAAACGTTCAGTCCGTTGCAGAACTGTCAAGAAGGAAACCCTTCTCAGAGAGAAGTATGGACCTGATGTGCAAAGGAAGGTAGACACCTAGAGAACTGGGGGCCTGCGAGGGACAGTAGAGCCACCAGGGTAGACGGTCAAAGTTTACAGATGTGCCTATGGACAGACCTGGAAGAAGTTTTACATCAATGAGATCAGTTACAATATACACTTGAAGATAAGGGGATGAATGTGTTTCCTCCCTAAGTTATCCATCAGGTAATTTGGTTTGCATCCTTCTACACTATTTCGTGTTGTGCCCTCATGACCCGGGGGGATGTGTTGGATGGTAGTTCAGAGTAAGACTCAGAGCTTGGCTGCTCCTGCCGAATCTGGCTGCAGTCTGGACCAGCAGTGCGAGCTTAGTGAGTTACTTTACCTCTCCATTCTTCAGTTTTCTCATCCATAAAAATAAAGAGAAAAATAGCACCCCATGTGGTCACTGAGAGAACTAGATGAGTTAGTGCATGTAAGGCTATGGAACAGTGTCTAGCATTTAGTGAGCACCCAATGAATATTAGCCATTTTTATTACAGTGTTCCTTAATTATTTTGATGACAAACTAGTGTCTGAGAGAGACATATTTACCTGAAATGATGTCAACTGATGCTAATTTTGGAAGCTTAGAGAGGTCACTGATGAAATCAGTTTTTAAAAATGCAAAGAATCTTAACATAGACTTAGTAATTATTCCTGGGATTATGGTCTCAAATATTGGATACAGTTGTACATATGCATTTAAAGAACACTCTAAAAAACTATTTAGAAAGAGTTATATTATGAATTTCAAGAAAATATAGTACAAAGAAAAAAGGAAAATAAAAACAAGCTACTTATATGTTATGGAAATAGTACTTGCAACTTGGCATAAATTTTCCAGTGATGGCATCTTACATGCTTTTAACAATTGCTTCAGATCCAACAACTTAGAAGATAATATGCTCTGGAAGAAAGTGGCTCTGATGATTACAGTGTTACTGATTTCGAAGAATACCTGTGACAAGTTTGAATAAACTTACTTTGTGAAATGGAAGAGTAAAAAAAGGTATCTCTAAATAATAAATATATTATTTTTCATGAGGTGTTATTTTAAATTAGTATGTACATCAAAATTAATAAATTGATTACTACAGTAGACATCTGACTAATTTAGCCACATCTTTGTAATTTTATATAATCGGGTTTCTTTCTGAGGATGCAAAAGGAAGGGCTTATACAGGTTTTGGTTTGCCATGTATGCTTTCCAGAATCTTTTTTTTTAATGGTTTTTAACACTGTGAAATGAGTTGTACATTTTTGTTTGTCCTTCACCCCTTGTGCCCACCCCCCACCCCCATAGCCCCTGGTAACCACAATACAGTTTTCTCTGTCCATGTGTTGGTTTATATTCCACATATGAGTGAGATCATACGGTGTTTGTCTTTCTCCTTCTGGCTTACTTCACTTAACATAATACTCTCCAGGCCCATCCATGTTGTTGCAAATGGGACGATTTTGTCTTTTTTTATGGCTGAGTAGTATACCACATCTTCTTGATCCAGTCATCAGTCGAGGGACACTTAGGTTGCTTCCACTTCTTGGCTATGGTGAATAATGCTGCAATGAACATAGGGGTGCATAAGCCTCTTTGAATTGTTGATTTCAGGTTTGTTGAATAGATTCCCAGTAATGGGATGGCTGGGTCATAGGGCATCTCTATTTTTAATTCTTTGAAGAATATGCATACCGTTTTCCATAGAGGCTGCACCAGTTTGCATTCCGACCAGCTGTGTATGAGGGTTCCTGTTGCTCCACATCCTCTCCAACATTTGTTGTTTTTTGTCTTGGTGATTATAGCCATTCTAACGGGCGTGAGGTGATATCTTAGTGTTGTTTTGATTTGCATTTCCCTGATGATTAATGATGTTGAACATCTTTTCATGTGCCTATTGACCATATGTATATCTTCTTTGGAGAAGTGTCTGTTCATTTCCTCTGCCTGTTCTTTGATCGTGTTGTTTGCCTTTTTGTTGTTCAGTTGTGTGAGTTCTTTATATATTATGGAGATCAACCCCTTGTCAGATGTATGTTTTGCAAATATTCTCTCCCAGCTGGTGGGTTGTCTGTTCATCTTGATTCTGGTTTCGTTTATCTTGTAGAAGCTCTTTAATCTGATAAAGTCCCGCTTGTTTATTTTTTCCTTAGTTTCCCTAGTCTGGGTAGGCATGTCATCCGAAAAGATTCCTTTAGGACCAATGTCAAATAGTGTGTTGCCTATATTTTCTTCTATGAGTTTTATAGTTTCGGGTCTCACCTTCAGGTCGTTGATCCATTTTGAGTTAATTTTTTGAATGGCGATAGCAGATGGTCCACTTTCATTCTTTTGCATGTGGCTGTCCAGTTTTCCCAACACCTTTTATTGAAGAGACTTTCCTTTCTCCATTGTATGTTCTTAGCTCCTTTGTCAAAAATTAGCTGTCCATATATGTGTGGTTTTATTTCTGGGCTTTCAATTCTGTTCCATTGATCTGTGTGTCTGTTTTTGTACCAGCACCATGCTGTTTTGATTACTATTGCTCTGTAGTATGTTTTGAAGTCAGGGATTGTGATGCCTCCTGCTTTGTTCTTTTTTCTTAGGATTTCTTTAGCTATTCGGGGTCTTTTGTTGCCCCATATAAATTTTAGTATTCTTTTTTCTATTTCTGTGAAGAATCTCATTGGGATTCTGATTGGGATTGCATTGAATCTGTAGATTGCTTTAGGTAATACAGATATTTTAATTATGTTTATTCTTCTAATCCACATGCATGAGATATCTTTCCGTTTCTTTATGTCATCGTGGATTTCCCTCAATAATGTCTTGTAGTTCTCATTGTATAGGTCATTCATCTCCTTGGTAAGATTTATTCCTAAGTATTTTATTCTTTTTGATGCAATTGTAAATGGTATTATCTTTTTGAGCTCTCTTTCTGTTGGTTCATTATTAGCATACAGAAATGCAACTGATTTTTGTAGATTGATTTTTGTACCCTGCAACTTTGCTGTAGTTGTTGATTATTTCTAATAGTTTTCCAATGGATTCTTTAGGGTTTTCTATATATAAAATCATGTCATCTGCAAATAGTGAAGAATTTCACTTCTTCATTACCTGTTTGAATTCCTTTTTCTTGCCTAATTGCTCTGGCCAAAACCTCCAGTACTATGTTGAACAGGAGTGGTGAGAGTGGGCAGCCCTGCCTCGTTCTTGTTCTCCGAGGAATGACTTTCAGTCTTTCCCCGTTGACCATGATGTTGGCTGTGGGTTTGTCATAAATAGCCTTTATTATGTTGAGGTACTTTCCTTCTATTCCCATTTTGTTGAGAGTTTTTATCACAAATGGATGTTGTGTCTTGTCAAATGCCTTCTCTGCGTCTATTAGATGACCATGTGGTTTTTATTCTTTGTTTTGTTGATGTGATGTATCACGTTGATTGATTTGTGGATGTTGAACCATCCCTGCGTCCCTGGTATAAATCCCACTTGATCATGGTGCATGATCTTTTTAATGTATTGCTGTATTCGGTTTGCCAATATTTTGTTGAGGATTTTTGCATCTATGTTCATCAGCGATATTGGCCTGTAATTTTCTTTCTTTGTATTGTCTTTGTCTGGCTTTGGTATCAGGGTGATGTTGGCCTCATAGAATGATTTAGGAAGTGTTCCACCTTCCTCTATTTTTTGGAATAGTTTGAGAAGGATGGGTATTAAATTTTCCTTGAATGTTTGGTAAACTTCACCGGAGAAGCCATCTGGTCCTGGACTTTTATTTTTTGGGAGGTTTTTGATTACTATTTCAATCTCTTTACTTGTGATTGGTCTATTCAGATTCTCCATTTCTTCTTGGTTCAGTTTTGGGAGATTGTATAAGTCTAAGAATTTATCCATTTCTTCTAGATTTTCCAATTTGTTGGCATATAATTTCTCATAGTATTCTCTTATAATCCTCTGTATTTCCGTGGTATCCGTTGTAATTTCTCCTCTTTCATTTCTAATTTTATTTACTTGAGCCTTTTCTCCTTTTTTCTCAGTAAGCCTGGCTAAGGGTTTGTCGATTTTGTTTATCTTCTCAAAGAACCAACTCTTTGTTTCATTAATCCTTTCTACTGTTTTTTGGTCTCAATTTCCTTTATTTCTGCTCTGATTTTTATTATTTCTCTCATTCTGCTGACTTTGGGCTTCTTTTTCTAGTTCTGTTAGGTGTAATTTAAGGTTGCTTATTTGGGCTTTTTCTTGTTTGTTAAGGTGGGCTTGTATCGCTATGAGTTTCCCTCTCAGGACTGCTTTTGCTGCATCCCATATGGTTTGGTATGGCATATTTTCATTTTCGTTTGTTTCCAGATAGTTTTTGATTTCTCCTTTAATTTCATCAATGATCCATTAGTTGTTCAGTAGCATGTTGTTTAATCTCCACATTTTTGTCACTTTCCCAGTTTTTTTTTTCATGGTTCATTTCCAGTTTCATAGCATTATGGTCTGAAAAGATGTTTGTTATGATTTCAATCTTCTTAAATTAATTGAGGCTTGCTTTGTTTCCCAACATATGGTCTATCCTTGAGAATGTTCGATGTGCGCTTGAGAAGAATGTGTAGTCAGCTGTTCTTGGATGGAGTGCTCTGTATGTCTACTAGGTCCATCTTGTCCAGTTTTTCATTTAATTCTACTATTTCTTTATTGACTTTTTGTCTGGATGATCTATCCATTGATGTAAGTGGGGTATTAAGATCCCCTACTATTATTGTGTTGTTATTAATGTCTCCTTTTAGGTTTGTTAATAGTTGCTTTATGTACATTGGTGCTCCTATGTTGGGTGCATATATATTTAAAAGTGATATGTCTTCTTGGTGGGGTGTCCCTTTTATCATTATATATTTCCCTGTTTGTCTTTCTTCACCTGTTTTATCTTGAAGTCTACTTTGTCTGATATGAGTATGGCAACACCTGCTTTCTTTTGTTTGCCATTAGCTTGGAGTATTGTCTTCCATTCTTTCACTCTGAGCCTGTGCTTGTCTTTAGAGCTGAGATGTGTTTCCTGGAGGCAGCATATTGTTGGGTCCTGCTTTTTAATCCATCCTGCCACTCTGTATCTTTTGATTGGAGAGTTCAATCCTTTACATTATGGTAATTATTGATATATGAGAGCTTAATGTTACTGTTTTGTCACTTATTTTCTGGTTCTTTTGCATTTCCTTTGTTTCTTGTCCCATTTGTTTTGGACTGCCAATTCAGTTTGGTTGTTCTGTCTCATGTCTCTTCTAGTTTTCTCTTTGATTATCATATGTGATTTTGTTTTGATTATTGTTTAGTGGTTACCTTGAGGTTTGTGTAAAAAATGTTGTGTATGAGATAGTCCATTATCTGATAGCCTCCTATTTCCTTATACTAAGTCAATTCAGTCACTTTCCTCTTCCCCTTCTAAGTTGCTCTTGTTATACCTTATTCTATCTTGTGTTGTGGCTATGTATTTTCAGTGATGAGGTTAAATTTATTTTTGTTGAATAACTTCCTTTGATCATTGATTTTGGTATTTAAGTGGTTGCTAACCTATTCTGGTAAAGATCTACTATTTTTCTGAGTTTATCTACCTATTTTTCTCCTTGCTCCAAGCTTTGTATTCCCTTTCTCTTCTTTTTTTCAGGCCGGAGGGCCTTCTTGAGTATTTCTTGTAGTGGGGGTCTCATGGCCATGAACTACCTTAGCTTTTGTTTATGTTTATCTGGGAGAGTTACTACTTCTTCATCATATTTGAAGGATATTTTTGCTGGATAGAGTATTCTTGGCTGAAAGTTTTTGTCTTTCAGTATTTTGACTATATCATTCCCGTCTCTCCTAGCCTGTAAAATTTCTGTTGAGAAATCCGCTGAGACCCTGATGGGAGTTCCTTTGTACGTTATTTTTTGTTTTTCTCTAGCTGCCCTTAATATTGTTTCTTTGTCATTGACTCTGGCTAGCCTTACCACTAGGTGTTATAGTGTGGGCCTTTGCCTGTTGACATGTTTAGGTGACCTGTTGGCTTTGCTTACTGGTATTTCCTGCTCCTTCCCCAGATTTGGGAAATTCTCAGCTATTATTTCCTTGAATAGGCTCTCTCTTCCTCTTTCCCTCTCTTCTCCCTCAGGAATACCTATAATTCTTATGTTACATTTCCTAATAGAGTCAGATATTTCTCGGAGACTTTCTTCATTTCTTTTTAGTCTTAGTTCTCTCTCCTCTTCTATCTGGAGCATATCTGTATTGCTATCCTCTAAAATGCTAATTCTTTCCTCCATATTGTCAGCTCTGTTCTTTAAAGACTCCAGATTCTCCTTTATCTCCTCCATTGTGTTCTTCATCTCCATCAGCACTGATTGGTTTTTGTTTATGATTTCAATCTCTTTTGTGAAGAAACTCCTAATCTCATTGAATTGTTTGTCTGTGTTGTCTCGTATTTTGTTGAGTGTTTTTATGATAGCTATTTTGAAATCTCTGTCATTTAGGTTATGGATTTCTCTGTCTTCAGGATTGGTTTCTGGGTGCTTGTCATTTTCCTTCTGGTCTGGGGATTTCATGTATCTTTGCATTGCGGTTCCTGCGTTGGCTTTGTTTTTCCTCATCCTGGAAATCTCTGGTTGTAATTTCCACCCGCCGCCACTGTGTGGGGGTAAAGGGCTGTTTAATCTGAGGCCCCTGTCCTCTGCCCCGGCTGTTCACTGCCATCCTCGATCCACAGGTCACTTGGTCTGGTTTGGTCGGCTGAGCTGCAGGGTCCGGTTTGCGGGAAGGGGGGTGCTCTCTCTTTTGCCCGCTGGGCCCCTGGCGTTGGGGGCTTCTCTTTCGCCCCTCGTTATCCGCTCTCTGGGGTGCTCAGATATTGATGGTACCCTGTAGCAATTCTGAGTCCTCTGTGTGGGAGTTTGCCACTGGCTGAGAGAGCCCAAAGAGCTATGGTTTCCCTGCAGAGGGCCGCCCCTCCCCCCTCTCTGGGAGCCGAGCAGACCAGGATCGCTGGTCTGATGGGGAGGGAGAAAAGTTCTCCTTACCTCTCCCCACTTCCTCCAGGGGCCCAGCACGTTCCACTCTCAGATGTGCGGCAGTGTGGATCTTCCCGATCCTGCTTTTCACTGTCTAGCATTCCGTTGTTGGTCTGTGACTGTTCCTTTTGTTGTATCTTATCAGGGGAAGAGTTTACGGGAAAGCTCGCTCCGCCATGACGCTGATGTCACTTCTACAGAATCTTTTTGACGAGCTCAGATTCTAAATACATTCCTTAAAAAAAGGGAGATGACTAAAACAATGACAAAAGTACACTTGTTATGCTACTGGAAGACATTAAGTGAAATACATCACTTTCGCCTTGTGCTACTATTGTGCTTATACAGGACTTGCCATTTAGTATTGCAGTTACATTTTGTATGTGTAATCTATTAAATAGTCTATATATGGCTAGATATATAATATATGCACAAATGTGTATCATAGAGTGTGTATTAGTAGAATATTTATATATGACTCATATTACCCATGTCTTACTTAGAAGACTGTGAGATCCTTTATCTTCATACATCTTGGTCCCCAAATAATGTTTGATAAATTAGTAGATACTCTCTTATGTGTTAGTCAAATGAATTTATAAAACAAAGAGTAAAGTCCATATTGAACCTAGTGTTGTAAATACTACTAAGAACAACAAAAATAGTTTCTCTGGCTAACTTTTTTGGATAATTACTACCTGCTAGTGAAACACACATTTTATTTCATTAAACCTCAGAATGACCATATTGAGTAGATGCTATTATTCTTATATTAGACGAAGAATCTTAGCCTTAGAGGTTCTGTCACTCACTCAGGTCACAGTAAGTTAAGGTCAAGCTCCGGGTAGACTATCTAACCCTAAAAGCCATGCTCATTTCTCTCCATTTTGTGAAGGCGGAAGTTCTATTGATAAAATATCATCTGAGAATTTTCTAAGTGTCAGAGACATATCTAAACTGAGTGATCAGTAGGAAACAACTTACTGTAGTGGAAGAAGATGGACAGTAAAGCCAGGTACTCAGGTACCATGAAGGAAATAAATAAAGGGGATGTGGAAGAGAGCCAGGGTGGGGTATGGGGTGAGTCTGGGACTCTGAGAAGGTAACTTTGGTGTAAACAATCGAACAATGAAGAGGCAGCTCTAAGAAGATCTGAAGGCAGATCATCCCAAGAAGAGAGATTAACTCCTGCAAATGTGCTGAGATGAGATTGCATTTAGAGTATTTGGGGGACATAAAGAACGGCTGTGCATCTGGAGCCTGGAGAATAAAGAGGAAGAGAGGAGGGGGTGAAATCTGAGCAGAAGGAGAGCACATCACATAGAGCATTAGAGACCAGGGTACACATGGTTTATACCTCACATGAAATGGGAAATCACTAAAAAATTTTCAGCAGAGAGTAACATGATCAGACTGGTAATTTTGAAAGACAGTATGGCTACCAGACGGCAGGAAAATGAGGAAAAAAAGGAATAAATTGAGCTCCAAATTTTTGTCCCAAGTAACTGAGGTGAGGAAAGCTTGAAAGAACAGTGAGTAGATTTAAGAATGAGGTGTTAAGAAAGGTTGAATCACATTTTTGGTTTGGGCCTAGCTAAAGTTGAGCTGTCCCTTATGATACACACGGACTCTTGGAATAGGCAGTTGGATACTCCATTTTAAAGCTCAGGAGAAAAGGCCAGGCTGGAGATACAAATCCAAAATTATAAGCATAGAGATGATATATAGAGCCATGGAAATAGTTGGGATCAATTAGTAAAAACGAAAAGGAACTAGGACAAGACTTTATATTCTAAAAATTTAGAAGTTAAGAAGAGAAGGTTAAAAACTAGGAGAGTGTGGCATATTGAAAACATAGAGGAAGAGATGTTTCAAGTGGTCAAAATTATCAAATACTAGTAAAAGTTCATGTAAAAGAAGTATATAGAAAAGACATCAGCAAATTGTACCTAAATCTAATTTTTTAAAAGAAAAATTAAAAATAACATTAGTTATGAGATTTTTTTAATATAGAAGAAAATTATCAAGGATGATGCCTTCAGTCTTTTTTTCAAAGCTGTTTGCATATGTTTTGTAAGAAAACTTTTTATGTATAACAGTCTCATGTATCTTGCTATTTCTTCTACTATTTGTAGAATTGAACACTGCATTTCACAATCAATCAGATTATTAAAAGTTGTATTAAAAAGATGAAAAAAAAAATACATGGCCTTCATAATGGCTCTTTAGTGGGTTATTGGAAAGAAAGTAAATTGGAATGAATTGAAAGGAGAATGGAAGATGAGAATGGGACATGGCAAGTTTAGTCCTTTCCTTGAAGGAAGAGTGCTGAGAAGGAGAGAAGAAAATTCGGGTTCTTGTTGGAGGGGACAAGGGTTGGGAAGTTTTTTTGTTTGTTTGTTTGCTTTCTTTAAAATGGGGGACAGTAAAGCGTGTTTATGCACTGATCAAGTAGAAAATGTGAAAATGATGAGGCAGATAAGAAATATGACATTTGCAGAAGTGAAGTCCTTTAAATATTACTATTGTGGTAATAAATGATAAATAATATAGAGAAGGCATCTGTTCAACTTATAGTATGCTTCTATTTTTTTATCATACATAACAATAATTTACTGAAAAAATAAAGAAAATTACATAGTATGAGACTTAAGTCCAATTTATATCAGGAAATGAACACTATTTTAAATAAATTCAAATATTAGAAAATATATAAAAGGTTGGAACAACAGCATGAACCAACTTAAACTACTTATATTTCTAGAACACTAGACTCGAATGCAGAAAATATATTTCTTCCAGGTGCACATGAAAATTTACAAGGATAAATTATATTTTTAACCATAAAATAAATCTCAGTAAATTTGAAAGACTGAAACAATTAAGAAAAAAAATTGTCTACAACAGAATTAAATTAGGAAATAATAAAAATAAGATATCTCAAAATTTCTCAAATATTTAGAAATTAAACAAAATTATTCAGAATAAAAATGGGCAAGGAAGAAAATAAAATAGATATTAGAATATATTTTTAATTAAAATGTAATGAAAACATAGGATATTGAAATTTGTGGGATGTACCAAATGCAGTACATAGAGGGAAATTTATAGGTTTAAATAATTATATTAGGGAAAAAGAAAGTTGTAATATCATTGATTTTTGCTTCAACTTAAGAAGCTAGGAAAAAAAAGAACAAATTAAATTCAGAATATTTAAAAGAAAGCAAATTATAAAATAAAGAGAATAACTCAATAGAATAGAAAATGTATAAATAATAGGAAAATCAAAAAGTATGAAAAATTAATAAACTCCTAGTAAAACTGGCCAAGACAAAAGAGAAATTGCAAACTACTAATATCAGTAACAGAAGAGGAGGCATTACTACAGAAAATAAAAGGTTAATAATGGGATATTGTGAAGAACTTGTTAGCATAAATTTGACAACTTAAGGGAAAGGAATACATTTCTTGAAAGACCTGCGTTTTCAAGATTGACATAAAAGCATACAATTTAATTAGGCCATATCTACTAAAGATATTGTATGTTTAATCAAAAACCTTTCCATGAATATAACTCCAGGTTTGGATGACTTCACTAAGTGAAATCTGTCAAACATATACGAGGGAAGTAACACCATTTTAACATAAACTCTTTTGAAAAATAGAGGAGAAGAGAACAGGATGCAATTTGTTTTATGAAGCCAGCATATCCCTGATATCAAAAGCTAAGAAAGATAGCTAAAGAAAAAAGACCAATATTCTTCACGAACATAGATGCAAAAATTCTTAACCAAGTTATCAAATCAAATTCAACAATATATTAACAACATGGCTAAGTTGGTTTAAAATTTGGAAAGCAAGCAATGTTAATTGCCACATTTTCCCATAATTGAGGAAAAACATCATATGATCATCTTAATAGACGAAGACAAAGCATTTAACAAAATTTAATGTCCATTCATAGTAAAAACCCTCAGCAAACAAGAAATAGAAGTGAATTTCCTCTATCTCAAAAAGTGCATTTAGAAAATATTGTACAGAAAATATCACATTTAATGGTGTGGTATACATCCTAAACCCACGGGATCCTACAGAAACATTGAACTAGTAAGTGAACTTAGCAAAGTTGCAGAATACAAGGCCAATTTGCAGAAATTAATTGCATTTCTATATACTGTAACAAAACATTACCATGGCACTATATAATTCAAGTACCTAGTAAAAATCTAGCAAAAAAATATGCAGTTTTATAAACTGAAGACTAAAAATCTTTGTTGAGAGAAATTGAAACAGACCTAAATAAATGGAGAGATATGCCATAAATAGTTGTTTAAAGAGAGTTAAATCTGCAGAGCCACTAATCATGTTTGAGAATACTTATTGAAATTAAAAATATGATTTCACAACTATTATCAGTAATGTTTGAGGAAGTATGTAGCATATATGGGAGGCTAGGAAAATAGCAATGGGCTAGTTTTGTTCCTCTAATTGAAAAAGAATTCAAGATGGAAACTGGAAACTCTGAAAGCATGACCTTGTCACTGATTCAACAGTGATATGAAGTGACACAGAGGTTTTCTAGGTAGGTCATGCTATGTCTAACAATATCCTTAAATGTCCCTTTGTGAGTAGAGTTGCTAGACTGATCATAATGGAAGTATTCTTCCCTGAGGCATTAATACCAGCTGCTGTGATCTCCGAGGGCCCAACATGAGGAAGGAAGGGTCGAAGATTGGAGAGGGAAAGTTGGTTGCCTGAACATCTGTATCCACAGGCAGTTGATTGATAGATGATGTGAGAGCTCCTGGGAGACGTCAGGCAGGCTGTTATAAATGAAGTTCTTTTGTGTGTGTGTGTGTGAGGAAGATCAGCCCTGAGCTAACATCCACGCCAATCCTCCTCTATTTGCTGAGCAAGACTGGCCCTGAGATAACATCTATTGCCAATCCTCCTCCTTTTTTTTCCCCCACCTTTTCTCCCCAAAGCCCCAGTAGATAGTTATACGTCATAGTTGCATATCCCTCTAGTTGCTGTATGTGGGACGCTGCCTCACCATGGCCGGACAAGCGGTGCGTTGGTGCACGCCTAGGATCCGAACCCAGGCGGCCAGTAGCGGAGCACGGAAACTTAACCGCTAAGCCAGGGGACTGGCCCCTAAATGAAGTTCTTCACACTTTAACTACAATGTTGTCTTAAAATTACAGGGAAGGAGAAAAAAATGGAATGAATTGAGGAAGAAAATGTAGAAGAGAGTTTTAAGAGAGTATGAGAAAGAGTAGAGAGAAAATGCAGAAAAGAAAGGAGAAAAATGTTGAACGAAGAGACAGAAAGAGAAAGAAAGGAAAAGAGGAAGAGTAGAAAGGCAGAAGGACTATGGTGGAAACATCCTTATGAGGCTATAACATGCTGGCAAACAGAAGTAGTAAGTTTAACAACATGTTAACAAAAGGAACCTCTGTGCTGATGAGAGCACAGCTGATCATCGTTCTCAGGGCACCAGAGATTAAATAGGTTACCGAGGCAGGAGACGAAAAAATAGAAAATGTGGTCACAGAGATGGAAGATTTCAGATACTAGAACTAGGGAATAAAGTGGAAGCCAGGCTCATCGCAAAGTCGTGACCCAGATAATCTCTTCCTTGTAAAGAATGTAGAAGTTTATGTTGTTTACTGATTAAATGACGAATAATGTTATAGGGAAAAAACAGAAAAGAAAAAAGTTTAGGAAGAAACTTCTATATTTACGGAAATAAAAAACTACAATATGAATTCAAATAAAAGATACCATTATGTCACAAACTGTTATTTGTCCCTCAGTTCTTCTCGTTTCACCAGACGTTTGCTGGATCCATAGCCCGCAGAATAACGATTAGGTTTACCACCTCTCTCTCGCTCTGTCTCGCCATTGTAACCATGTGTCAGGTATGGCTGTTGGGACAAGAGAGGAAGCGAGACCAGCAGCTTCCAGGATCTGCTCTTACCAACAGGCAAACCTGGTACCCAGACTGACAGGGACAGAGTGAGTGGATGTCTCGGGTGAGCAGTCCCACATAGCCATCGGCCTTGACCACGAGAGTCCCAGGAATCCCAACCTCATTTCCTTGTTAGGGGCCTGCGCTGTGCAGGAGGAGCCTTGAGAATTTGGGTGGAGACAGCAGAAGGGGCAGGGCTAGAACATCTCCATCAATTTACTGTTGCCTCCGAGGAAGCCTCACCAGGAGACCCTAAGAGGACGAGTTTCCTCTTTCTTTCAAACATTGTATCATATCAAGTATTGACGTTGGCCGGTGTGCAGGGGCGTCTTTGTCAGCTTTCCCTAACTATACTCTTTGCAGTTGAAATAAACCTGAAACGACTTCAATCTGACTGGAAACATTTGCCCCTGCCCAGAACAAAGCAGTCTCTATCATGATTTGAAAAAGGGGCCTCAAAAAACGCTTGGCTGATTCTAGCATCTGGTCGTCAAGGAGGCAATTGACCATCACCAGCCAATGTCAGCTCTACCGCTGACTCTTCCCAAGTGTCCTCCCAATAGGTGAGAAGAGCTAGGAGTCCACCCAGCAGGAAAGCCATCCTGCTGGCTGTGGGACCCAAATGCAAATTAAAAAACCATGCCCCTGTGGAGCACCTACTTTCCTCCCTTTGGATGGGTCACTCATAATGCTCTCAACCACTCCCCACACTTTCCACAGGGTATGGCTAAAATCCAGCCCAATCTTGACTGTCTTCTTCAGGGTCATATCCCAAGACTGGATCCATATCGACATGGATGGTAGTTTATTCTTTGGTTTTCCTCTGGAATAATGGACTGTTGGTGGGTCTCATTCTGTTGGATTAAAGAAGAGCATGTAGCCATTTCTTTAAACAGCGACATGTGACTACAAATGAAAATGGTTAGCCTATTTTATTTTTTTTTATTTTCAAATCTGTGTCATGGGCCAAATACATAAAAGCATAGAGATTTTTGACACTTCTTCATGACTATCACGAGCCAAACTCCCTCAAACAATACGCTCTTCACACTCCCATTGCGGTCGGTAACTGACAGTCGTCTCCAGCTGAGAAGTAGTGAGGCTTAGTGGAATCACTGTTGAGTATCCAGACACGCCCTCTGCCCAAATCTTCGTTTTCTTTTCCTTTTTTTTAAAAAACCAGCTCCTCGTGATATGCTAGCACGTTATTTTGCTTCTGAGCAAATGACCTCAGTTTTGTTCACAACCTAAATGAAAATTTCCTTTCATCCCTGTATACCTGTGAATATGTCATTCACTATGAAGATCAGACCTCTGCAGCTTCATTTACTAAGAACCCAGGTCTGTGCACATCTTCTCCAGGAAGGTAGCTCAGTGGGAATACCCAGTAACGGTGACTTATTCACTTCCAGAGAGAGTTGTGTTAGCTAGATGCATGTTCTTTCTGCCGTAAACCATGAGTCATGACAGGGTTGGGATATAGATAGTTTTGGTGCTTATGGTGAGTTTTGGGTTCTACTTGGCTGACTTTTATTTTTGTGGTAAGGAGAGAAGAAGTGGTTACGTTTTGCTATGCAATTTATCTTGGAAGTGAGGATTTCCTATGACCCCTCTTTAAAGCCCCAGATCTAGTTTAATTTGGACGTATCCCAGGATTGTAAGGCATGCTTTAAAAATCACTATTTGCAACTATATTTCTGATTCTGTGTAAATCAGAACTTTTTTGTTATAGTGTCACCAAAACAAAATATAGCGATAACTTGGATCCTGAGGCTATGTAAAACAGCCACAGCAATCTATTCTCCAGAATTTCAACTTTTAAATGTCTATCAAAACAGAGCCACCATTTTCTAAATTATAGCAAATAAATATGAGAAAGTTAAACAAACAAAATAATTTTATAGCAATGGAAAAGTATTTCTGTCAGTTTTTATTTTAGAGTTTCACGCATGACTCCATTTGAAAAGTAGACTCTGCCTTTGAAAAATGTTTAAAAACAAGTGCTCTAGACAAGAAATTGCAAACTGGCACACTGGGGGCCATCTTTGGTGAATCATAGGTTGTTTTGTCTAAATAAGGTTTTGGAAATCAGGTCTTTTATGTAAAATACACATTTCATGCTCCTATTAGAAATCAGAAGATTTTACACTCTTGTCCCATAGTGACAATGACCAACTGGCTGGAAGCAAGTAGAGGCTGCCTCTTAAGACAGGTCATGAGTTTCCATAGTGACTAATTCCACATCAGTCCCTGTTGTCTTCCACCTCAACTCTCTTACTCACATACTTGACCCACATGGACACCCACACTCCACAGCTGTGTCTTTTCCTGTTTCTCATCTCTCAGCTGCACTTTCAATATCTCAACCAGCACATTTCACATACACTTTTGCAGACTCTGATGCTGCATGGTCTGTGTCTTTGTATTTATACTGCATAATCTTACACTGAAGGAAAATGCAGTTCATCTTCAGAAAACTCTCTGAGATCATTAGCAACAGAGTGGAGCTTGGCGAAATGACGATCAGGAGTGAGCACATCATCTTGAGACTTGGTCAGCGAGAGTTGAATGTTCACGCTATCACAATGCCGTAGGCCCCAGAGAGTACAAAAGAAATCAAAGGAATGGAACTATTTATCCACACATGAAAGGGGATGCATTTTCTCACATACCCCTAGCTCGAGTGACGGGTGTGTGGAGCACCTGCCCTTCAGCTGCCGTCTGCCCCTCAGGCAGAACTCTGCCACTCAGGGTGTTTGAAAGACATTGTCCAGACTAATCCATTGAGAAACGGCTGCCCAGATGTTCAGATGCCTTGGAGCAAAACAGACGTGTTCTAAGGTTTATAAAAGTCCAAGACGTTTCCTCTTCTCCTAGAGTCCGTTTCATGTACTTCATCCCAGTGCAGCGAGGGCCCTGTGAACAGACACATGCAGCCTCAGATTTAACACACCCCCTGCTGCCTCACAAGCAGCTGATGCCTGGGGATGCCTGTTCAGTGGAATAAAGATCAGGCATGTGCCCATTATCCTTACTCTTTCTCCCCAACACCTCTTCAATATACTCAGACATGGTGAGAGTAAATCTGTGTCAAATTCAAAAAAAAACCCTAAAAACCAATGATTGCTCATTTTAGTGTAAAGTAAAATGAAATTCTCGATGTTAATTAGACCTTTATTTGAAATCTCAAGAACCAGTTAAATGAATTCTTATTCACTGCCGTAAAACAATGTTTTAATGTTTTTTGCAAGACACGATAGGGCCTCCTACTGCCCGATTTGTTGAACGTGATCATTCAAGGAGAAAGATCTGCTTTTAGGCAAGACTATTTACATATGGCTCTTTTCTTTCCAGGAAAACATTTTAACCCTGCTGTTCCCATGATGTCACAAGGACTAGAGTGTTGGGGAGGACTGAGAGCACACTCTTCCTCTGGAGTATGTTAGACTCTAAGGGTCCATGACACAGGAGTGGGGAACATTTCATTCATCGAGGATTGAGCCTCTCGTGCTGGGTGTTGAAAGAAACACCAGTGACGTCCCCGTGTATTCACGTGGAGTATCTGACAGTCAGTCATTGCAGGATTACAGAAGGAAGGGCAGTTCAGAGGGGAGGCCCCGTGGAGGCAGGCATGGAGGAGCGCGTGGTGACTGACACCGAGAGCTTGTGACCCGGGCAGGTGGCAGACTCTGTTCGGTCAGAAGACTCTGCCGACTGCAGTGCGTAGAAATCCACGTCCGTCCACGGGAAGTCGCAGGACGAGAACACCGCTGACAGGAAGTCACCTGTCAGAGCGTGCGGCACGAGTGGTGAGAATGTTGAGTCTGAACCAAGGTCGTGGTGTCACAGTGGTGGAAAGGCCACTGGAGGTGAAAGAAGCAGACCCAGAGTCATTTCCAAGAACAAACTGGAAGGTTTATGGGACCAATTAGGCAGAGATCCTGAGGAGGAGAGGTGAAGATGTGCAGTGGTTTCCGGCCAGGAAGAAGAGTGTTCCATGGACGGTGAGGACAGATGCGTGCTGGGCTTCTCTGAGGGCTGGGAAGACGCACGGGGAGCTTGATTTTAGACATGACACAAGTTCAGTGATGGTGCTCAACACACATGCGCCAAGGCGTGTCTCTCACACACACACAGCCTAAGAACAGAGTCCATGATCATGGCACAGCCAGAGTGGGCACGACACTGTCGCCACTGACACAGGCAGGGTGAGGGGGTTGGGCCTGTCAGGTGTTCTGAGGAGAAGTCGGCCGGCCTGAGAGTGCTGGAAGGTGCTCAATTCTCATCAAGAGGAGGGCCGGTTTCAGAGATGAGAAGAGAGAGCTGGAGAGGGGAGAGCAGAGTCAGGAAAGGGCGGTGAACCATGAAGCCGAGCAAGGAGGGTCCCTGTGGGGCCACACGTTTCCCAGAGGCCTGATAGGGTCAGAACGTTAGGGGCTTCCTCGGAGATCTCACTCTCCACGGAATGGTGAGCGCAGAGGTCAAGGGCAGGATGGAATAAGGGATGCACCGCGAGGCCTTAGTGACTGCTGCCCTGATGTACGGGAAGAAAGGCTTCCAGGTCACGCCCAGGCCCCACCAGATGTGTGCCGGCTGTGTGACAGGAGGCAGCAGGAGGAAGAGAGGGGTGAGCACTGATATGGCAGTCAGAACTCCAAGGCTCAGCGAACAGGTGGCCCCAGAGAAGAGGAGAGGAGGCCTCCTCCTGGAAGGACGTGCACAGGGAGAAGCTAAGGCCTGTCCTTGCAGGGGCTGGGCGTTAGTGTGCAATCTCATCGGTTTTGGGGAGTGAATATGTGTTTCTGGAGCACGCACAACATGCCGGGTGCTGTGTGGCATCTGGATGAAAACACTGAACTGACGCAGGCGCAGGTCCTCACAGGGGCTGGCAGGGGAGACAGACCTGCCGGGAGGCACGGGCAGCAGGCCCAGGCGGGGGGAGGGCAGGCCTCCACTGCAGGCCGGGAGGTAGCAGGAGGAGCCCACAGAGCCAGCCTCACCCACACAAGGACCGGGAGATGAGAAGAATATAGGAGAAGACAGAAGAGGGTGGAGATAGGGGAATGTGAAGAAGTGGGGGCGTCCTCGGGGAGGGGAGACAGCAGGACAGCAGGGCGTGAAGCTGGTGAGGAAAGCGAGCCCCTCAAGGGTCGGGGGAGCCCCAGGAAAGCCCTTAGCTGGGCGGTCAGAAAACCAGTTTGTCAGAAGGATCAAGGAGAGATTGATGGAGCCAGTGCTGAGAGCAGGGAGCTCAGTTAGGCGGCTGTTGTAAGAAGCATGTGCTTTCCACCCGCGAGGTGCTGGGACAGAGGACGTAGATGCATATTGTAGAGAAGGTCTGAAGGATTGAGAAAGCACGGGATGGGTTTCCTCCCAATCAAGGGAGAAGGTTGGATGAAGGCTGGACACGCTGGGTGGCTGCTCCGCAGGTGACCACATCCGACCCCTGAGCTGCTGACACTCATCTGCAGAAAAGCGTGTCAGTGCTGGGTGCATATTTACTTATTTTACCAGCATTAAACAACGCTAAACAGAATCCTTGAACCTCTGAATTAACCAGACTCCAGACATTCCTGTAGAAATATCTACAGCTTTCTGGTGGACTGGACTTTGATTAAAATAACAACAACAATACACAAATCCATGTGCCGTGTCGGTGCCTCTGGGAGCCTGGAACCATCCAAGGAGACTTGGGGAAGCCTGGTGTGTAGATGGCAAGATGGGAGCCCGTGCGTCCCTGCTGCACGTCGGCCTGAGTTTGTGTCAACACCACCACAGAAGCACAGTGTGAAGACAGCATGGCTATGTGAATTTATAGGTGGGAAAATGAGGCTCGGCGTGCTTAAACCTTCCTGAGATCATGAGATTTTATACAGAAGAGGGTTGAAGGAGGCAATCTCATTGAAGGAGGTGCTTATGACACCCGGCTCAAAGGTGTGCCAGCAAACGGGGAGTTTCATTTGGATTGTGGGTCGTTCCAGGCTGCCGTGAGAGATGCTAACTGGGACGCAGGACCTGACGCACCACGTGGGGCCTCGAAGCCTGACATCCAGTGACTGAGACTGGGTGTCCATCGCACTAGATGGTCCCATTTCAGTGCTGGATTTCAATGACTCTCTGTTTCACTGACTTGCCGTCAGTTCAAAGACTCGCCATTATTTATGAAAATGCACTGCCGATTAAACTAAAAAAATACCCTTTTATGACTTAGATGTTTTATACATATTGAAAGTGTTCCTCAATGTGTTTATTGAAATAGCTCTACTTATACCCACGTAAATCCATATATTTAGACAAAGACTAGTATGATACATCGTTATTTGGAAAGCATGAAGAGGACAGTGTAAGTGAGCTGGTGAAGGCATCATAAAACATATTCACATTCAGAGCACAGTTGTTCCAACCATGCTTGACTGAGCCACAAATGCCCATGTTTTCCACTTAACCATGGCTGCCCACTGTGGCTACAGTGCCTGTGAAAGCATTTCGTAGAAGAGACTCTAATCACGGCCACGGTGTTTTCCCAGCCGCTGACACCGCTCGGCAAGTTTTGATGCTGTGGCTTCCTTGAGCTCCCAGACATGAATGGAGTACATTTAAGCAATGGTGGGGGACCACATGCCTTTCTCAGATGGGCCTTTCCATGTTTGTTGCTTGAAACACCCAGAGGTCGCCCTTGGTCAGCCACACCTGCAGAGATGACCCCCAATTTTCTCCATGCAGTGGAAGTGACACCTCTCACAACTGTCCCTGGACAAACACCATAGGATGCCGGGTTTGCCAAATCATCCTAACATCTGAGATGGTAAACTATGGGAGACTGAGCATCGTGGGACTGATGGCCTATGGCATCCAGGACTTCTTAAAGATGATATTTTATAAGGCGTGGAACTAGAAAAGGAAACATTATTCCAATTGCTTTTGATATCCTACAGATTGCAGGGAGCATAGCCCTGATAACTCTCCCCTTTAGGATCTCGTCTGCCAGGACACCATCTTTCTTTTCTGACATGCATGTGCAGAATCTAGGTCATGATTGTTGAGGCCTCGGACACCTCAGCATCTGTTTATGTTGTCAAGAGAGCTATGCAAGAGGTGAGAACTCAGGGTTTGAAGGGCTTTCGGGGTTTGATGAGTGAGGTCTAAATGAGGTGGCCCATGGACAAGGCGGATGTATTTAAGAAACTCACGGACCCTCATCCTTCAGCAGAGCAGTGACGCGCTGCCCTGTTTTCTCCAGGGGAGAGTCCCCTGCCTGCTGTTCAAGTGGTCAGCATTGCCTCAGAGAACGTTCAACTCAGCCCAGACCAAGTCTAGAAACAAGAACCTTGTTACCTTTTTGTTTTTAAATGCTTTTAAAAGACAAAGGTGAAATCAAGCAGAGCTTGATGATCTTATGAGTCCAGCAGCAGAAAGCACAGGCCACGTGGAGCCAGGAAAGAAGCATGTGAGGGTGAGACACGCTTAGTCTCAGGAAGCAGACCCGAGGCAGACCCACGTCTCTCACAGCTAGCACTCCAGGCGGAAAGAAGACAGGGTCTCAGATGACAAAGGACATCTTTGCAGTTTCAGTTTTCAGAAACTTATGTCACCTTAGAGCTGAGGACAAATTTATATCTGAGCCAGCAGGACATTGTCTGCCTTCACATGCAGGAGGTACAAAGGGCAGACTGAATCATTGAAGCCACTTAGGAGCCTTTCTCTGGGAAATGATAAAACTGGTCTATTCAGCGTCTGCCAGTTGATAGTCGATCTGGAGAGAAAATGCATCTGCAGCTGTAGTGTGCTGCATGATGCCGCCAGCACGGCCTTGCAGGGAACGCTGTTGACTGACCGGTCAGAGCATCCGACACAGATGTTACTGCAGACATCACGCCTGGTGGCCCATTCCCCCTCCTTCCTCGGATACGATACCTGCAGACCTTTTAGATTCGTTCTTTCAGGAGACGAGAGATCACCTTAGGGAGAGTCCCAATTGTGAAAAGCACACCTGCCATTGCATACCATAGAGTATCTCAATTCACACCGAGGAGTCCATGATGATTCAGTACAGATGCGTGCACTGATAAATAATCGCTACGGTAAGATCCCTTTACACTGCACTGTGATTGGGGGTCCTAACCATGGGGACCTAGCATTTACATAGGAGATTAAAATTTAGGATGTCAAGAGTTTGGATTTGAGAAGGTGGGTTGTGCAGGATGGTGGGCTCCCTCCAGTGGAATTAATTTTTAAAATGCACTTTTGCAGGAAATTTAATATGTAAATCTGACATGTGGGGGTGTGGTAGAAGAAACCATGCTCTCAGCTTCCTCTTTTCTCCCTGGAAGGTCCCAGACTCTGTTCGGTTACTCAGGGTGCAGCAGAGAGCTTGAAAGCCAGTGGTGTCCCGTAAAGAGTGTGGGAACTTTGTTTCTGGTGCCTTAATCAAGAACGTTTCAGAGATCACTACCTCAAGTGTCCTTCCAACTCTAAACTCTTAAAGACAGACTTTTTCAGAAGACAAAGAACAAACGTCTGGAAACAAAAGATGGAAATGAGGGGCGGTGACGATGATTATTGTTTCTTATACTTTATTTAATCTGACAAACAGAAGTAAACACTGGGTAAGAAACGATTTCTCTAGACTTCTGTAAATATGAGATTTCACATTTGACAAACGACCTCACGTGCCTTTGTAGATCAATGGAGTGAACTCAGCACATTTTCCCTGGAAGAAGATTCAAGAATAAAGCGCCCTTGGTCTGTTCCAGGTGCCCGGTCGGGACAGGCTGTTTCTGTGGACAGGGAGCTCCTAACCTCATCGATTCCCCAGGATTCCCCATGTACCGACACCTGGTGCAGTTGCCTGCAGCTGTCAGTCTTCAGACCTATTCAGAAACAGCTGTCTTTTACAGCACGGAATTTACTTTTTTATTTGAATGTTTCAACGGCTGGTTTTTAATTTTCAAAATAAAAATTTAGGTTTCATATTGTTCAAAGGAATTCATGCAACAGGTTACCTTTGATTCTCATGTAGAAATATCTTTTTAAGGGTAAAAGGACTGGGGTCTCCATGGCCGTTACCCATTAACCCAACACTGGATTGAAGAACTGCTTGCTTAGGAAAACATCTTTTGTGAGAGGTACCTGTCTCTTGATTAACATAGTGGTTCAATGAAAATATCCTTTGTTTCAAGGGCAGAACTGGAAATTCTGGAGGGAATAGAGCCCAGAAATATGCGTACTTTCACTGATACAGAGAGCGTGACGACTGACCGGACAGGGAGCTGGCCAATTTGGGTGCGAGGACAGGGAGGAGATTACATCACAGATCTCAGTGGAACCACATCAGTTCTGCCTAAACATGAGTGATCTTGGTATAATTACCAATTACCTTGGATAATTGTTAAACCTACCTGATTCAGGACTTCCGAATAGGCCCAGGGATTCTTAATTTATAACAAATGCTCTCAGGTATTTAGATAGCTGGGCAACATTTGGAAACATTAAACTATGTGACTTTCAAGCATTCATTCATCTCAGACGCTGTACAGTTTGCCTCTTCAAAGTACATAAAATGGGATAAATAATGTATCCTAAGAAAGTTCTGGGTTTTGAGCGGATCTCTCAAATTAATGCTTATAAGAATGAAATTTCACTAAGATCTTTCGAGGTTTCCATTTTTTGACACAGAACTTGAGACAAGCCAGATATAAGATAAAGTTTCCACAATTCTTTGGGCTTCTGCTCCCACATAGGAGTGAGCCTCCGCCATGTAAATGTGCCCAGATTCATCTGTTATCCTGAGCCAACATGTTCAAGTGTGGCAAATGTAATGTTCATTTCCTGAAAAATCTTATTAGATACAAGAATTGGGTCTCCTCTATGGAATTGGGCGAGTGACTGAACAGCACACATGCAATGCTACATTTCACTTTTTGGAAAGTCTTTGGAGTAAAGGCTTCCCTTGCCTCCCCCTCCACCTGCCAGATGTAGGAGGTAGTGCAGTGGATGAGGGGCCCCAGGTTCCTCCCCTTCTCGAGGTGACATGATCTTGCTTTGCCCCTTACCAAGATTCACCCAAGGAGCCTGTTGCTTCAACACGTTGACATCACTTCAGACAAATTGTATATGTTAACACTGAGCATCTGAGGCTTCCTGGGCCACCAGCATGTGCTGCCCATCCTCTGTTCTCTTGAGATGCCTCCAAGGCCCCACAGAGCAGGCTCTGAGGCCACAGGCCCCTCACATCGTGGTGTGCATGCACCCTCAAGGGCCAACTTTTGTTTCTGTTTTCCAGTTGTTTTCCCTTACATGAAACTGAGATCTTTTACTTTTTGTTTTGATTTAAGTCAATTTCCTCTTTTTTTAAATCTTTGAGGATAGAAAAATTACTTCTTAACATGTCTTTATCAAAAACATTCCCATCGTCAAAAACAACAACAGGCTAATTCCGACTCTAATCTTCTCTTCTCCCCACCTCAATCCCTTCACCTTTATGCACAGATTTAAACTCATTTTACTGAGTCTGTTTCGTAGTTAACTATAAACAGCAGTATGAAAAAAAGAACAAAAAGTGATTGTCCCAAGTAGATCTTTGGAAGCATTGTTGCCTTTGGAGAGCCAGGAGCACACTTTCCGTTCATACAGTGCTGCTTAGCAAGGGATGGCGGTTGAAGGATGATGATTAATAACAGACATTTGTAGAACTGTGTGAACATGTGGACAATCTTTCTTATTCAGTCATGAGGAATATTTAGAACTGAGTGCCCTATTGGAATTTTCAGGAAAAACAACCTCAAAGCTTTGGCTTTGATTTACAGATATTTCATTTTGTCCTAGAGGAAGACTGTAGCTGTTCCTCTTAGAATTTACCTTCCTATAGACAGGAGATGAATCAGAATCAATGTCCCCAATGTTACTGTTTCTAGGGTGAGGTGTGGGGAGTGTTATCAACTGTAGAATGACATCAGCTGTGAGACTGTCCCAAGAGATGAAGGAGAAAGAATATGCAATCCTTCTCCATCTAAGCAGAGGAATCAGGTTTTTTAATTTCCAGAGGTGTTTTTAGGGATCTGGACTGGAAAAATAAGGATGAAGCTGAAGGTTGTATTTCTGTGGGTAGTCTTCCACCTCACTCCTTGGGTCTCAGTGATGCTCCATCCCAGGTGGATGTGAGCAATGACAGTTGCTCACTTCTTAAGATGATGCCGCCAGGACAAAGCTGGTGGTCACCTTAGAGTGGGCAGGGTCTGGCCGTGGGATGGGGCAGAGAAAGGATACTTTCTTCTTCACAGTTCAAGAGGGACTTTGTTCTATTTTTCCATTTAATGTTCTTTGAATTTGATATATTTCTGTCTGATCCAAAGCTACAGTCCTCCAGTGCAGCTCACAGACTGTAAATCTGAGACCTTCTAGGTACTCTCATTGGGCAGTTCTGACGCTGGTGTGATTACAGAAAGGTCACTTCTGAGAGAGAAAATGAAAGTGAAAGTAATCTGAGGGAAGGAAAGATAAATTTCATTTACAAAATGTTCAGGGATTCTTCCTAGAAGATCCAAGTGGGGGGAAGATTTCAATTTAGAATCTTATGGATCACAGCTCACCTGTTTTATTACTAAGCATAACTACTCACTAGATCCATTTGCTGCTGAGCAAGGTCTGTTCTGAATTCAGACTTGGCTAGTAAAAGCTCTATAATAAAAGCAATTCTTTGATGTCCAATCCCAGCACATAAAATCCCAAAATATGCTTTTACTAAGGTGAGTGAGTGAGTGGTTTGGGTTAACGTGAACAGTTACAAATGTCAGAGGCTTGGAGGGATAGAAATTAATTGGAAATTTCACTCAAGCCAGGTATCTGGTTTAAATTTGAAGAAATGAATATATTAAATATGCTTTATTGAACTGTCATGCATGAAACTGCATCCTTACATATCTGAAAAAAATGGGATCATTTTCCCAGAAGTTGGTAAGATTCCAGTGGTCTTTTCAGGGGATAGAGAAGCCCACGTCTCAGCACCCCATCATATACAGCCTGAAAGCCTTGCCCAGCCTGCGGAAATTGGGTTCCAGGCTGATGGCAGGCTGATGTGGCTGTCAACACACTAGGCCAGGGAGGCCGTTTCTCAGTGTGTGAGTACTGACAACCATCACTGGCCGGACATGGTCTGGGTCAAGACTACACAAAGTGGCAGTCAAGGCAACGGAACAGCTACTCTTCTCATGTAAAGAGAGAGAAGCGATGCTCACTATCTCTGCAAAGGAAATCAGGTGGATTTCCCGCAGCACCTGTCATACCTCTATTCCCTGAACGTGAAGCCCAGGAAGTTTAAATAAACAAATGCATGTGTTGTGAGTAAGGGCACAATGGACATAATCCAAGGATGTACAGTGTGATTATGACATTTTTGCCTTTTAGGATAGATTTTTTTGAAAAATTAAGCTGTAGAAGAAAAAATGAAATATTTGAGAAACAGCATTATAAATAAAGTCATCTATTTGATATAATTTATGGAATTCCATAGAAATCATCTTTTCTACACATTCTCTCCTACCGCTCTCAATATATGTGCACAGACATAGGAAAACAGTTGTATATTCATTCAACAGAATGGTATACTGCACATGCTATCATAGACTGGATCCATTTAACATCTCCAAGCTTTGATTTCCATGTCTGTAAATAGGAATAATGATAGCACGTACCTCCCAGGAAAGCAGTGAAGATTACCTCCTATGACACATGTAAATTACTTCAAGAGATAGAAAAAGTTGCTAGCTATTATCATCATCATTAATAAAGCTTAACACTGTTCTGACATTTTATGTGTTAGAAAAGCGACAGAAAACAGATTGAATTCCCAGAGAATATACTAAAGACAATGGGCAGCATGTCAGTTTTAGTTATTCATTTGCATGCATGCATGTGCATGAAGGAAGTGTTTCTTCTAGTTGAGAAATAACAGTTCTTTTAATAAGCTTCTGTGCTATGGAATTCCTTTGTCTCCTACTCCTCTCTCACACCTCCAATTTGAAATCATAGCAGAAAACAGATTTCCTGTTACGCAAAGAGTTTGCCAGGGAACTTTCAGAGAGCTCAATGGCAGTCCCCAACGTAATAACCTCTTTCTAATAAGTTTCACGCAGGCGTTTAAATGCTTCCCATTCTAAGAACAGCTCAAGCGAGGCAAATGCCAGTCCTAGAATCCAGGCTCCACTCTTTCCCTTCGAGAGGGCTGTGCCTCTGGCTGCCACATGTAGAGGCAACCACAGCTCAGGGAGAGCTCCTACCAGGCATGTGAACTCTGCAGCAGCTGTAAACCTGCAAAGGTGACAGTCTTAGCCAAGAGGCTAAATTGCCACTTGAACTTCAAGCACGTGGGGCATTGTGTGTATATTTTGAGGCTTTTTAACACTTAAAAGCTGCAATTCACAAGGACACTTAAGCCTGTCTCTTTCATAGAGGAGCAGAGAACCAGAGTCAAACTAGGCAATGACTGTTCATGACTGCAATTCAGTGAAGGAAACAAATCACATGTGAGTTTATGTATTCCAATAAATATCATATTAAATATCATCAAGCTGTTTTAAGGTAAATTTTACATTAAAATGGGAAAGAATGGTGTTATGTGTGAGAAAAAGCAGACAACGCCCTAAGTATCATATCCTTGTCTACTGCAGCATGTCCCCTACAGAATTCCCTGGATCATGGTTCTTACAACTTTTTCTGTAAAGAGTCAGTTGACAATTATTTTAGGCTTTGCAGGACATGTGGCCTCTGTTGCAGCTCCTCAGCTCTGTCACTGTAGCTCACAAGAATTCATAGACAACACATAAATGAGTGAGTGTGGCTGTGTTCCAATAAATTTTTATTAAAAAAAAAAAAAAAACAGGCAGCCAGCCCAAGAGCATGTTTTGCTACACCTTTTGTAGTTAAATACTATTATGGTGTCCTGAACTTAGCTGCAAAATTTTATCTATTCTCCAACCCTATACAAATGAGTTTGACCATATGTTTTCCTAAAACAGATTAGTGAATTTACAGAAATAGCAGTAGAATATATCTCAAATGATGCAACAGAGAAAAATAGCTGGGAAAAAACTCATAGTCTCAGCAACCTGTAGAATAATATCAAGGGGTATAAGACACTTATAGTTGGAATTTCCGAAAGAGTGAGACAAGAATATTTGAGAAAATAGTGGTCAAATACATTTCTAAATTTGACGAAAACTCTAAATCAGCAGATCCAGGAAACTCAATAAATCCTAAGCAGAAGAAACAATACATACACAAATACACAGACACACAAAGAATGTCTACTAAGGCATATTAACAAACAAATTGCTGAAATCCGGTGATAAAGAGAGTATCTTAAAAGTAGCCCATCACATATGGGCACACAAATGAAAGAACGGCAGCAGACTTTTTGACCAATACTGTGAAGCCAGAAGATAATGAAATGACAGCATAAGTGCTGAAAGAAAAAAATCTGTCAGCCAAGAATTCTATACCTAGCAAATCTATCCATTGAAAACAAACACCAACCACATGAGATACCACCACACACTCGTGGAACGGCTGTAACCCAAAAGTGTAACATTACCAAGTGTTGGCGAAGAAACTAGGACCGTCATACATTGTTGGTGGGGATGTAAAATGGTACAGCCATTTTGGAAAAGAGTTTGGCAGTTTCTTAAAAAGATAAGCATCTATTTACTATATGATCCAGCAACTCAATCTTATGAAGATATCCCCAGATAAATAAAAGCATATGTCCACACAAAGACTTGCGCCTGAATGTTCACAGCTCCGTTATTTATAATAGCCCAAAATAGAAACAACCTAAATGTCCATCAAGAGATAAATGAATAAACAAATTGTGGTGGTGTAGCCATGCTGTGGGATTTTATTCACCAATTAAGAAAGAACAAACTACTGATGTATTCAACAACCTGGATGAATCACAAAAACACTATTCAGAAACAAGAAGGCAGACACAAAAGACTACAGATCATAGGATATCATTTACAGGAAATTTAGAGAAAAATCAAGTGTGTAGAGAGAGCAGATCAATGGCTTCTGGGGCTAGGGTTGTGTATTGGTCAGGGTTCTGCAGAGAAACAGACCCAGTCGGGGAGACCAGGAAACAGAGATTGCGGCCTTACCCAGTTGGGTGGTCACTGCACCAAGAGATCCCCATGTTCCTCCCAATACATTCTGTCTGCCCCACAGCAGTGCTCCACAAGGGGTCTTAGTATATTCTTAATGCCAAGATTAAAGCCATATTTATTCCACTACAAAAAAAGTTACCAAAAATTGTCATCCATTACCACCATTTCTTTTATTTCAGTACAAAGAAAATAAGGCTTTTTAGATGACGAAGAGTTAAAAAAGCAAAAATTTTGAGGGACTTTAAAATGATCTATCTTTGCTTATTCTTCTTGACAGCTCTCCTATTATTTATGGGAATCGGGGAATTGTGGCATTCTCTCAAGTCACCTGTAAAGCATCTGGCCTTCATTTGGGGGAACCTGGTTCATGAAAGGACCACTTCTGGCACTGGTCGGGAAGCACTAGGTTGTCAATATTCTAGGCAGATCTGTGGGTGGGTAAACAGCAGGGAACGCTCTTCAGAAGAAGAGCCCCTCGTTTTAAAAGGAAGGCTGGGTCCATACTGCCGACATAGGGATTTCTCTACTCTGAAGGGACCCCACATTGGGGATCTGAATTTGTAATAAATGCCAATTTCTTTGTTTACGATATTGTTACATTCTTACTAATCACAACATATGTACTAAAACCTAATCAGCAATCTATCAAAGAACAAAGCAACATACAGAAAACATCCTCAGGACGTAAACGCCTGCCTGCAAAGAGTAATTGTGCTGTTTAATTGACTATCGGTAAAGGTTTACAAAATGGCCATTGCAAATGCTGTCAAGAGCTGACGTTTCTGTCATATGTAAAATTGGGGGCAGCTAGAGAACTAACTGAGAATCTTACCGACCAGGAAAGGCTACGACAAAGGTGGCTTTCCTACGGCCATTCTAAATCAGACCCTTAGCCAGGAAAAACACATTTTTTCACCAAGGGGATTGAAAGGGCTGTGTTAATTTCATGACAGGAAATTATGGAGAGTAAAACGTAGGCTAGAAGACAGATCTGGTTTTTCCAACATGGTTAGATGGTGCATGGGCCAGGCCCCCAAGGAATATTTTACCTGCAATGCTTTATGATTGACAGGGGGTTGTGGATTTCTTTTTTTTTTTCTAGTTTGATTATGAAGATAAAAATAAAATTTGACTGAGATCTTTGATGATAATTTACAACATGTGGGAAAATATTTCCTATAATTTCCACGAACAAAAGCCAAGAATTTGAAATGGTGTACCAAGGAGCCGAAAATCTCATAAAAGTTGCTTTTCTACATCTGAAAGAAAGAGAAAGTTTTCCATATCTGGGTTTCTTAGAACTGAGTAAAGTTGTCTGGGAATTTTGGTTGAAGATAAATACACTCTCTTACAATGAGAGGAGATGGGTGGGGGTTTAGGGAAAGAGAGAGACAGAGTCATAGACAGAGAGAGAGAAATAGAGAGAGAGAGACCGAGGAGGGTGGAGAGAGAGAGAGAGAGAGAGAGAGAGGGACAGAGGGAAAGAGCGAGAGAGAAGCTTAAGAGAAAAAGACGCTATTTGTTGGTTTGTCTGTCTTTTGGGGTTCGGGGATTGATTTTGGGTCCCAGGAGAGGGAAGTAGGAATGAGAAGAATCTATTAATCTTACAACTATGTGTTTTGTTTCTTCAGTGGTCAACTTTTGTTCAGTTTACTTTATTAAAAGTTGAAATGGAACACAGAATTTGAATAATTTCTTCAGGATGAGAACAGTTGTTGTGACAAAATATTTCAACTAAAGAAAAACAAAACAAATCTTCCAGGGAATGGAAATTCATTTTGGGGAAAATCATCATTGATTAGCCATGCCCGTCCTGGGTGTGAAAGTATACAGCAGTGACATCTGCTTTGACCCGGCCTTGACAGGCCTGGGACCGTCCTGCTCACGTGTGGTGGTCAAGTTGCAAAATAGCGGATCACCATATCAGGAGCCCAGGGAAATTCACTTATACAGAAATTTGGTTCAAGATACATCATTTGATATTAAGTTTGTATGTTTAATTTAAATACAAAATAAAATTTATCCTGGGGTTGAAAATATTAACTCCAGGGCTAGGCCTATATTTCTTTTTATTTTTTATTTTTGTGGTCTTTTCAAGGTGTACTTTTTAAAAGTTGAGGGAAAAAGAAGATATGAATAAATTACTCTGTCGCAGGAAAATGAAATGAGTTGATAAAGTCGGTTACATCTATTGATATTAACCCTATTAGAAATTAAAACTGAAGAGATTTTAAAATATTTTTATTAATTCAGTAAAAACGGGGAAGAGGAGAGGGAGGAGCATGAAACGGGTGACAGGGTACATGTGTATGGTGATGGATGGTAACTAGTCTTTGGGTGGAGAACATGATATACTCTATGCAGAAACCAAAATATGATGTACATCTGAAATTTATATAATGTTATAAACCAACGTTACCTCAATAAAAAATTAAAAAATATACAATAATAAACTGATCAAATGTTAGCATAAATAACATTTAATAAAAAAATAAATATAATTTTCAAGCCAAACAATTTTTACTGACAAGAGTTGGTGTTACTTTACGTTTTTGAAAATCTAACGTGTGGCCTAAGGGAAGGCAGCTAGCTACTCCCGGGTTGAATCTGTGTTGATATGATGTTTTGGTTGCAGTATACAAAGCAGATCCAGTGTTGTCAGATACATAGTTAGAAAAGAGAGGGCTTTTCACAGCCTCTCCAGAGAAGTGTGGCAGTTCTTTGACACTATGCCACGGTGGTAGCTTCTTAAAGGGGAGTTGCGATGTGGACTCTGATACCACATGTGTGGAAGCCTTGTGTTGTTTGACGTCAGCATCCATTGACCCATCGCACCCTGTAAATGGATCTTTTGCCTCTGCATCATTTTATTTATTTATTTTTTTGTGAGGAAGATCAGCCCTGAGCTAACATCCGTGCTAATCCTCCTCTTTTTGCTGAGGAACACTGGCTCTGAGCTAACATCTATTGCCAATCCTCCTCTTTTTCTTTCCCCCAAAGCCCCAGTAGATAGTTGTGTGTCATAGTTGCACATCCTTCTAGTTGCTGTATGTGGGACGCGGCCTCAGCATGGCTGGAGAAGCGGTGCGTTGCTGCATGCCCGCGATCTGAACCCGGGCTGCCAGTAGCAGAGCGCGCACACCCAACCGCTAAGCCACGGGGCCGGCCCACCTCTGCATCATTTTATATAGCATCATGCATTGTCATTTGGAAAGTGTCGGTTTCTTTGAGTTATATACAGGTGTTCCAAATGCTGACGCTTTTCATTAAACAATACATAAGCATCACTTTTGTCAACGTCACCACTGCTAACAGAAAACTCCTGTGGACTGGCAGCTGGCGGGCTCACAGCGGCAGATACGAGATCTCCAAAATTCTTATTTTCACATGGACGCTCAGATTGTATCATGGCAACAAAAACTGGCAGTTGCGGTCCTTGCAAGAACAGGTTCATCTGCTCACTGCTGAGATGTCTGCCCAGTTCCCCAGACTGACGGATCAGAGTCTGACCGTCAGTCACTCTCTCCAGTAAGCGCGGGATCCCATGACAAGGATGCAGCTGGTCTTCCTGACAACTCCACCGATGGCACATATGCTTTTCTTCAAGACTATCCTCATATTTCTGGATGCGACAGAAGCACTTCCTGCCTGCTTCCCATTTTGACAAAGAAAATATTAAAAAGATGCACACTCAAAGGTCGAGATTTGGTAAAATTAATAGTTTCACTGCTTGATCAGAGACATTCTGAAGTCAGACTGGCGTTGTGTCCAGCTGCCAGTTCCTGATGGAATAATGCAGTGGCTACCCGCAAGCTTGGGGCCATCATCCTGATTTATCCTCAGGTGCCTGTAGGATTCCCAGCACTGTAGTTCCAGGACAAATGATGAGATTCACAACAGTTACGTAACGCTTTGGGTGTTTCAGCACCACTTTTGTTTGTCGTGAAGCATTTACACAAAAGATTTTCTTTGATGGCGCTGGGTCCAAACACATCTGTAGAAGGAGAAAAAAAAACTGAGTATACTTTTGAAAGCATACATATTTGTAGTCTAAACCTAAAATATTCTAGACAACACAAGGAATATACAAGGGCGCATTCCCTTAGTCTCAGAGAGATGCTGTTCTCGTGTGTCACATGACGTCTGGTCAACTCCACGGGACACTCGTGAGAGAACAGAGCGACAAGGAGCAGTCCATTGTGGGCATTTCTAGGGCGGCTTTAACAGAGCACCACCCCGGGCGGCTCAAAAAACAGAAAATTGGCTCCTCGAGTTCTGGAGGCCAGAAGTCCGAGATCAAGGTGTGGGCAGGGTCAGTGCCTTCTGGGGCCATGAGGGAGATCTGCCCAGTCCTCCCTCCTGCTTCTGGCGGTTTGTGGCGTCTCTGACATTCCTTGGCTTGGATCTCTCCAGCTCTGCTTTCTTCTTCACGTGGCGTTCTCCCCGTGTGTGTGCCCGTGTCCAAACCTCCCCCTTCTAGAAGGACACCGGTCATATTCAACTAGAGCCACCCTAGTGATTTCATCTTTATTCCTTACATCTGCAAGGACCCTGTTTCAATAAGGGCACATTCTGACGTACGGGGGATTAGGACTTCAAGATATGAATCTTGCGGGGACACAATTCAACCCATAACATATGTTTCAGTGTTATTAGGAAAATAGCTTGCTCTCTAGGATCCCCCCGTAAGGGTCTCAGGTAACCTCAAGGGTCCACACTCCATAGCTTGAGAATATTCACTTACATTTTTCTATTGTGCTATTACTCCATTATTAACTTCTTTTTTAGATGAATCTTTTAAATTCATTTCTAATTAGTTAGTTGGGTGAGGGTCATGGGGTAGCAATCTTTCTTCCCAATTAACCAGCCTGTTTGTTATCACTGTTTAGTGTGATGACCCCTCTTTCCTGGATTTCATCTGTGTTGTTAACCCCAGAGAGTTTTTCCACATTTTAACTGGGTGTTTCTGATGCACAGGTAGAAAGTTGTGGACGTTTATTTTCTCATCAGCTTGTGATCATTTTACTATTTCTGATCATTTTGTTTATGGGTGATCATTTTACTTCCATTTCTTCAGGGATGTTTTCAGGGGCGTCCTCGAGAGAGGGTGCAGGGCTGTGTGTTCTGGCTCAGCCTCCAGTGATTAGTGAATGAGACCAGGAAAGGGGCTCTTCCTGCCAAGTCTCAGGTTAAAAGATGCTGACATCTTTCCATTACTCACAGGGAGAAAGAAGTCAGAGTCTTTAGCACACAGACCCCCCAAATGGACCACCAGATCGTGTTTCCACTTTCACTTCCGGAGCTGCTCGTGGTCCCTCTTTGTTCTAATCACCCCGAGTAGTTTCCTGTGCACCCAGCACACAGAGCCCACTCTCCTCTCGTGCTGTGTCATCTGCCAGGAATGCTCCTCTGCACTCCCAGGCCTAGGGAGCAACCTGACCCCTGGCAAATATCTGCACTTTTTAAGAGCCTGTTTAAATGCCATCCCTTCTCTCGACCTTTCTGACACTTTCTCAGAGCAGGATGTTCTTTTCCATCATCTGCATTTCTAGAATCCCACAGCTTGTTTTCAACATAACCACCTCATGTGACATTCAGTGTCACCTTGTTCCATCTCAGGCTCAGCCAGGAGCCCCAGCCCCACAGCACGGAGCACCTGTGGGCACTCAGTAGAGCTCAGCTGGGTTTAACTTGAGATATCATGGGGGGGGCGCGACTCTAGGCAAAGGGGCCAAGTCCCCTTGCATGGTGTCCACCAACTCATCTGCTCAGGATCAGGCTTGCCCTCACTCCTCCACATGTTGCCAGATTTATAGGGCCTAATTTACATCCCGGCCAGCCTCCCCTGAAAGGTGTCTGATGGTTTTCCTGCCTGTTGTCCTCCTTTACAATCAGGAAAGTGGAGGCTCAGGACAATATATTCCACAGTGTTCGTGTTTTCCAGAGCCACAATGCTACCTTCAGCCTCCATCCCTCTGCCTCCAGCCTCAGCCTCCAGCCTCCAGACTCAGCCTTCAGTCTCCAGACTCGGCCTCAGCCTCCAACATCCGGTACCCAGCCTCTTGCCTCCAGCCTTGAGCATGCAATCTCAGCCTCCAGTCTCAGCCTCTAGCCCCTAGCCTCAGCCTCCAGCCTTCAGCCTCAGTCTCCAACCTGCAGCCTCCAGCCTCCAGGTGCCCGCAAACCAGCACCAAGGAAGTGTGATGTCAACATCCGAAACCTTTTCCCCACATTAGCTGGCAGCGAACTTTTATCTAAGACTTTAGGCCCTGAGCTTTAAGAAGAAAAATGCTATTTTATTCTAATTATTTACAAATGAGTTTAGGCAAATGGAAGTAAGTCTGCCATGTTTCTCAAGTAAGGCATTTTGGCAAGAGCTTTCTAACCAATATCATATTTACAGATTCCCCCATGGGCTTGCATTTGATTCTGCATACATGCTATAAAGAGGATAATGAGGATAATGATCTGACCATTTTTGCTTTGCTTTGATTAATTGTAAATAAGTGGAATTCCCAGAGAGAAATAACCTCTATTTTTAGATTTTCATTTAAAATAGATTATGGTGTTCTAGCTATAGTTGGAGGAATAACCAGACCTATATTCTGTTTTGTTTCTTAAGATGCTCCTGATATTTTTACGAGATTTTGTATTCTGGAAGGCTTCTGGCACGTGGTTTTGACACGAGATTTCTGATTAGTGCAGTTTATTTGGTTTTTGAAATGCTTCTCTAATGTGCATTAAGAGGATTTGCGTAACTACTGTTTGCTGATCTCTGTCAAAGATTCACATTGTTAAGAGCTACAGAATACTCCTAACAGCGGGCACAGGAGGCTGGTACGGGGCCTTTCATCAGATGAGAGCTCCTGCTGCCCGAGGTGAAGAGTTGGTGCTCAGGATCATTAGATGCTGGGGCCCGCAGGACAACAGAGGAGATTACAGGGCTGCGGGTCAAGTGCAAACACCTTTTCCACATGATGTAAGCCGATCAGACGGCGCCTTCGCAGCCAGCCTCACTGCTCACTGTTACCACCGGGTTCCTCTCTGCACAGATCCCCTGTGCACAGACCTTTTGTACATCTTAAGTCGCTTACCTAGTGTCCTGGTAATCCTTCTCACTTCCAACCTATGACTCTCAGGAAGAATGTATAACAATAATTATAACAATGTCATGTCCTGGACCCCTCCCTGTGCTGGGCAGTGACTTAGATGATTTTACACATGATTTCTAATTTCTAAGACCACTTACGAAGTAAGTGATTTATGACACTGTTTGGTTTTCCTCTTTCTTACGAAGCATCAGGTGTTCAGGAACATTGGTGACTTTCCTAAGGCTGTGAAGTTAGTGAACCGTGAGAGTTCCGCTCTGCCACCATCTTCCAAAACCTAATTAGAAATTCTGAGTGAACATTTCACTCTCCTTTTTCTTTCCATCCTCTATTTTCCTCCAAAATTCCATTGCAGAATAAGCTTTCTAAAAGTTAAGATTAATGATAAATATGCTGTGATAAACATACTTGAATATTTAAGGATACAACTTTGTAGCCTCATATGGATTCATAGCACTGTCCAATATAATTTATACTATACAATTTCCATTAAAATTAAATTAGATTTTGAATATTATCTCTTTATAATCTAAGCAACACTATCATCTTCATTCTAAAATAACCTTAATCCCCACCAAGTGCAGGTTGAGTGTTTCTTCATGAGAAGAGCATCCTAAATGACTGTGGGGATGTCATCCCCGTAACCGACTGTTCTGTGGCTTCTAGAAACAGAAAAATGAAAGGAAAGCACAGTCCTGCTGAACATGAACAGGGCAAGAGCTTGTCCAGGAGAACTCCCAAAGCGTTTCTGATGCTCTGCCTGTGCCCTTTGCTTTCTCCTGACATTGACACTAAATCAACTTCCCTTTCTTATCTACATGGGGCCATTTTCTCAGAGGGAAAAAAACCAAATGCCCTGGCTGTTGCCGAGGACAGGATTGGAGCATTTATGTCCCCTCAGTCTATGTGGGGCTGGTCAAGACTCTGCCACAAAAGCCATTTCCAATTCCATGGCTTTCTGTGTCTGGGTGTTGAATTTGGGCTTCTTATTTCTAGACCAAAGAGAAAACAGACAGAGCTGAGCCTGTGCAGGAACTTCAGTCGTCTCTTCCGCATTGGCCAGGAGGTCAAACGGTCTTACCAGAGGGCAGCTCTGCAGACAGACCACAAACACACATGGAGAGGCTGCCCTCGTCCTTCTGGCACTGCCCCTGATGTCTCACACAAGACAAGACAGCTGGGTCCTGAAGAGAAGGGTCTGGACGCTCAAAAGCACGAGAAGCTTGGTCAGAAATGATGCTACTGTTTCAGGTGGGACCCTCCAGCCCCGATGCTGCTTGCAAGACCTGTCACCCGTCCTTGCTCTGTTCCCTCTTTTCCCCGAGAGGTGATATAATCATGAGTCTTATCTGCTTCAGTCGGCTGGTATGTGCTCTAAACATTCATTACTCTTTCCCCATTTTTAACGATTCTACGCTGCCAAGTGGAACAAACCATCTGTCCTTCCGACCCTCCTCCTGGCTCCAGTGGGAGACGTGTTTACTCCTCTGTGTGCGTCTAATCCCGCCCCCCCAGTAGTTCAGCTCCGTGAAGGCGTGAAGTGAGGTGGATCTGCTTTACTGAGCCCTCCCTGAGAACAGTGTCTGCCCCTCAGTCAGTGCTGGCCGACTGGATGAATGCCTGTGCGTGAGGGCAAGTGAGGAAAGGTGCAGAAGGACGAGTCCCTCGTGTCCTCGGAGGCTATTGCTCGTGTCCTCTCCCCGCATGTTCAGCTCCTCCATCTCTATTGATATCTACTTATCACCCCATAAAATCGTTTCTAGCCCCATCTTTGTGAAAACAGAAAACTTCCCTCTATTTTGTATTCCTCTCACACTACTTTTGCCCCATCCTTTTCACAACCCAAATGCTTGAAAGAGTCATCTACTCTCCTCTCAGCTCCTCTCACCCCTCACTCAAATCTGCATCACTATTTCTGCCACTGTTGCTCTGGAAACTCTGTTCGCTGGGTCTTTCCGGCGTCAGCATCTGGACCTCAGGGCAGTGTCTGGGAGTCGACCTGGATCTTCTTCTTGGTGTTGGAGTTACTGTTCTCTCCGAGATTTCCTCCTTCTCTACCTGTTCTTTTCCAGGCTTCTTGGCGGATGTGAGTGTTGTGTGTATGTATGTGTTTCCTCTGCCCGCCCATCAAATGTTGCCATCCTCTAGGAGGTCTGTGTTTGGCCTCCTCCTCCACCGTCCACATCTCCCTGAGAATCTCACTGCTTTAGTGGCCGTCCATATGCAGATAACTCCTGCATAACTTCAGCTCAAGACTCTCTACTGAGTTCCAGACTCATTTGCAAAGGTCTCAATACTGCTCCCTTTGGATGAGATGCAGGACTTCAAAAAGAACAAGCCCAAAACTGTTAAACAGCTGTGTTCCTTCTCCATCATTTCCCAGCTCAGCGGGTCTTCAGCATCCGCCTCTGTGCTCGGATGTAAATCTGGGAGTCAGCTTGCTTCTGTCCTCCACTTGTCCTCGCCCAACTTCCATTCAGTCGCCAAGAACCCATGGTTCCATTGGTTCTTGAATTTCACCGTAAAATGCTCTACATGTTTTACTTAAAATTTAACTGTAAGACCCATGGACTGAAGGGAAGCCGGCATTCCATGTGGGGTCAGCTACACAGGCATTTCTACCCCAGCCCCACACTAAGGAGACCACTCTCTCATGCAAATTGGGAAGGCCCTGTGTGAGGAACCACCTTTGATGCACAAGTTCTGTTTTCATAACCCTAAATTATAGTAATGGTGACATCCACAAAGGAGCTGTGAAATTACAAGAGTGGACTGTATCGTGATGTCCAAGAGAGCTCACTCTTAGATAAGCACAGCAGAGAGATGAAATCAGACCCAACCATCTGGCCTTCCCAGGGCTTCCTTTCCTAATGAGAAAGGCAGACGGAGGCAGGCAGGAACTTGAAATTACCCTTCACTCTACCTAGCCTACATGAGTAATATGTCAAAAATGTAAATAATGAAGGACCAGCATTTAATTTGCTGCCACAATATGTTTATTTCAATTAATTTTGGGTGATATGTATTCTAATTTGGATTTAAAAATGTGATCTGAAATGAAAAGAACAGTATGATATTTCCATCCGACACCTTTCTCTTGGGCGATTTGCTTAATTTTTAACTTGCATTGGTTCTCTCAAGGGACCTTAATACAGATTTCTCTCTAAATCTCTCAGCTTTAGTTCTTACTTGGCCTTAATTGTATAATCTTTAGGAGGTTTTTAGGTGAACTTTATCCAGAAGAGGAATATAAATTTAGATATTAACAAATATGGGAAATGAATCAGTCCAGTCATCATTAGGGAAAATGAATTGTTCCAGAGCCCAGGATCCCATAAAGTTAAATCACATTTATCTTCTAATTGATAAGGAGTTTAAAAACATCCACACCATCACGCCTGTTAGCCTAATTCCAAGCCTTCAGCTACCACTGGGTGAAATAACCTAGAGTCAGTGTTTTATTCGGGAGCCCAGAGATTCACAGTCATCATCACTGCTCATCTCCCCTCACCCCACAGCCACATCTATATCTATAGTCAATATTCCCTAATACCTTCCTTTCCCAAGCACAACAGAGAATACGGCACAGAATCTGACACAGTGATGGATGTTGGCAAAAATTGAATACATTGTCCCTGACCCCACGGGACGGCCTGATACGCTAGTGTCGCTCGTGGGTGGCTGAGCAGACTGTCTACAGACACAGGGGGCCTTAGGTCAAATTCCAGTCCCATTATGCTCTGTGGAATAATGCAGAGTATATAACCTTCTTGTGTATAACATTCTTTTATAGAGGATTTAAAATTTAATATTCTGAGTTGGAATTAATTTAACGTGAAACAGCTGTCAGCACAAACAACTCTCGTTTACTTCTGATATTTCAATACACATGAAAATCATCGTAAATACTTCTCCTCAAACTTTTTCTCCACGTACGTAATATAATTAATTACCTTTGTCTTGTTTTCTTCCTTGGTGATCACAAATTACATTACATTCAAATCCAACTTAGTGGAAAAGGATGTTAATTTTTCCGAATCCCATTATTCTGGAATGGAAACACTTATGTGGGTATTATTTCAAGATTTCATGATCAGCAACAAGGGATTTTCCTAAAGAATGACTTGGCAGGGGTATTCGTCATTGCTTTTCTTCATGAATGCTTTAAACAGTGTGAGGGACAATGTACAGAATAGAATAGACTCTCTTTCTCTTCTCTCAGAATTTATGTACTAAAGCAACAACATACACAACTGCATTCTCAGGATGCCAACTAACATGCCTGTCATAGACATGGTGGGGAAGTGGGGAGTTTTGTCCTCCAGTTATAGAAGCTGAATTACTGATTTCCCGATTGTGCTACCTACAGGGTGTGAATATATATTTGTATTGTATATGTAAATATATATTTGTATGTGTCTATGTACATATATAATTTTTAAATTTTGGAAAGAAAGTCTTACCTAAAAAATAATTTGAATGTGCATTGCTAGCTATTTAAAGGCAATCTATACCTCTGAAACAATTTATTCACTCATTCACTCATTCATTCATTCATCCAAGGAACATTAATTCATTACCTGCCATAACCAGGCACAGTGAGTGCAAACATGGGGAGGTGGTTTCTGAGCTCAACATTTCTGCACTTTCTTCTGACATGTCCGTAGAATGGCAAATCATTGCGAATGGACCCAGAGTATTCAGAGTTTCGCGTGCACCTCAGATTCCTTTCTTAGGAGGATGCAGTGGTGATGACGGAAATATCTATCGTCATGACCCGTGGCCCTGTGAAATTGCTGATAAGACCTAAGACGCCTCCCAATACGGACTTTCTGTAAAGGGTGGTGCTATTTAACTAAATGGAAGAAAAATGTCACCAACTGGCTACTGGTCTCAAGGAATGAGAGCACTCGGGCACACTGGTGCCACCTGTAATAAAGTTTGGCATCACCAATTAGGGATCAGAGGGTTTTATTTAGAAAGCTGATTGACATCATGACAAGTAATGGAACAACAGGGAAGCGTGTTTGTTGGTTTCTTTTTGCATTGTCTGAAATGACTCCGTGAAAGTGTCAGTTCAAACAGCCGGTGTTAAGACTTTCACGCAATGACTACTATTTTGTGTGGGAACTTCGCCTCCAGAAGCCAAGGTGTAAGATATGATGCCAAGCACCACTTAATTTCTATTTTTCTGCTTACCCTCCAGGCCCTGATCTGGATCGCTGGACCAGAGGGAGACTGGGAAACTCTGGAGTGAATTTCTGAGGCGTCATCCTGTCAGATGAGTCAGGAGGATGCCCCATGGCAGCTCAAGACACAGGAGAGGAGGCCTGGGCTCCTTCCAGTGCCGAGCGTGAGTGAGAGATGACAAAATCTAGAGCAAACTGTCAGATTTCTCTAGTTTCCTAAGTAGCTGCAACACGTGGAGAACGTAAACCGGAAATCGATCACGTGTGTCAGGAAGCTTGTTACCAGAGCAGGTGAACTGAAAAAATTAAGGTATTATCACAATTTGGATAAAGAATCAAGATTCCAATGAAGTTATATACTATTGTTCCATCCACTGAAAAATAATTAATGATTTGTACTGTGAGGGGTGGGTGTTACACGTCGTGTTTCATATAATGATAACAGTTACTCTTGACTGCTTTCGTGTGCCTGAGGTCTGTGTACTGCGCTGCTAATCTTCCCTGACCTGTAAGAAGCATTGGCATCTGGCAGGTAGACATCTAATAAGAGGTTCTCGATAAATACTCATTGAGGGAACAACTGAATGGCCCATGCATGGCATGGTAGCAGAAAACGGAAGATTGTAATATGGTCAAAACTAACTTATATGGTGTATTAGTCAGTTCTCCAGAGAAACAGAACCAGTAGGAGGGAGGGAGAGACAGAGAGATTGAATTTAAGGAGTGGGCTCACACCATCATGGTGCTGGCAATCCAAGACCCAAGAAGAGTTGATGCTGCAGCTCGAGTCCAAAGGCTGTCAGGAGGCAGAATTCCTTCTTCTTGGGGAACCTCAGTTGTTTTCTCTTAAGGTCTTCAACTGATTGGATGAGGCCCACCCACATTATGGAGGGTCTGCTTTACTCAAAGTCTACCAATTCCAATGTTAATCACATCTAAAAAATACATTGAGAAAAACATCTAGACTGATGTTTGACCAAATAAGTGGGTTCTGTGGCCTAGTCAAGCTGACACATAAAATTAACCATCACACATGGTGTATACTGTAATGTGCACACCAATGAGATTAGGAACAGATAGGTCTGCTTCCCCTGGCTAACAGCCCAGCATCATAGCCGGACAGTGTGCTGCCATGCGCCTCACCTGCTGCAATGGGAGGCCCAGGAGCGGAAGGGCCTGGCCCTGCAGGAGAAGCACAGCTCACAGCGGGGCTGAGAGCATTTCCTGAGTGCTCACTGCTCACCAGAAAGCACAGCACGTGCGTCCCGTGTATTTTCTTACTCAGTCTTCGCGACAGCTCTCAAAAGGAAGAGACGGCTTCTATCGCCATCTCCCGGAGGAGGAGCTGGACTTTAGAAGGCTCAATGATTGTCGGGTCACGACGGAGAGTGAGCAAGCTGAGGTGGAGACTTGTCTGTGTCCCAAGGGATGTCCTCGGCCACGGTGACACAACCCGGGCCGTGTGCAGAGCCACTGGGTGTTAACATCATTAACACTTCTCGTCGGCCTAACACTTGCCTTTGCCACTGATGTGTGCCACACGTTGGGCGGATTAGTTTCACAAGTATGCGTGGGGAGCATTTTCTAACCGTTCCGGATGTGGGGAGAGCTCTGCTGGTTCCGTTTATCCCATTCCTAGCACACGTCGGGCCTGTCCCTTCAACCCCACACCTGCTACATCTCCGCGAGCGAGATGGCCCCGTGCTCCTCCACTGAGGTGTGAGCTTGCCCAGCGCACCGTGCTCCCCCACTCCTGCTCCCGGCTAGGGTGGGACGATCAGGCTGGGGGCAAGGAGAAAGGCAGAAAGTTGTCAAGGAGAGCGTAAATCCCGCGGGTTCCCCCCGCCCCGGGCTCCCTAGCTCAGGAAGGAGGGTCAGTAAGTCATCGAGATTCTGTTGGGGGGATCTCATGAAAGGACAGCCCACGGCTGCTCCATCATCAGAGGAGGCTCCAGGGACAGCGCAGGACTCGAGAATAGACGACTAAGGCCGTGTCCAGAAACAGGGCTTCAGTCAGCATCCTGTACACCCCCGCGGTTTCAGTATGAGCGGGAGCAGCAGATGAGTCCCGTCCCGGGTGAGCGCGGCCGCGGAGCAGCGGGCGTCCCGTCCCGGGTGAGCGCAGACATGTAGGTGAGCTGAAGGGGCACAGTGCAAGCTGAGCCAATGTCTTCCTTTGAGCAAGAACAGTCTGCAAAACCCCGTGACCAGGGCCTGGGGCTGGACCTTGGGTCAGATACGTGGACCCTCCAGGGCCTCATGTGTCTCCAGGCGCCTCACCTGCCCGCACCCAGGAGCTGTGCCTGACATCCCTCTCAGGACCACCTGTGGTCTCGGGGAGCCCCATTGTCTGTGCCCCAGTGTGGCCCCACCTGGGGGGCTCCTTGGAAGCATCTTCCTTGCCCTCCCTGCCCAGGCGTGGCTGACGGGAGGGATGGCCTGGGGCTGTGTGCTGTGCGGTGCCCACACCTCGCTCATCCCCTGATCACTGTGACAAGGCCAGGTCCCAGGATTTCGGAAACAGAGCTCTTGGCTCTACCTCTCCTCTTTCTGTAATTTGTGTCTTCATAAACCTTTCCAAAATGAAGTCAGAGGAACTTGTATGATATAATTTTTAATAAATAAGAAAGATTGCTTAAAGTTGTCGTCACTTGAATTAGTAAAGAATCACAATTAGTTGGTCCAATTACCTCAAATATCAATTTTCATGTTTCTGAGTGTGTATTTTTAGAATTTAAAGGAAAGTGAGCAAAAAAATGCATGGTTTCTCAGGTTTTCTCATTTATAGAGACTTTCCTTGTGCTACTGAAATGCTTGTGCATTTGAAAAATGTGCAGCATTAAAAAACTGGAAGTAGAGCAATGTTTAAAAAGCACTGTTTTCTCAAGGGGTTTTCTCGAATTTTCACATTCAGTTCATCACAAAGTTGCCAGGTAGACCACATTGGATTGGGAGATCCACACAATGACAAACGCTCTTAAGATGGAGAAAGTATACTTTTTAATAAACAAAACCATAAGGAATAAGGATGATGTAAATATATATGTACTTCTAAATAAATTTGAATATATGTACATAAAATACATACACCTGTAAATATATGCAAATATGTGCATATAGGTGTGAATATAATATCCGAAGAAATGCTCGTTTATTTAAATCCTTCAAAACAGCGTCTTCCATTCAGTGTAGAAGCCACAAGGGCCACTGTTTTTCTAAGAACTGGCTGCACCTGTCGGTGAGATGATGCAAAGCCAACGCTCAGGACTTGGGGCATCTTGAAACATTCACTACTTTAAGAGAATTTGTGAATCCCTGCGGACTCTCACAGCCTTCCTAGAAACTGCGTGGGAAAGGACGCGCATGTGCACTCCCATGTCCACGTCTCTCCGAGCACAAGGCTGCATTCCGCAGGTGGGCAGCACTGCTCTCTGCCAGTCCAGCAGGACGTGATGGGGGTCATGAGCTTTCCAGCCCCCACACAGGAAAAGGGCAAAAATAGTCAAGACCATTTCCTTCTTATGGAATGTCCTTGCTATTTGTCTTTATTTTCCGGACCTTCCTTTATCGGGGCTTATCTGTAGGGCCTCCTGAGGATTGGCAGTGTGACATGACAACTGTGACATTGGTGGCCGCAGACACTGGGTCCAGGACTCACCGCCCACTCTCACTGTGTCTTTATGTCAGGTAAGCATTTGCTTTTCCCGACAAGTATTGCCTTATTCAGAAGCGCCTCTTTTCCCCTGAGGAGTCTGACCTCTTTGTGAGCAGAGTTTTGTTCTCATATCCCTGCTGTGGAAGCCTGGGTACCAGCCTGGAGGCGACTGGACTAGTCCTGGAAATGGAGTCAGCCAGACCCGAGAGAAAAACCATTGGTGCAAACTGGCTCTCTCTTGCCATAAGTCAAATCTCGCATGTGGGAGCAATGTTAGAGTGTCAGGAATTAATCAACGTTGGATTTTTAAAAATGATGTGTGTACTTTTTAAATTTTAGAGACGTTGAGAGGCCTCTTCCTGAGCTACGCTGCTCTCACCAGAATGCAATGATACTAGATAGCTCGGTGTGTCTTAGTTTTTAAAGATTCTCACCTACAGCGGCCTTTTAAAATTCAGGCGTAGGGGCCATACCAAAGGATAGATGCTTTCTTAACCCAGCTGTCTCAGCAAACCAAAAACGTGAAACCCAGCTCTTCAGTCGAGCACCAAGACCCCGGGAAGGACACAGAAATTGTTCCCGAAACCGCAGACAGTTAAAGCTTTCGCGGAGCATCTGATGGGCTCTGTCAGGGGTCGTGGCGGGTGATGAACTGCCCCCCGAGGATTCAGCCGGGCCCCCGGAGAGGGGTTGTGTTCTCAGCGTGGTCACGGCGGCGCCGCCGCCGCAGTTCTCTGCTTCCCTGCGCGCGGCCGGCAGCCCCGCGCCGTGTTCCGCGAGGACAGACGTGAGGACCCTCGACGGCGGCCCGCCCCACGTCGTGTGCGTGGGCTTCACGCACGCGGCCCGCTCACAGGCGCCCGCGCAGAGGGAGCGGTGTCGGCCGCTTCCTGTGACCTGTGATCGCAGCGCCGCCCCGGCTGCCTGCAGAGCGGCGCAGAGCAGAGCGCCCTCTGTTGGAGGGAAAACATCTCCACGTGTCAGGAGAGAGAGGAGACGGACAGGGACGCCGACGCGGGGGAGAGCTGACATGCTCCTCCGCTGTCTTAAACAAAAGCCCGGCTCAACCGGGAATCCTCTTCCAGCACTGAGGGGCGATGAGCAGAGCGTGTTTAAGGTGTTGCTTTTACTTTCTGATTCTCAGAGTAGCCGTATCTGCTCTCTGTCTAATTCTCACAGCGGGGCTGTGTGAGGCAGAGGGCGCTGTGTTCCGACACGCCTCCCTCGCTGCTGGCGGTCGGCGCGGGCCGCGCGGGGTCTGTGCTCCGCCCGCGGGAGCCCCCGGGACGCCGGGACCAGCCTCCGGGAGCTCGTGCCGCCATCTGACCGTCGGCTACATACAGAGATTAAAACATTAGGCGAATATTTTGTAATATCTTTATTTTTGTTTTCTTTCATTTTTCTTGTAATTCATTTTTCTTGTCTTTTTCCCAAGTATTGGTCTGTGATACATTGTAAATTAGAATATAGATGGAAGCTGCTCCCTTGCACAGCTCCTTCGAGCAGGAGCGCGCCTCTAGGCTCCTGAGAAATGCTCCGTATTTGTGAGATCGCTGCTTCACACCCTGTGACTGGCGCCCGCCTCCCTCCTGAGGGCCACCCCCCTAGTGTATGGGGTTTCCTTAGGGCACCCCTTCAATGCAGGGGCTGAGAGTGTAGGATTGCTGCACCCGACCTGTGCGTCTTACATCTCAGAGGCCTCATCTCTAAAGGGGGGATAAAACTCCCAAATTTGGGATTGTTTGAAGTCCTCAGTGAGATAAATAGGTAACCTAGCCAGCTTTAGCACAGTTAACACTCAATAAAAAGGCAGCTATTGTTATCATGCTCACTTTCAAAAATGACGTGCTTTGGTTTCAAATCTGTCAATCGGCTTCCTTACCTCTGTCTTCACTGTGTCTGCTGGGAACAACACCAGCTGTCACACCAGCCGTGACACTGTCACAGCATCAGTGGAGAAGGGAGGAGCAGCACTCCCCTCCTCACTGAGTCACCTACCATGATTCTGTGCGATCCGGTTTTTCAACACTGCAAAGCAGACCCCGGATCAGAGAGGTGAGCGTGCCCAGGGCTGGGCTTCAGCTCAAGCAGTAATCTGATGCGGCTCCTTGGGCAGGCCTTTTAAAAGCTTTAGGCCTCAGTTCCCCCAAGTGAAAAATGAGGGGGTTAGATTTAAAATGTTTCCCGCTTGAGCTCTAAAACTTGTGTGATTCAAGTAGAGGGGGGATTATGATGAGATGGTGTTTATGAGAGGAAAGTTAAATTTCTTATCAACTTTGAACAGGGGGGAAGAACAGGCGTCTGCCTCTAGCGCCTCCAAGATATGGTGCACACATTTGCAAATCCCCTCCCGCCTACTGATCAGCTGCTTCTAGCAAATGAAGGGGCTTGGATAGGTGTCTGTTAACATTTCTTCCGGGGCCTGAGAGACTTTGAAATTTTCAACAGAACTAATGGGCAATTGCAAGCCCTTCCCAGGGCCTCAGGCGTCCCTGGCCTGTGGACTGGCACAGCATTAGTGACAAGCCCCTGTCATCAAGATGGCAGTCGAATCCCAGCCTTAGCAGGAATGTTTGGATTTGATATAAAAGAGACTCGCTTATGGTGCATTTCCAGCTCTTGTTTGTGCCCATGTGAAGGATCACATGGTCCATGCCAAGAAACAGTGATCACCACTCTCCCCAGAGGGGAGGAAAAGTGAATTGCCCACTGTGGGCCCACGGCATGGATTACACAATCAGCTCAGGAGGGTGCAAAGAAAGATATGCAATAATCGGATGGCAGGAGGGGTGTTTTGAGGAAGGGAGATAATGAGCGTCTTCGGTAAACTTTCTGTTTAAATTCACTCTTGATTGATTGCTAAAAAAAGAGAAAGATTCCATTGCCTACAGCTAAGAGTCAATCTGATGGGTTCATCAGAGTCCCTCCTCCCCAATCACTCCATCTTTCATCTACCCTGTGTTCATGGATTTTAATAACTTGCAGATGATCCATTCAAATGCAGCAGCATGAAGGTCAACATGTGCAAAGTTTAGAAAGGGGGCGTTTCAGGGAGAGAAGGAAGAAATGGGGACAACTGTGGTGATTGCAAGGGAGAGAAGTGTATGTGCTAGGTTTGGAAAAAAGAGAAAGTGAGAGAGAGACACACATATATATATATATAGAGAGAGAGAGAGTGAGAGACAGACAGAGATATATAAATACAGAGAGAGAGGGAGAGAGACAGAGACAGAGAGAGAGACACAGAGACAGATAACACACAATCTCCCCCACCTCTTCCTAGCCTTTCCCAAAAGCCCACCTCATGAAAAAGAAGAAGGACGTTCCAAGTCGGGTGGGGGAGGCAGTCACACTTCTTCAAGACTGAAACAGCCAGGATTTTGAGGGACAAAATCTGGATTGGCGTTTATTAGTGAACTGGAATTGTTATTGGTGTGTTTTTTGACCAAGGAATTCTCAAAAGAGGTGACTCTCTCAGGTGGGGACGGTGCGGGATCACAGGCCTTCTGCACCACTGTTGCTTCCTGGGGTCATTATAGACCACGACGTGGGGAAGCTCGGTGAGGGTATTGTTTAAGCAGGAACGGATGAGCTGTCCCGGCGTCCACCTCAGCAACAGCTCTATCCTGGAACATCTCTGCTACCCACATCCCTCTCCCTCCTGCCCTTTGTGTGGGGTCTTTGTGAAGGTAAATGCACAGTGGGGTGCCCTGTGGTTTTCACTTGACATTAGGGCAGTAGTATTCAAATTACATCTCAGAGGTGGTCCTGTCTTTCATCTTCTCACTGCGCCTATGGTGTCTTTGTCATTCTCACATTCTTAGCTTTGATGTGGTCAAATTTTTTTCCCCATGAGTTCTACCCTTTGTAACATATTTTAAAATATTCTTGAATATAGAGGTAATAAGGTATTTTCTTCTGCAAGTTTTAAGTTCTGCTTTTCCACATTTATAGGTTATTAAACCACAGATAAAACAGGGAACTATGAGGACAGAAAAAATTGAAGTAAATAAATATTGCTATGGAATGAGCATTGATTGACTAACATGTGACTATGTGCATATAGTTACAGCGGCTGTGTCCACAAACCTGCGCATGTACAACTCCACCTGCGATGGACTCATAAAGTACCAAAGTCTGCATGTAAGGAGATTGGTTCTCATCTTTAAAATTGTCCTTGAAAATCTTTTAAATACATTTAAAATTTAGTTGCTCTTTAATAGCAACAGTTGAGCGTCAGCAGCGTCAGGCGAAGACCCTAAGATGCGTTGGAGCAAAATCTTGCAGACCCGTCCTCCTGCAGCTGGCATCCCGCCTGGGGTCCCGGTGCACCATGGACGGACGGAGCAAATGAGGGCTTCTCCAGCACATCGGGCGGGTGGAGGAAGGACTGGCAGGCCTGGGGCTGGGGAGGGGCCTGGTCTCATTGAGAAAGTGACAATTGAGCAGAGGCTTGAAGGAGAGGAGGAGGGGGCTGTGCAGACTCTGGGCAAAGCCTCTGCCATTAACAACCTGTAAAAATGCCCGATGGAGTGAGCGTACCGCACTGCATCTGAGGAAGCCAAGAAACTGAAGACTACATAGCCAGGCCTGAATTCATCTAGTCACAATCTCTACCAGTACCTTATCATGGCCACATGTCTATGCTTTTCTGAACATTTTTGTGGTTTTTGAGAACGTATCTTGACTGCTCCTCCTGAATTCACACACATGTGTTGTGTCAGGTTCAGTGAGACCCTTTCTATGCATTTCCAGCCTGGAGGAGCCGTGGCACATAGTCACACACATATAGATGTGTATGAGGGTCCCTCCTCACATGTGTGTATCTCTATGATGCTCCCTCCTCACACATGTGTGTCTGTATGACAGTCCCCTCTCACACGTGTGGATCTCTATGATGGTCCCTCCTCACGTGTGTGTGTGTGTGTTTGTATGATGGTCCCTCCTCACGTGTGTGTGTCTTTCTGATGGTCCCTCCTCACATGTGTGTGTCTGTATAACAATCCCCCCTCACATGTGTGGATCTCTATGATGGTCCCTCCTCACACATATGTGTGTCTGCATGACAGTCCCTCCTCACATGCGTAGATATCTCTAATGGCCCCTCCTCACATGTGTGTGGTGTCTGTAAGACAATCCCTCCTCACATGTATGTGTCTCCATGATGGTCCCTCCTCACACGTGTGTGTCTGTATGACAGTCCCCCCTCACACATGTGGATATCTATGATGGTCCCTCCTCACGTGTGTGGTGTCTGTATGACAATCCCTCCTTACATGTATGTGTCTCCATGATGGTCCCTCCTCACACATGTGGTTCTGCATGATGGTTCCTCTTGGGTATCTCATGGGGAATACATCAGCCAAAGTACCTGGTAAAGGTTTGCTGCCTTGGCAACTCTACTAGATGCAGAGAAGAATGTAGAAAAAAAGGCAACTCTTGCGGGACAAAGACTTACCAGAACCTTACCCAACTTGAGGGGAAAGAAATTACCCAACAGCAGCCCCCTCTTATCTTCCTGTCTCGCCCAAGGGGGTGAAGAAAAAGCTGAGATGCTTGTGAAGGTCACAGTTCAAGGACACAAGTCCACTAATGGAAAGAGATTTACTCATCAGATTATAGATGATTAAGTTACCACATATACAGGGTGCAGTTAATGACAGTGGATTACAGCTGGAAGAGCTACACTGTACAGACTTGATCTATGGAGTTATTGGAGAACCTGGAGACAACAGCAAGGACACTGGAGCACACTGGAGCCACTGACAGCACAGCTACAGCAAGCATTAAACACGGCCCAGCTCCTCACCATATCAACATAAAAACTCACACTAAAGGCCTATTTACCTCAGTTCCTATTTCCTAATACAGCATGTCCAGCTTTCAACAAAAAATCTCAAGGCATGATAAATGGCAAGAGAAACACAGCATGAAAAGGTCAAGCCAGCATCAGAACCAGACTTAGGTTTAACACAGATTTTGGAATTATCAGACAGGGAATTTAAAATAACAATGATTGATATGTCAAGGGCTCTACTGGAAAAACTAGGCAGCATGCAAACACAGGTAAGTGATGTCAGCAGAGGGAGGGAAACTCTAAGAAATGATTGAGATGAAAGCTAGAAATCAGAAACCCCGTGAGAGGAATGGTGAGCGCCTTTGATTTGGTAGACTGGGAACAGCCAAAGAAAGAGGCAGTGAACTTGAAGGTGTGTCAGTGGAACATCCCAGAATGCAAAGCAAAGAGAAAAAAGATTGAAACTAAAAAAAAACCCAAAACAGGTTATGCAAGTAGTGTAGGACAATTACAAAAGGGTGACACACGTATAATGGGAACAACAGAAGGAGAGAATAGACCAGAATATTTGAAGTAATTATAGCTGGGAATTTTCCAGATTTAATGACAGAAACCAAAGCACAAATCCAGAAAGTTCAGAGAACACCAAACAAGATAAATACTAAAATCTCTACACCTTGGCACATCATATTCAAAGTGCAGAAAACCAAAGATGAAGAGGAAATCTTGAAAGAGCTGAAGAAAAAACCCATCTAATGTATACAGGAGCAAGGATGGATGAAAATAACATCGGGCTTTTCCTCAGAACCATGCAAACAAGAAGAAAGGGGAGTGTAATATGTAAAATGTTTAAAGAAAAAAACCCACCAACCCAGAATTCAGTTCCTAGGGAATTATCTTTCAAAAGTGAAGGAGAAATAAAGACTTTCTCAGAAGAAGAAAAACTGAGGGAATTCATCGCCAGTATACCTGCTCTGCAAGAAATGTTAAAAAAAAATTCTTCAGAGAGAAGGAAAATGATATAGGTCAGAATTCAGATCTCCATAAAGAGAGGAAGAACATCGGAGAAGCAGTAAGTGACAGTAAAATAAATATTTTATATTCTTTATCTAATATATAACAGTTTGTCCCAAGTAATATTAGTAACAATTGGTGGGGTGATTATAGCATGGATGAGCAAAATGCATGAAAGCAATGTTACCAGGGATGGGAGGGAGGAGTAAGGAATTCTCTGCACTACTCGTGAAGTGGTACTTGGTATAGCGGTACAGTGATGCTGAGACGTGGAATTGGGTTAGCTGTAAATGTATACTGCACACTTTAGGACAAGCATGAGAAATGTTTTTTAGAGAAGTATAATTGGTATGCTAAGAAAGGAAAGAAAATGAAATCATATAAACTGCTCAATTAAAACTAGAGCAGGCAGGGGCCGGCCCTGTGGCGTAGCGGTTAAGTGCCCACGCTCTGCTGCTGGCGGCCCAGGTTCGGATCCCAGGCATGCACTGACGCACCACCGCTTGTCAGGCCATGCTGTGGCAGGGTCCCATGTAAAGCGGAGGAAGATCAGCATGGATGTTAGCTCAGGGCCAGTCTTCCTCAGTGGAAAAAAAAAGAGGAGGATTGGCATGGATGTTAGCTCAGGGCTGATCTTCCTCACAGAAAAAAAATAATAATAAAACCAGAGAAGGCAGAAAAAGAAAGAAAAAGAAACAAAGAATAAATGTAATGACTAGAAAAGAGTTATAAATATAGTAGATATTAATTCAACATATCAATAATCATTGTAAACATCAATGGTCTAAATACACGAATTGGGAGACAAACACTGTCGGAATGAATAGTAATAATAACAAAAGACTCAACTACAAGAAACCCTCTTTAAATATAAAAACACAGGTAAATTAAAACTAAAGGGATGGAGAGAGATAGGCCACACTAAAACTAATGTAAAAGAAGCTGGAATAGCTATATTAATTCCAGACAAAGCAGACTTTAGAACAAGTGAAATGTGCAGAATAAAGAGCATGATGAATAATAATACAGTAAGGAAAGGGAAAGAAGTGATTTTACTCAGTGGCTCTGCTGAGTTCTAGCAGTCATCAATAACTCAGTCAAGTGAGTTGGAAAATGCAGAAAAAAAAGCAGTGTTTTCCTAAGAACCCAAAGGGCGAAATTTGACCAGGGGCCCTTAATTCCAATTTCTTTAGCATAAATATTAGAAGCAAAGGTTTTGCTGCCTTTCAGTCTACTACCGAGAGGCGAAGAGAAAGCATTCTCTCCTCCCTTGCGGTGACCAGCCTTCCCTGGACTGCCCTGCTGTTATCACTCAAAGTCCCCTGCTCCAGAAATTCTCAGTCCCTGACAGACCGGGACAGTGGGTCACCCTACGTGGGACTCTCCATGCGGCAGAGGTGCAGGAGCTGGCGGTTTGAGAAGCAATGTGTCTGCATTTTCCTTACTTTCACTAAGTCTTCCTCATTCACCATGTATCCACCCAGTTATCCCTTCCCCAGTCTCTGGTACCCTGGCCCGACTATGTGTCAGGAGCCATTTCAGGCGCCAGGGACAGAAGCTGAGCACTGATCTGGACTATCCTGGTGGGAAGCTTTCCTTCTGGAATCTTTTTCCTTTTTTAAAATTTGTGAGAAGGGGCCAAATATTTGGCACTGTTCCCAGAACAATTGGAGTCAGGAAATACTAAAATCTATTTCTAGGATCTCTTAGTTTCTACTTACAGTGGTCTTTGCACTTCAAAACCATCGCCTTCCCATCTGCTGGTCAATAATTACCCCTCAAGGCAGCCAGGTGCTGCACAGATGGAGCAGAAACCACCTTCGTGCCTTCCAGAGGTTCTTGCCTACCAGCGAGGTGTTGCATGGGCACATTTTCACAGAAACACTCTTTACAAAAGATGCTTGGTTTGTCTGGAAGGAAAGGTACAGATTGAGAGTGATGGCTCACTCATGCGCTGTGTGAAATAAATTTCTTAAGTTAGGTCTCTGGTAGGAATTAAATAATTTTTCATCTGAGAAAATTTACCCAGCTGAATGGGAGCTCTTGAAGATTATGTCTCATCCTGAATATTTTCCCTGTAGATCCTAATGTGTATTTCTGAGCATTTAGAAGCGAAATCATCTCCGCAGAGACTTAAATAGAAGCACACCACTTTTAAAGTCCTTGTGCTTTTGTCTCTGAAACCCCCATGTGCTCAGGTCTCCTCAGCCTTGCATCAGGTGTGGAAGGCTCTAGTTCTGCTCTCCAACACTCTCTCTAGTACTGCTGTGCCGTTCTCCCTGGAAACCACTGCCAGACAGCGTTTAGCTGCACAGGCTCGCAGAACCACTGAATCAATGAACTCACAAGATACCGACCCCTCCAGATGCACATCACCTGGAATGGAACCTTTGAAAAGCAGGTGGCAGGTTGAGTTGCTGGTAGTCAGCCAGGGAGAATGTGTTCCCACAGCTGTGGTGTGGCCCAGCTCGACTCGCTTTGTTATTATGAGATACTTGCCGTGTTCTGCGGAATATACCGGTCCTATAAACTATAATTGATAAAGGCTCTGCAAAGTGTCAAACTAACACAAGAGCTGGATGTTCAGTCCAGGAAGGGAGCAGAGGGTGAAACCCAGGGAGACACATTTTCCTGCACAATGAGCAAAGCACATCTCAGCAATAGATGTCAAATTCAAGGAGCCATAAGCCAACCCCACCTTGGATTAAGAGAAAAGTCAACACATACGACGTGGGATGGAGATACACATCTCAATACCATGGTGCAAGCGTGTTGTACGACAAATAATATGAACCAAACACTGAGACCGTGTTTCTCTTTCAGAAGGTTTGTCTCCATGGTCCGTGAAAAGGAATACTACATCTCATCAAGTAATATTTTAGTGGTTCTGTGGACGATCCTATAGACTATCGGAAGGAAAGTAAAGAATCACGGAAGCTAATTCTCTGCTTTTAATAGCTGTTGAGGCTCTCCAGGTATTGTCTAGACTAATGCTTCTCTGATAGAAAAGATAAGAGGTTTAAATACTGCCCAAGGTAAGACCTATCCCGGGGCCCCCTCGGTCGTGTAGCGGTTAAGTTCGCATGTTCTGCTTCGGAGGCCTGGGGTTTGCGGTTCGGATCCTGGGCGTGGACCAATTCACCACTCCTCAAGCCATGCAGAGGCAGCGTCTCATATAGAAGAGCTACAACTCTACAACTATGATACACAACTATGTACTGGAGCTTTAGGGAGAAAAAAGAAAAAGAAGAAGATTGTCAACAGATATTAGTGCAAGGCCAGTCTTCCTCAAAAAGAAAAAAGAAATTAACTCCAAAAAAAAAAAAAATGAACTATCCCATATTTGCCTCCAGAACATGGTAGAACCACTTGAGGATAAAGATCTGATTTTTTTTAATATCAAGAAGAGCTGACAGAAAAAGAGGAAGATGGGAGAGAGAAAGAGACAGAGGCATGGACCAGGTGCAAGTTCCCACCATGGTTTCAAGTTATGACTCTGCACGTTCACTTCGTCTGTAGCACAGCGGAGCCTCAGGGACATGCTCTGCTTGGCCACGCCATGCATGGAGTGTGGTCCCTCGCTCTCATTTTGCAGCACTAACACATTACTAATCCATCATTCAGTGACAATTTAGCAAGTACTATTTTCTCAACATACATCACAAAAACTCTTTAAAAAGATGAAAAAGAAAAAGATACACCTTCCTTAAAACATGTATTTTAATTCACTGCCATAAACCAACAAATATATATCAGAGATGATTTAAGATGGTGATTGTTGCAAAATCTAACACAAACACCAGAGATCCATCAGAAATCACTTGGCTGATCAGAGCAGTTTTTTAAAAAACTGTTCAAACTCCATCTAAATAGAGTCTATTGTACTGTGATAGTTTACAAATGTCAGTTTCCACATTTATAAGTATAAAGTTCAATTTATAATAAATGGAAATTTTAAGAAATATTCCAAATTGCTGCCTTATCTTGGTGTCTGTCAATTATTAATGTTTGGGGGTAAACAACGTCATGTATTTTTGGTAACCTACATATCTAGGAGTTAGGTATATTTAGATATGATGTAATCATTTGGAGCATTTGCAGAAGAAAGTCATACTAAATCCAATACTGAAATTAAATTTAACCAAATGCGTTATCCCAGCATCTGTTTCCCATCCAGTTGTGCCAACTAAACTAGGTACTAAAATTCTCAAAATGAGCCAGACCCTTTGACTCATCATTTACAGGACAGTCTTATAGAAATCTCCTCGAGTGGGCCTCCACGTGCTTCCTCAGTGTAAAGACCCCTCCCTTGTTTGTGACCACAGTGTGAGGCAGGGTAGTAGAGTGCTCGAGAAAGTGAGAATAAGAGTCAGACATTTGTGTCGACCCAATGGTGTCAGGGAGGGTTTAGGGATGCTCTACACATCCCCACATGCCCCTCAGCCTCCCCTCTCTGCTCTATCCTTTCACAAAGGCAGTTGAAATAATCTCAATTTTATTGAAATTGCTATGCAATCAGATTTGTGTAAGTTCCTCGGACCCTGTCCTCCAGTATTCACCCCTAAGACCCTTCTGTCTGTACTGCCTTCAGTGTATACTGTCTATACAGTCTTGAGCTGGCACTAGTTGAAGCTTTTGTTTCTGCCTTGCGGGAGCTGTGCCACTTAGGGCAGGAGGGCTAGTCATTTCGTGCCTGAGCTTCCTCTTCTGCAACGTTACCTACATCACAATGTACTGCTTTGGCGAAGACTAAATGAATAAGCACGTGTAAGGCACTTGGTACAATGTCTAGCATTAAAAAATGTTGGCTGTTGCCAAAATTATTACTTGCTTTGTTATTATGAAAAAGAAGTGGGTGTAATGGGGACGGAAGTTGGGGGTGTGAACCCTGAGGAAAGAAAGCGAGATGAGAGGGATTGTCCTGGAGCTCTCCTTTGACCTTTGGAGTCCCCACAAAAGGGGAAGGGGATGCATGACGGCAGGTTCCCTCTGTGGTCCACTCCATTGCTTCCACCCTTCTCCACCCTCCTGTCTTCCTTCATCTGGTACTAAGTCGTCTGAATTTTCGATAGGTTGTCTTGCCTGTGTTCTGTTTTTTGGGCTCACTTTTGCCAAATTGGCTTAGATTTGGCAATCTAAGCCAATCCCAACCACTACAGTTGGGAGCATACACAAGGAAGAAGCCCTAGGGTGGAGGCGTGTGTATGTGAGGCACGCAGAGCACTGGGGGTGCCTAAGGGCCAGCTGGGGAGATCCATGGGTGAGGCATACCCCACAAGTCGTGGGAGACTTCTTGATGGAGTGCTCAGTGCAGTTACAGGATCCACATCCTTTAAAGCCCTCTAAGAGTACCTACCTGCCAATGCCCCCAAACTCTTCAACCCATCCACACTCATACTTTTGTGCTCCAACAGAGGGCTGGAACTTCTCTTCTTGAAACCTGGACTTCCACAAAGGCCCTCTCCTCTGTGTGTCATGATCTAAGACAGTGTTTTCAGGTGTTTCCATGCAGCAGCTGAAAGGAGCTTGAGCTGGTTCACGGGCCACTGCAGGGTCCAGAGCTGGGACCGAGGTCTGTCCCTATTACCAGATGCATGGGGGGGTGAGACTCCCTCTGGGTCCCTTGCCATATGGTGCTGGATCCCACTTCTCCCACAAAGGCACTTTTGTCTATGGATGGATGCCAAAGCATTGTTAGTGCAGGAGTAGAAAAACAGGAGGTGTCTTCTTCCACCATGATGCTGATGTCACTTTCCTTCTTCGAATTACAGAGATTCAAATTTGACTCAGTTTTTCAGGAGCCTGCTATTTGCCTACAATTCTCTACAACCTCAGACCCTCCCAGACCCACTCTATGAAGGACATACAAAGAATGTTCTCAGATTTACTTACAAGGGCCAGGCAAAGAAAAGCCAACAAATTGGTTCTGGTCATTCTGCTGGGAACAGAGGGCAGTGGACGTCTCATACATTCTGGTTTGGAAGCAAGACTTCTTGTTCTCTGTGGATGAATAAACAACAAGAAAAGAGAGCCTGTGGTAGGTAAATACATGCTTGATTCATCTGAAAAGCTCATCTCCTCCCCTTCAACTTGAAGGTTAGTGTAGGGCGAGAGCACGGGTAGTTTCCACTGTTCACCTTCTCCCTTAATATTCAGAACAGAGAATCAGTTTTATTTTGGGTGGCAATTCAACAAACTAAAAGATAAAATTCCTAACTGCTCTTGCAGATAAGAGTGACCAGACCAAAGTCAGGCCAATGATGTGTGACAAGAAGTATGGAGTGGGGGTTTGTGGAGGCTGCACAGATGGAACTGACATAGATGGGAGGGCCTGCATTAGACACATGTGACACCAATCCACAGGTGTTGTAGGTATTACCTCATATACACCTGACGATGTTCCTAGAAAGCTGTTTGTAGCACCATCCCCATTGTGCAGGTTGGGAGACTGGGGAGATCTTGAGAGGCACAGTGGCTTTTCCAGGACACAGAACTGGTAGGATAAAAGAGGTGTGACTTCAGCTCTGTCTCCTCAAAGTTGGCCACTGGTTCCGCTCCCAAGGAGCTGTGGGGAGGGTGGTGATGGATATTTGTGTACAGTGATGCAGATGACATGGGCAAGGAGGGAGAGTAGCCAACAGCCTAGCGGGGTCTTTGGGTGGGTCTGATTGAAGGAAGGGGCCAAGTAATAGAACCTTGAAGAAGTGACCTCACTTCCTTGGTGACAGCCCCCAACAGAACTTAGAACTCTGGTTACCAGGCACCCACACTGTAACCACAGCCTCCTGTCCAGTTCATTTGAGTGGAGACACTCGACACAGCAGGATGTTCTCGTGTTGTCCCGTGACTTTCCGAGGCTCTGGCCCCCGGAAAGCCAAGAATGAGAGCATGTTAAGTCGCTTTAGACATTGGCTCAGCCCTCACCTCGAATGTCTGTGGCCTTTTGTCAGGAGGAACCATCAGGTAACAGCGTAGCCCAGGGCAGGCCACTCTAGGTCAGGCCACAACTGTGATCCCAAATGGACAGCCCCACACCCCTTGACCCTCATTGTGTGTGTGTGTGTGTGTGTGTGTGTGTGTGTGTATGTATGTGGGAGGTGGGGTTAGAGAAGGTAGTATGAGGAGGAACCACCCTGAGCAGGAGCAGGTAGCTAAATGGTGGAGATCTGGTGGTGTGTCATGTTCATACTGAAGATTTGGCTGCAGGAGAGGATGGTGAGTGCTGGGGACCAAGCTCTTCTACCCACATGTGAATCCCAGGCCATCGAGGTGTCATCACATTCCTTCCCTGATGGAGACTATGCAGATGCCCCTCTGTGCCTGAACTGTGGTGGGGTTTCCCTCTGTGGCAAAGTCCAGGCAGGCCCCTGATGCCTCCTGGCCTGACTTCTGGGCACTGTCACTGCAGAGCGGCACCCAAGTGATGTTTGAGGAGCTGGTAGATGGTTTCCAGTTCGCCATCTCCCTGGAGAGGACACAGGTGCACCAGTCCATCAATGAAGAGGGCTGGTCTGAGGTGAGTGTGGGTGCATAGGCGTCTTCATACCCAGGACTCTGAGATGACCAAGGCACTACTAGAATGCAGACACAAATCTGAGTCTCCCCTGGAACCCCCCATGGTTTTCTCATTAGAGTGCTCCACAGTCCCACTCCCAAAGGAATCTGGACCTCCACTCCTTCCCACCAGCTACACAGGAGGGTAGAAAGTCACCTCAATCCTTCCGGTGGTTCACCATGATGTCATTGAGTGTATGTACCTCCTCCTCTCCCTCAGTGTGAGGATGAGTCCACCGTGAATTTAAATGAGGCCTGCAGGATGCGGGCCCTCCAGACAGGCATGATGGAGAAGCTGACAGAGTCCATCGCACCAGCTTTCCTGAGGAGGAACACCTCTAGCTTCACCACCTTCATGGTCAACTACTCGGCCTTAGACCCATCCCACCAGGTCCTGGACCAGCTGTTTACTAGGTGAGTGGCCACTCCCTCCTCAGCACAGTGGTGACTCTGCCCCCTGCCAGCTGCGTGTCCTGGGAGTGTCACCAAATCTCTCTGAGCCTCAGTTTGCTCCTCTGAAAAGTAGGTTGGGAGAGGATAAATTTCATGGGGATCTTGTAGGAACTAATGGGATCAGCCATGGCGGGTGCTTACCTGGTGCCTGGCTCTGCAGAGAGGGCTGTGGACGTGCTGTGGTTGTTCATGGTGTTTATTTCTCTCTTCCTCGTGAAAAGTGCTCTGCCTCACCCATCTCTGAGATGCGGCCTTTCTGAATTTGGAAAAGCACATGGAAACCACCCTGTCAAGGAGTTGGAGAGTCCATCCAGCTGGTCCTGGTCCTTTTCCTTGGGGTAGCCAGTCAAGGATCTCTGGGGCAGCAGAGAGGCCCTAGGCCCACTCAGGTGTCTGGGATGGTTCTGGGTGGACTACATTCATTCAACCATGTAGATTAAGCACCTACTGCATGCAGGACATTTGGAGACAGTAAACTCAGTGAATGAAGGAGACACAATGCGTGGCCTCAATTTCCGTCTGAGAGTCAGACATTGACATTCGACATCATTGGCAGGTCTTGTCATCCACCGTCCATCCCAAGGGATGCCCTCATAGCCTCCTTTACATCTGGAGGCATCTCCTCTTATTCTAGCCAGGAGGGCAGAGCGCAGGACCACCTAAAAAAGTGAGTGGTCTTTGGGTGCAGAAGGACGGCCTCCTGTCTCTAAAGAACAAGCTGTGGGGGGAGAGATGGAGGCTGTGGCTGAGGGGAGCCTATCAGAGCCGCATCTCACGCATCTTTTGATTCCCATGGGAAGGCAGAGGCCCGGTGGCTTCCAGTCCAGGAGGACAGGAGTCAAAGAGCTATGGATGGGTGCCAGGACCCCTGGGAACCAGAGGGGTGGCTGGGCTGAGTTCTCCCCTAGAAACCCATTCCCACCACAGACCCATTTGAATCTGCCTCCCCTTCTCCACATCTACCTCTTCTGACCACCGCCTCCAGGCCCAGAACAGGAGGTGTGTGAGCAACCTGGTCACAAATCTGTCTCAGTGCTCAATCCAGTTGCACAAGTGCATGGAGGGCCGGGGTGGGCTGTGTCCCAGACCTTCAGGAGAAGAGTGTCAGTGGGAAGAGAGTCACAACAGACTCTGTGTCAACCTGCTGGATAAGCAGGCCTGCCACTGCCAGGACAGCCTCACAGGGGTCAGGGAGAGACCCAGGCTCTCACCTGGATGGAGAGGGGCAGGCATAGGGCCCAGTCCCAAGCCAGGGTGCCTTGGGTGAGAAGCGTGGAGGGAAAGCCCAGGCCTCTGACTCTGTTGCCCAATTGCCTCCCCCAGTGCCATCGCTTCTCTGGTGGAAACCTGCCTGGACCCAGGGCAGGATTTCTGGGAGCTCCTGCACTATCCCTGCTTCAGCATGAAGCTGGCCTCTCTGCATCTCAGCTTGCCTGGCTCGGGGCTTCAGGGCCACGCCTACCTTCTCCAGGTCCAGCTGGAGTATCCACGGCCCATTGAGGCAGAGCTGGAAGGTGAGGCGACGGCAGTCTGGGAAGACAAGTTGCAGAGTATTCAGAGGCTTGGTTCACTTCAAGGCAGTGGGGTCTTTCCTGGCTTTGACAGGCACAGGGGAAGTCAGCTACTTGAGTGAAACTGTTTCTTTCTCCTGCTGCAGTACCATCTCCAGAGCTCCCTCCAGCTCCAGAGCCAGAGCAAAGGCCAGCTCCATGGCTAGATCCAGCTCCAGCTCTAGTTCCACCACCTGTGCTAGAGCTGGAGCCAGTGTCACCTCCATCAGTCCCTCCAGGGTCAGAGCCACCACCAACCTCAGCTCCAGCCCCAGTGCCAGCTCCTGAGCTGGAGCCAGCTGGACCACTGGCTCCAGGGAGAATCCTCCCTCCACCTGGAGAGATAACAGCAGAGCCAGATCCAGTCCCAGAGCCCGCCTGCCCCTGGGACGTGACCACCAAGAACCTGCTGAGGGAGGAGAAGCCTGACTTCTTGGAGTTCCCTCCCCGGCTGGTGGCAGAGCAGTTGACACTGATGGATGTGGTGAGCAGCGGGGCTCTCAGGGCAGGTGGGGCCGGCCTTCCCTGTGCCATCAGCTGCCCCAGACCTGCCATTTCCTGATCCAGAATCCCATGATCTCGGTCCAACCTCTTGCTTCCCCACTCACTCTCATGTGACCTGAGCAGCCTTCTTAACTCCCAAGCCTTTGATGTCCTCATGTGGACAGTAGGGATGGACTTTGAGAGCAGCTGCCGTGCAGAGTGGCTGTGCAGGTGGATGAGGTGGAGCAGAGAGGAAGTTGGGCAGAGTCTGCGCTTTGGTGGGGGAGCGGAGCACACTGAAGCGCTGTCTCATCCTTGGGTAGTTCACTCATTTGCCCAGGAGGCCTCAACAGCCTCAGCACTAATTAGGCACCTCATGTGTACATGACTACAAGGCAGACAAACAAAGCCCCTGGTTGTTGCTGCCTTGGGGGAATGTGCATCTGAAAGAGGAGTCAGACCCCAGGATGGTCAGAATGGGTGGAAGATGCCCCTAGAGACGGTCAAGCAGGAGCCAAGTTCTGGTGCTTGGAGGAAGTGAGACTGGGCGGCAAGCAAATGCCACTTCCCTGCGCCACAGTATCGGTTCCTGGGTCATCCTGTGCTGGGGGCCCTCAGGGGACACAGGCAAGACCCAGGGACTCCCACAAGCCTCAGGCCGCATTCTCAGCTTCCTGAGCTCCAGCTCTCACCACTGACCCGGCCTGGGACTGGGGGCTGCGGAAGCTGACCTGGGCTGTGACAGGGCTGGGTGACACTCCCTGTCCTCCCCAGGAGCTCTTCAAGACAGTGAGGCCCCACGACTTCCTGGACTCCATCTGGTCCCAGGGTGACAACAGGGGCATTGAGCACCTGGCACCGACCATCCATGCCACCATGACCCACTTTAACAGAGTGGTCAAATGTATCATCACCACCTGCATTGGGGACCCGAGCATGACGGCCCAGGACAGGGCCAGGGTGGTGGAGCTCTGGATCCAGGTGGCCAAGGTAAGATGTGGGAGGCCCTGGGAGCCCCTCTCTGGAGTCAGGGGAACTGCCCCTTCTCCTTTCTCAGCTCTCACGTTTGAAGTCCGTGGTCTGAGCCTTTGCAAAAACCTTAGGCCCCTCCTGCCAGGCCTCGATGACCTGACTCCTGGTCCCAGTGGTAGGAAGCTCACCCCTTCCTGGGCTCCTTTCTTGGCTTGAGCTCAAATCCTCCTCCCTGGAAGTATTCCTCATCAGGTTCCAGCTATGCCTTTTCCGGGTTCCCTGAGCCGCTGTCTCATCCAGGACAGGAGACGTCAATGAGGTGACAGAAGCCAGAGGAAGCAGGGCTCCAGCTCCCCCTCACAGCTCATTCTCTTCCCTTCCCCAGGAATGCCAAGGCCTGAGGAACCTTTCCTCTCTCCATACGATCTTCTGGGCTCTGGAGGGCCCCTCCATTCAACGTTTAAAAGAGACGTGGAGACAGGTGTCCAGGTGGGTAGGCCTCTCTCCATGCGAGCACCACCTGGGTGGACCAGACACCCCCCACAGGGCTGGCATTGCCCTTCAGTCAGTTGGGACCTCCTGGGAGGCAGCAAACCCTGGGGATAGGGTCTGACCTGGTTGGCAGGCTTCAAGTCTTTCTGAAAACTTAGGCCAGTGGTTCTGCCTCAGGAATCAGTTTCCCTAAGTGACAGATCATGGCTTGAACCAAATTGAAGATTTTCAAGTGTTTGCAGCAACAGAACTCTCTGTCCATGTGAAATTAAGACTGTTTGAAACACATCTGCTGAGAAAATAAGAGAATGGAGGCCCCAGGTGACAACAGGAGAGCCCCCTCCCCAGTCCCAGACACCTCAGGGCTCAGAGGACACAGTGAAAATGCTCATCCAGGCTGTCTGGATCTTCTGGGTTTTCAAACAAAAGGGATTTACCCTCAAACCACTCCACAGTGTTTCTTTCCTTTTTTCCCTCCTCAGGAAGAACTGTAAAATAGTTAGAAATATCTTCCAAACATGCCAGCGGGAGAGCAGGAAGCTGCTCAAGGAGGTGAGTGGAGGCTGGAGATCTGGAAGGACGGGAGGTGAGGTGGGGAGGGACCAGGCAGGATGTGCTTTGGTAAGTTTTTCACTTAAGGTTCCCCGAGAAATAACGGTCTGTCTTGTCCAGCTGGACAGGAAGCGGGGGGTGTGAGCTGCAGGGGCAGGTGGGGACTGTTTGGGGCAGGAGGCCTTGGTCACGGGATACAGTGGTGTCGCCTGGACTGTTCCAAGAGGTGAGGAGCTGGCAGAATGAGCAGATGTCTGGCTTCCATGCGGACCCATCAGCTGGCCCTCATCATCCTCCAGGCTGGCGGGTGGATGGAGTGGGTGGGGGTTCCTTTCTTCCTAAAGCAGCCCAGTCTGTCCTCAGGAAGCCAGGCCCCTGCTGCTCCTTCTATCTTCACTGCACCTCGCAGGGGAGGGCACTCTGCCTGTCCCAGGGATGGGCACTGTGAGGTCACACAGGCCTTGTGGACATAGGGGCTGCCCAGCCTTGGGCCAAATGGTGGATCTGGGACAGAACTGTGTGCTCTCTGGGACTGTGCACTCTAGCCCGATAGTGGTCACTGCTGACAAACCAGTGAGTCACCCCCAGTGCCTTGTCGACAAGGATACGCCCCAGATGGCAATGAGAATTATCGGGGAACCTACAGATTCTTAACGGACCTTCCTGACAGATTCTTAATGGCCTCCATCGAGGCCCTGGCAGGAGGGGCCTAAGGATTGTGCAAAGGCTCAGACCACAGACTTCAAACATGAGAGCTGAGAAAGGAGAAGGGACATTAGAAGTTTCCAAGTGAAAAAGGATGCAAACGTACCATTACACAATGCCGTGGTCAGCCCCTACACTGTCACTCCGATGTGGCACAAGGGGGTCCCCTTCCTGAGTGAATGAAGGAGGAATTCTGTGCAGGAACCATCCTGAGGGGATCCTAGGGAGCTGAGGCCTTTGGCATGGCCTCAGGTCCAGCCTGGTGTCAGAGAATCCCAGGGGGCTGGAAAACACAGAAGCCATTTGCATGGGACCCCGAGACACCTTGTGCCTCTCCATCCATGGCTCAGGTTGACTGAGGGCCTCAACACACCCCGAGAGTCCAGAGGACAGGACCTTGGTCCGAGGTGTGTCTGGAGGAGGAGTGAAGGCCAGGGGCCAGGGCCTCTGGCTGTGAGGGGGAGCGGTCTCCTCTGTGGTCCCCTGAGCAAGTCACTGCCCCTCTGTGGGCCTCGGTCTCCTCATCTGGGAAATGGAGGGAGATGATCTGTGGTGCAGGCCTCACAGAGGTGATGAGGTACAAGGGGGAGAGGAATGTGCAGGAGCTTTGTGCTCCTCCTCCTTGAGGGGGAAGGGGACAGCACTGGTGACAGTCAGATGACACTGAGTCCTCAGGGGACCCTGGGAGGCATGGGGAGTCCTCCTCACACTTTCCTGATGAGGAGAGAGGCTTAGGGGCCTGGGCAGGCCTGAGGGCACAGAGGAGGGAGTGTTGGAGCTGGGAGTGATCTAGCATCAGGGCACCCTGGAATGGGAGCAGCCATAGATACCAGCTGTCCAGGGTCCAAGATCAGGGGCCTGGGAGACATGGGGAAGGGAACATGGCCTCCCTGAGCCTGTCCTTGACCCTGCAGGAAGTAACATCTGTGAGGGCCACCCTGGAGATGGACCCCCAGGGAGCCCAGGAGAGACAGCAGCAGCAGGTGAGGTGGCCTAAGGGGGAGGGTCCAGGTGTCAGAGGAGGGGTCACTCTCCTCACGGCTGGAGGCCTCCCTAAGAGAGGGGTCCCTCCTCCTCCAGCCCAGCTCCTGGAGCCCAAGAGCCTGAAATGCCTGCCCTGGAAGTGACCAGGAGGAGGCCTGGAAGGGCTGGGCCCAGGATGTGTTAGGGAGGGGAGGGGCAGGGACCACATACCCTGGGATTTGCCAAAAGCCGCCCCTGGGAGGTGACTGGGGAAGTTCGGTGGTCCTGGAGGGGGCAACTGGGGGGAGGCCGCTGAGGGTCCTAGGCTGTTCTCTGTGGGAGTCTGTGGTGGGCAGGAGGCTGGGGTGAAGGGATTTGGGGGAGGGTCCATGGGGGCACCTGAGAGGTGGGACTCATCTCACCACTCCCACCCTGATTTCACAGGGTGTCGTCCCCTTCCTGGGCATGTTCCTCTATCACCTGAAGCTGCTGGACATTGGGATGGAGGATGATCTGAAAGTGAGTGAGCCCGGAGGTGGGGCCAGAGAGCAGGATCCTGAGGTTTGGGAGGCGAGAGCCCTGCACTGGGACCTGAGCTCTCAGTATCTGGCAAACCTCCTCTCATGAGAGCCCCATGGCCACCCCTGGAGCTGGGGAGTCAGGCCCATCTTAGCAATGCGTGAATAGACGCTCCGCATAAGCCCCCCACCAGTCTACCTGGGCTGGTGAAGCTCATAGCTGCCTGCCTGCAGAGCTGCAGGAGGCTGTGTCTGAGATGGAGTCAGCCTTCCCCTCGGGCCCTGCCCCTGGGGGAGTGCCATCAGCCCCTGCAAGTGAGGAAGCACTTCTGTGTTCCAGCTGTCCCTTCCTCCCTGAGGCCTCAGTCTCCCCGTCTGTCATCAGAGAGGGTGTGCTACATAAGGTCTCTGGCCTCAGCTCCCCTGTCCCTCCTGCTCTGGAGCCCAGAGCCTGGCCCAGTGTCAAGTTCTCTTTGTGGAAGGTCTGCCCTCTGCTGGGCCCTGACATTCCTGCAGCCTGAGAAGGGCTGGGATGGGGGTTGGTTCTGGGCTTAGGGGGCTGTTTCTGATGGACATTGGCTGTCTCCCTTCCAGGGAAATCGGGTCAACTTTCAGAAATGGTGTGACATGAGCAGCTAAGGGGAGGGTGGGGAAGTGGAAATCACAGACTTCCCCTGGCAAGACTTTCTCTGGCCTCATCCCTTGGGTCTTACATTTATTGGGAGAGTCAGATCCACAAAGCTGGGCATCCCATCACGTTGGCGGGTGCGGGAGGGGCTGGCATCAAGGACACCTTCCTGGATGAGGAACTAATTCAAGCCAACTGTGAGGACAGGCAAGTCCTGAATGGAGTGGGAAGGAAGGAGGGTTCCCGAGTGAGCACAGACCCCAGACCAGATCCTCACTCCGCACAAGTCCCTGACAGCGTTCCCCACCCAAGCCCTGTCTGCATCCTGTCCTTCCTCCCAGAAATTCACACTCATCCGGAGGATCCAGCTGCTCCAGCAGGCTGCAAATCAGTATGACCTGGAGCCCGACGAGCGATTTGGGGCCTGGTTCCAGGCCATGGAGCCCATCAGCTTCCATGACAGGTGAGGGGGACAGGAGTTGGGTGAGGGCAGGGCAGACTCTCTCTGATGGCCAGCTCCAGAGCCTGTGGCCTGGCTCGCTGATCAGCCTCAGAACTCGTAGCGTGGTGACCCATGGGGCACCAGGACTCAGCTGCTGGCAGGCTCTGGGAGGGGCACCTGAGGTGTGGCTCCTGGTAGCTCACAGGCCGCTCTGTCCTGTAGCTACTGGGTCTCCTGCCAGCTGGAGCCCGCACACCAGAAGGCGAGCAAAATGCGGCTCTTCAGGAGAAAGAGGAACCGGACATCCTCCAGTTCAGGGCCGAGTGAGTGTTGGGACCAGGAGCGACTGAATCCAGGGGCTCAGTACAGCTTCGGGCTAAGCATGGGCCTGGATCCCAGCTCCACTGCTGAGCAGGCCTGGGACAGGCCGCTCCCCTCTGCTCTCTGGGACTCGGTTGCATCCTCTGAAATGGGTGATGCTAAATGATGCCTTGTGCATCAGGGACAAACGAGGTGCTGTTGATGGACTGAGCACTCGGTACAGGGTTTGGATCAGAGTGCAGGGGGACAGGGAGTTGTGCCATGAATCTCAGGAAGGATCCCCAAAATAGTCTGTTTCTTCTCTTCAGCCACCATGCCCTTGGCGATGAGCCATCACACTCTGGAGACCACAAGTGCAGCTCCTCCTGACCAGCAGGGACACTGGCGCCCTCGGGGTGCACCGGGCCAGCTCTTCCCACCCTGAGTGAACGAGGACATCCTAAGACTTTCCCTGGTTTCCCCTAAATCCCCAGAGGGAGGGCACCACCCCCTCCCTCTCCCTGACATCACGCCAGCCACTGTTAACCCATTGGGAAGGAGTGATATTATTTCTTTAATAGTAAATGGTAGATTTGACTCTTACGTTATATCCTGTTTCTTTCACAGCCTGGGTGTTGTGGTGTGGTTCTTTCACTTCTTATGCTCATGTAAATGAGACACAGAATCTCACTTTCCTCCTTGAATTAAGAACTTGTGTATGGTCACAGCTTATTGTATGTGGGAGAAGGGAGGAGGGCCAGCCTCCTCCCTGGCTACTGAATGAAACCCTCAAGTCCCCCTTCCTCAGAGGACAGGTGCATTTCAGTGTGGTTCACCTGGGCCAGGAGCAGAGACAGCCCCTCAGATCTCCCTGGATGTAGAGGTTGGAAGGACTTTCCCAGGCAGAGCAATAACCACTGAAATGTGGGAGTCTTTCAAATAGCACTTACCAGGACCATGTCCTTCCCCAGGACAGCGGCTGTCTTTCTACAGCTTTCCAGGAAGAAGGAATGTTTTTTGCTTCTCTTGTTGAGGTTTCTTGGATCAGATATTGGAACTTGCCGTTTTCTAATCAGTGTCTGGATTCGCATCAACACTAAATGAGGAAAAAATGTAAAAAGGTAAAACTTTGCATGTGGAACAGACAAGGACAGAGGAAGACCAGGTGCAGATGGACTAAGGGCCGACAGGACATCCCCATCAGGCCGCCTCTAGGGCTCCCTGTTCACCCTTCGCCTAGACTGGAATCCTCCTGGGATCCTGGCCCATGCCCTTGGAAGTCCTTTTCCTGCTTGTTTCATGTCACTTTATGATGAAGTGCTGCTGTTCACGCCCAACTCTAAAGCTTTATGGATCAGATAATACCCAGTTCATAACAGTCATCTCAGACTGTCCCATAATTAGGTATTTAGTCCCAACCAGCACCAAGTAGCAAGAAAGGTGCCATTTCTCAAAAGGAAAATGGATATCTGCATGGTTTTGCTTTAAAATCCTAGGTGCATGCATTGTCATTCTCTTGTGGAGGGCTGCCAGAAGATCCCGAAAACAGCCCTAAATGCCAAAGACCTGCTGATTCATATGGCCTAAATGGTAGAATAGCTTATACTGTACCCTGGACCAGCTTCAGAGACTTCTTTTGCTCTGAGCCCCATTTGAAACTCAGTAAATATGCGAAGTAAATCACTCAAATGAGACACATATTGGCTCCAGAACCCAAAGAGGCCTACAAAGCATTGGATCTTTTTTAATGTTAATAGGTGGAAGATATATCAACTTAACTTTCACATTGAAGGAGGGATCTCAGTATGCCCCAGAACCCTAGAGCCCTACAAACCCACCAAGTCTTCATGGGGTTTATCTCCCACTCATATATCTTACTAAAGCTTCCAGGGTATTTGCTACTTCCTGCCCAACAAATCTATTAGCATGATTTCATGGATTATTTAGCCTCGATTATGACAGAGAGGGCTAGAGCTGAAAGCAACAGTGAATGTTTTGTTGACCCGATCATGTGGAAGCAAATTACTTCTTGGTTGATGTAGAGAGAATAAAGCATTTGCCAGAACAATAGTTGCACACCAGTTTTTAGAGACTGTGCTGTTTTGCTCCAGTAAGGAGACTACATCTGTAAAAGCAGCAGCATTTAGGATCACCACCTGATTAAGTGTATGAAAATCTGCTACCACTCTCCAAAACCCCACTACCATGCATACAGGCCAAGTCAACACACTTGCATCTCTCAAGACTTGCATGGTGCCATTACTCTCCACAGACTTCCTCAGGGATGCAATATTGCTTTTGATTTATTATTTTGGTTGAGCAGGGAAATTCCAGTGGTTTCCAGTTGGTCTTTCCTATTATATAAGCCATTGTTCTACAGGCAGGGAGCCAGTGTGAAGAGTCTGCTAGTTTGCAAATGTGTTCTTGAGAACTATAAATTCAGGTAAAATTTAGGTACAAAGAGAATTCCTATTGAGTTGTATGTGTGGACCCACTGGGCCCACTGTGAGAAGGAATCAGACCAAAGAACTATTTATCATCTAATCTCTATCAATCTCCACTCTGACTATTGGACCAAAAAGCATTTGGGATCCCCAGGAATTAACATCAACTCCAATTCTATCTTAGTCATTCCAAAAAAATCTGGCTATTTCCCTCTTCCCATGCACAGATACCTTGGTAAAGGGTCCCAGGTCACTTTCAGAAGGGCAAAGAGGAAGATTTACAGTATACTATGTTGGCAGGGTTATAGCATTCTTCCTCAGAGGGACCCCACTCATATCTCAATTTCGAATATCTATTCCTGCACCAGTACCAAACTGTTTCTATTAATACAGCTTTATAATGTGTCTTGAAAATTGATAAGGCAATTCCTAATATATTCAAAGATTGTTTTGGCATTCTTTTTTTTTTTTTTTTGGAAGATTGGCCCTGAGCTAACATCTATTGCCAATCTTCCTCTTTTTTCTTGAGGAAGATTGTCCCTGAGCTAACATCTGTGCCAACGTTCCTCTATTTTGTGTATGGGATGCTGCCACGGCATGGCTCGATGAGCAGTGTGTAGGTCCACGCCCAGGATCCGAATCCTCGAACCCCAGGTCGTTGAAGTAGAGTGCAAGAAGTTAACCACTATGCCACTGGGCCGGCCCCATATGTTGGCATTCTTATATATTTGCTAGTCCTAATGAATTTTGGAATCCATTTGGCAAAATCCACACACACAAAAATTCTATTAGCATTTTTATTGAGATTGTTTGGATTTATAAATTAATTCAGGGAACACAGAAATTTTTCATAACATTAAGTTATCCCATCAGTGAACATGATATATCTACTTATTTGGCCATTTTATATCTTTTATTAAATTCTATAATTTTCCCAGTAGAAGTCAGTACATTTTTGTTAGTTTTAGTCCTAATCGGTCTCACATAAAAAATTTAAAACTTTTATGGACTCACATTCTCATGCAGCTATTTCCCTTTCCACTTTATAGCCAAACATCTTGAAAGAGTTGTCTACACTACATGTTTCCATTTACTCACCTCACTTCCTCTTAAACATAAAGCAATTTGGATTCAATGAGCTCCACTTCATCAAAACTGCTCAGTCACTGATGACACACACAACTTTAAAAATCCACAAGTTTTTTCCTGACCCTTATCTTGCTTGATTTTTAAAAAATTTATACGTTTTCACTTTCAGTTTCCAGTTCTGCTCATAAGGAGCTTGGAAGTTACCGCTCCATCCTGATAACAAGTAAAAAGCTGAACAGACTGAAAAATCAACAAACAACTATTCTTGGATCCATAAGACAGGGGAGGACACAGGGTAAACTGCTGCCCCCAAGAGTGGAGAGATGGACAGGCAAATACAGAAAGCCACAGCTGACCAGAGCAGAGACTCGCGCGCAGAAACCACCTCCAGAACCAGGGCCAGGGTAGGAAAACCTGAACTGTAATGGACAGATTGGTGAAGGCTCAGTGTGGACAACTCTGAAAGTGAAGAACTCTGGGGTGATCCAGTCATAGAGGGGCCCCCAGAACATTGTGAGATTACCTCCAGGAACTTGACTAGGTTCCCACAGTAAATATCTGAGAAAAATCCCCTTGTGCTCCTGGCAGGAGGAGGGGAAAAGGAACCATTCACTCCAGAGCACTCTGTTCTTCTTAACAAGGCACACCCTCAGGGAAAACTGCCTAACAACAGCTTAACCTACTGGAGTATTATCAGAGCCTAACTGACCTAGGGGAGGGGAAATACGCAACTCCAGCCCACTCTAGCCATCCTGTCTCACCTAAGGGGAAAAAAGAAAAACTGAGAAACAGTCATGAAGTTCACAGTGCAGAGGCATAGGCTCACTGAAAAACTGAGACCTAATCTTAGGACTATAGAATGCTTCCCCTCCCCAACACCTCACTGCCACATCACTAAAGGCCTATTTACAGCAGTTCCTTTTACCCAGTGCATCATATACAGCTATCAAGAAAATTTACCAGGCATATACCAAAACACAAAAAACATAATTTGAAGAGACAGAGTAAGTATCAAAATCAAACATGGCAAGGATGTTGGAATCATCAGACTGGGAATTTAAAACAACTGTGATTAATATGCTAAGAGCTCTAATGGATAAAATAAACAGCATGCAAGAACAGATGGGTAATGTAAGCAGAGAGATGGAAACCCTAAGAAAGATTCAGAAAGAAATGCTAGCAATAAAAATCACTGTAACAGAAACGAAGAATGGCTTTGAGGCGCTTATTAGTAGGCCAGACATGGCTGAGGAAAGAATCTCTGAGCTAGAGGATATATCAATAGAATCCTTGAAAACTATAGAGCAAAAAGAACAAAGACTGAAAAAAAACAAACAAACAGAATATCCAAGGACTGTGGGACAACTACAAAAGATGTAACATACGTGTAATGGGATTACCAGAAGGAGAAAAAAGAGAGAAAGGTACAGAAGAAATATTTGGAAAAATAATGATCAAGAATTTTCCCAAATTAATGTCAGACACCAAACCACAGATCCAGGAATCTCAAAGAATACTGAGCAAGATAAATGCCCCCAAAAATTACACTTAGGTATATCTTCAAATTATAACCAAAAATAAAGAAAAAATCCTGAAAGTAGCCAGAGTATAAAAACATCTTACCTACAGAGGAACAAAGATGAGAATTACATCTAACTTCTCAGAAACCATGCAAGCAAGTAGAAAGTTGAGTAAAATATTCAAAGTGTTCAGAGAAAAAAACCCACCAACCTAGAATTCTATACTCTATGAAATTATTCTTCAAAAGTGAAGGAGAAATAAAGACTTTCTCAGGCAAACAAAAATTGAGGGACTATGTTGCCAATAGACCTGCTCTGCAAGAAATGTTAAAAGAGGTTCTTTAGAGAGAAGGAAAATAATATAGGTCAGAAATTCAGATCTACATAAAGAAAGGATGAGAGTTGAAGAAGGAATAACTGAAAGTAAACCAAAAACTGTTATTTTTCTTATTCTTAATCTATCTAACAGATAACAGTTTGTTTAAAATAACAATGTATTTGATTACGTACGCTTACGAATATGTATGCTTATGTGTGCTTACATATAAGTGAAATGAATAACAGCAATGATACAAGGGATGGGAGTAAGGAATTAGGATTATTTTGTTATTATAAAATACTTATGCTACCCAGGAAGTAGTATAGTGTTATTTGAAAATGGACTTGGATTAGTCGTAAATATATATTGCACTCTAGGGTAAGCACTAAAAAAGTTTTAAAAAACTGTAACTGATATGCTAAGAAAGGAGAGAAAATGGAATCATCATACAAAATGCTCAATTAAAACCATAAAAGGCAGAAAAAGAGAGGAAGACAAAAACAGGAACAAAAAAACAAAAGAAACAGGGGCTGGCCCAGTGGTGCAGTGGTTAATTGTGCATGCTCTGCTGCGGCAGCTTGGGGTTCGCAGGTTCGGATCCCGGGCGCACACCAATGCACCGCTTGCTAAGCCATGCTGTGGCGGACTCCCATATAAAGTAGAAGAGGATGGGCACGGGTGTTAGCCCAGGGCCAGTCTTCCTCAAGAAAAAAGAGGAGGATTGGCATCGAATGTTAGCTCAGGGCTAGTCCTCCTCACAAACAAAAAAAAAACAACACACAAGAGAAACAAATAGAAAACAGTAATGAATATAGCAAATATATGTCAGCTATATCAAAAAACACTTTAAATGTCAATGATCTAAATGTGCCAATTAAAAAACAGAGAACGTCAGAAGGGATCAAAAAAACATGACCTAACTATATGTTGTCTACCAGAAACCCACTTTCAATACAAAGACACATATAGATTAAAAGTAAATGGGTAGAGAGAAATATACCATGTTAACAATAATCAAAACAAAGCAACAGTAGCTATAGTAATCTCAGACAGAGCAGACTTTAAAGTAAGGAAAGTTATCAGAGATAAATAAAAGCATTATATAATGATAAAGGGGTCAATTCTCAAAGAAAACATAACAATTCTGAACGCGCATGTGCCTAACAACAGAGTGTCAAACTATGTGAGGCAAAAACTGATAGAACTATAAGCAGAAATAGACAAATCCACTATAATAGTTGGCGACTTCAACACCCCTCTCTCAGAAATGGACAGATCTAGCAGGCAGAAAATCAGTAAGGACATAGTTGAACTCAACAGCATCATCAATCAACTAGATATAATTGACATCTATAGAGCACTTCATCCAATGATAGCAGATTACACTTTCTTCTCAAGCTTGCATGGAGCATTCACCAAGATAGACCACATCCTGAGACATAAAACACCTTAACAAATTTAAAAAAATAGAAATCATACAATGCCTACTTTCAGACCACAATGGAATTAAACTAGAAATCAATAACAACACTTTACATGTTTTAAATTTACATAATTCACTCTTTGTGATGTATATTTCTATGGATTTTGACAAATGCATAGAACTGTGTATACCATCACAGTCATGATCCAAAAAGTTTCATCACCCCAAAAATTCCTGCTTGCTGCCTCTTTGTGATCAACCCCTTCCCACACCCCACTCCTGGCAACCTCAGATTTGTCTTCTATCTCAATAGTTTCGCCTTTCCCAGAATGTCATATAAATGGAGTCATACAATATGATGCCTTTGGGTTCTAGCTTCTTTCACTTAACAAAATACCTTTGAGATTCACACATGTTGTTGCATGAATCCATCAGGGTTACTTTCTCCCTTGTGTTGCTAAGTAGTATTCCAGTGTATAGATATACCACAAACCGTTTATTCATTTATTCACATTTGAGTTGTTTCCAAGTTTTAACAATTAAAAATAAAGCTGAAATAAACATGCGTGTACAGATTTTCGTGTGCACATAAGTTTTTAGTTCTCTTGGGTAAATATTTGGGAGTAAGACTGCTACTCCCATATAAGAATAAGTAAACATATAAGCACTGTATATGTTTAAATTTGTTTGTTAAAAAAACTATTAAACAGTTTTTCAAAGCGGCCATACTGTTTTATAGTCTTATCAGCAAAGCATGAGGATTCCAGTTGTTCCACATCTTTGTCAACACTTGGTAGTGTCAGGATTTTTTTTTTTACCTTCTAATAGACGTATAGTGGTGTTTCATTGTGATTTTACTTTGTGTTTCCATCATGAGTATTGGCATCTTTTCATATGCTTATTTACCATCAATATGTCTTTTTGAGTAAAGTGTCAGTTCAAAACTTATGTTTCTGTCTTTTGAGTTATTTCTTGTTGAATTTTGTGAATTCTTTATATTCTGAATAAAAGTCTTATTTTATTGAGGTATAATTGATATATAACATTATATTAGTTTCAGGTGTATAAAATAATGATTTGCTATTTGTATATATTGGGAAATGATCACCACAATAAGTCTAGTTAACATCTGTCACCATGCATAGTTACAAAATTTTTTCTTGTGATGAGAACTTTGAAGATTTACTCTCTTAGCAACTTTCAACTATGCGGTACAGTATTAACTATAGTTATTATGCTGTACATTACATCCCCACTACTTATTGATTTTATAACTGGAAATTTGTACCTTTTGATCTCCTTCACTCACTTTGCCCACCCCCAACCCCTCAACTTTGGCAACCAGCCATCTGTTCTCTGTAGGCATGAGCTTGTTTTTTTGTTTGTTTGTTTTAGATCCCACGTGTAAGTGAAATCCTACAGTATTTGTCTTTCTCTGTCTGACTTATTTCACTTAGCATAATACCCTCAAGGTCCGTCCATGTTGTCATAAATGGCAAGATTTCATTCCTTTTTATGGCTGAATAATATTTCAGTGTATATATACACCACATTTTCTTTATCCATTCATCCATCAGTGGACACTTAGGTTGTTTCCATGTCTTGGCCACTGCAAATAATGCTGCAATGAACATGCAATGAATATGAAGTCTTTTGTCAGAAATGAGACTTCTAAATATTTTCTCTCAGTCTGTAGGTTTATCTTTTCCTTCTCTTAACCGTGATTGTTTCAGAACAAAAAGTTTTAATGTTTATAATTGCTCACGTTTTGGCAGCATTTGACATTGGCTTTCTCATCCTTCAAGACTCAGTTTCAGGAGGCCTACCTGAATTAGGCTCCTCCAGCTCCTTTATCTTAGCAAATTTCTATCATATTACCCTATACATTTTCTTTATGGCACCTCTCACAAACTGTAATTATTTTATTCATTTATTATGTTTATTATCTGTATTCCCCACTACATTATAAGCTCCATGAGGAATGGGGGCTGCATCTGCTTTTTCACTAGTACTATCAATGACTAATACAGCGCCTGGCAAATAACTATGGAAAGGAAGGAAACAAGGAGAGAAAGAAGGCAGGTACAAATGAAGAAAAGGAAAATCTTGAAGGAGAGGTCCAAGATTATTCTGAGAATTCAACTTCAAGAAACTAGCTAATTGTTATGATTTAAATGGAAATAGAAAATACAGGATTGAACAGCAACTCCCCACTTCCAGCCCACCCCCCATCAGCCCTTGGCAACCACCATTTTACTTTCTGTTTCTGTGAGTTTGACTACTTTAGATACCTTATATAAGTGGAATCATGCAGTATTTGTCCTTCTGTGACTGACTTATTTCACTTAGCATAATGTCCTCAAGGTTCATCCATATCGTAGCATATGATAGCATTCCCTTCTTTTTTAAGGCTGAATAATATTCCATTGTATGTATGTACCACATTTTCTTTATTCATTCATCTGTTAATGAACATGTAAGTTGTTTCCACCTCTTGCCTATTGTAAATAATGCTGCAATGAACATGGGAATGCAAAATATCTTTGAGATTCTGTTTTCAATTCTTTTAAATAAATATCCAAAAGTAGGATGGCTGGATCATATGGTAGTTCTATTTTCAATTTTTTGAGGAACCTCATACTGTTTTCTGTAGTGGCTGCACCATTTTAATTACCATCAACAGTGCACAAGTGTTCCAATTTTTCAACATCTTTACCAACACTTGTTATTTTCTGTTTTTTTGACAATGGACATCCTAACAGGTGTGAGGTCATATCTCATTGTGGTTTTGATTTGCATCTCCCTGATAATTAGTGATGTTGAGCATTTTTCGTATACCTGTTGGCCATTTGTATGTCTTTTTTTTTGTGAGGAAGATCAGCCCTGATCGGATGGCACCCTAACATCGGATGCCAATCCTCCTCTTTTTGCCGAGGAAGATTGGCCCTGGGATAACATCTGTGTCCATCTTCCTCTACTTTGTATGGGACACCACCACAGCATGGCTTGACAAGCTGTGTGTCGGTGCGCTACCAGGATCCAAACCTGCAAACCCTCGGGCTGCCGAAGCAGAGCACGCACACTTAACCGCTGCGCCACCGGGCAGACCCCTGTATGTCTTCTTTGAAGAAATGTCTATTCAAGTTTTTAGCCCACTTTTTAATTGGTTGTTAGTTTTTCGGCTATTGAGTTTTATGAGTTTCTTATATATTTTAGATATTAACCCTTTATTGGATAACTGGTTTGCAAATATTTTCTCCCATTCTGTAGGTTGCCTCTTCATTCTGTTGATGGTTTCCTTTGCTGCACAGAAACTTTTCAGTTTGATGCAGTCTCACTTATCTATTTTTGCTTTTGTTGCCTGTGCTTCTGGTGATATGTAAGAACAAACCTTTTAGCAAGGTATTCCCGGCTTTCAAATTCTGACCCCAGCCTGCCTTTCTTCTTTGAGCTTCACCACCACGCCACTGCACACCACAGTGCAGGCCACTGGACCACTCCCAGTCCCTGAGAATGCCATGCACATGTATGTGTCTCTGCATATTGTCCTTTCTTCTTGGAATATTCACCCTCTGCTGTCTACCCAGCAGGTGCAGTATTACAAAAGTCTCTGGTGGCTTTCCTGATCCTCTTCCTCCCAAGGAAGGATTAGTTGCATTCAGCTTTGTTTGGTCCCCTATGTACTAGAGTTGTTTACAAAATTGTTTCCTGTTCTAGACTATATCCCAGAAATTAATATCTACCAGATAGTGTATGCTATTTTTTAAATAAATTTGGTCATTTTGTCTCGATTTCTCTATCTATAAAATGACAGTGCTTTTAAATTTGCTTGTCAATAATAACCAGCCGAAACTCATTTTTGAAATACAGATTTGAGGCTCCCTCCCATAGATTATGATTGCAGCGTTCCAGGAATTCATATTCGAAATGACCTCACTATGTGATTCTTATAATCAGGTATGTTTAAGAGAACTGAGTTAGATTACTCTAGGGCCCTACCCTGCTCTAAATTTTTTCCTTTTTTTGTCTATAATTTCTTACGGCATAGAAGAGAATAAAAGTGAAGGACAAAGGTGAAGGGCATGTTTTAAGATGACTAGCCGGAGTTTTGGTAACTGACACCCATCCCCTCTCCTTCAGTCCTTATTTTCAAGGGCAATTTTGAAATTTTAAGCCTGGTAAACATGTGGAAATATGATTAGAGTAAAGAGAAAGTAAGATGAGAAACTGATTCGATGTATATATAAATTACAAAAATACCTTAGACAATTTTCCATCAATAATCAAAATAACACCTTACACCGGTACAATGCTTACAACTTGCAAAATACTTTCCACTTCCTATATCTTTTTTACACTTTATAACCACACTGTAAGTTCAGCAGGGAAAAGCAGGACAGCAATCATTATTTCCATTTTATACAAATATTTTTTGAGTGCCTATGTCATATGAGGAAAAAATAGAGTATTTCATATAGAAAAAGGCTATGATCTTCTATGCGTTTAAAAGAGGTAAAGTTCTCAAACTGTATATGCCCAGGTAAAGAGTTATTGGACTGAGTTGGAAAGATATATTATCCAGATATTTCAAGGCCATCGAAATCTTCTTTTCCCACCACCTATGCAGAGTTATTTAGGGAACTGCTATAAATGCCCTCTTGACTTTTCAAATTTGAAATAATTTCAGAATTACAGAAAAGTTGCAAAAATAGTAGTTTCCATATACCTTTCATCCAGCTTCCTCTAATGTTAACATTTTACATACCACAGTACAGTTATCAAAATTAATATTGGTACAATACTAGTGACTAAACTACAGACTTGAAACATTTTTCCACTAAGGTCCATTTTCTGATGCAGGATCTAATCCAGGATCCCACATTGCATTTAGTTGTCAAGTCTCCTTAGTCTCCTTCAATCTGAGATAGTTCCTTGGTCTTTCTCTCTCTTTCGTGACCTTGACACTTTGGCAGAGATACTGGTGGAGTTATTTTGTCGCATATCCCTCGATTTGGGTTTGTCTGATGCTTTCTCATGTTTAGATGAAGGTTATGCATTTTTGGCAAGAACACCACAGAAATGGCATTGTGCCCTTCTCAGAGCATAAAGTCAGGAGACATGGTGGTCTCTGCCAAGTTTCTCCATGTAATTATTCCCCTTCCCTTGTCATTAATAAATATCTTAGGGGAAATACTGAGACTATGCAAATATCCTGCTTCTCCTCAAACTTTTACCCACTAATTTTAGCATCCTTCAATATATTTTGCCTCTGATAATTATCACTATGGTGTTTGTCTAATGAAGATTTTCTTTCTTCTTCTTTTTTTTTTTTTTTTTTGGATATCTGATCTTATTTGTTACTCTTAGAAAATTTCATTTTTGACTGGACTCAGACTTAGAGGTAGAAGCTCTCAGGACAGCCCCCGTCTCTTGGTAATCTGTTCCTGGTGTTTTTCTTTGGCCTCCTTCACTCTCTTGGCCAAAAGTTCAGCATATTCTGCAGCCTCTTCCTTGTTTTCTTAGTATACTGTTTCTTCAGAGCAATAGGCCGCCGTTTGTGTTGCAGGACACGTGGAGTAACAAGATGCTGAATCCTAGTGGATATTGACAGACAACGTGAAGGATTGTCACACTTTTGTGAGGCATGGAAGGGGATGGGCAGTGGAAAATTTTTTGGAGGGAGCTGAGGAATTAGAGTTCCTTAATATCATTTGCTCCTCCTTGTGAGTCCCATTCTTATGACTAAAATTTCACTTTCTGGCATTCAATGTAAAAACTCTGGTGTTAGACACAAGGTGGCAAAAAAAAATTATGTTGCAATGCAATGGGCTTCTTCAGTAACTTCCTGATCTGGTTATATATTCTCAGACCAAAGGCAAATTGGCTTCCAATAATTGTCAAATTTGCTCCAATCTACTTTCATCTGAGAACTTTGTTTAGAATTCCTCTCTTTCCTAATGTAGTTTCCAAAACTCCATGTACAGTAACTGCCACACTTGACATTTTTTATATTTCCCTACCAAGTTCTCTAAAGCCCTACCTCAGTGACTATATAGTTGGAGTTCTAAGACACTATTGGAGAAAGCCTGTGTAAATGATTTACTATTGCATAACACACACACAAACAAGTTCCCATTTTAGGGCAGGAAAGTCTTTATTGCCTGCTACCCCACCTTGATTTAGCCAGTTTCACTTTCTCTGAGGTTTGTTATTTCCAACCCCATTCACAGTCAAACTGGAGCAGGACTCTTCCAGTTGTAATTGGCTGAAATTCACTTAAACCAGTTTAAGCAAAGACATGACATTGTATTATAAGGATAAATTATGATAAATAATTCAAAGATAGGGAGCAGACTCGACCTTCTCAAAGGACTGAGATCAGGAACGGTAAAACTATCAGGAACAAAGGCAGCTATCAGATCCGTGTCTGATATGTCAGCACTGCTCCATGAAAGCACAGACTCTGGAGTCACACTGCCTGAGTTTTATTTTAGCTTTAGCCCTTACTTAATCTAGTCAAGCTTCTCAGTTTCCTTACCTATAAAGTAGGGATAACAGTACCAACCTCACAGAGTTACAACACTTAGAACACGGAGTGACGTGGTAAGTGATCTGAGAGTATTCTTGTTCTACAACACACCTCTAAATCTCCACATGCTGCTACCAAACATGGCAACCCTAGCCTAAATTTATAGGTTTCTTAGAACAGATCAGCTGTCTGATAAACTTTCTCAATCAAGTTTAAATTCTTAGGACAATCTGATTGGTCCAGATAGGGTTCCGGGTTTCATCCTTGCTAAAGCCAGAGGCGTTAAGTCACCTAACACTTATACACCTGCTGAGGCCCACCCCTAAACGTCTGTGGATATTTCTCAGTGGTGGGGGATCACAAATCAAAGCTAAAATCCCCCCCTCCAAAAGAAAAAGAAAAGGATTTTTCAGTACTTCTCTCAACTCACTGCTATTCTGTTCTTCCATAGTCACAAAAAGTCCTGATATGAGTAACTTGCTCAGTATCATATAGCTAATAATGAAGCTGTGGTTCAAAACTAGGTCTGACTCCAAATCCAAAATTTATTTTCACTAAACAATGCATTAGAGTTGTTTATATTTATTGAGACCATACTAAGTAGCTGACCCTGTATTTAACCAAACTTTTGAGATGCAAGACTTCGAGTAATTCAAAATTAGGTTTCCTGGGTTTTTTTCCTAATTTTTAATTTTAAAAAATTGGGGTATAGCATATGCACAGTAAAGTTCACAAAATTAAAATGTTCGACTTGATGAGCTTTCTCATACATATACACTCATATCCACCCAGATCAAGATATGGAACATTCCCATCATTTTATAAGGCTTCCTTATGCCCCTTCCAAGTCAATACCCATGCCCAGAAAGGTAACTACTATCCTGACTTCTATCATTATAAATTAGTTTTGTTTGTTCTTGATTTCATATAAATGGAATTATATAATATGAATTCTTTTGTGTCTATTTCACTCAACATAAATTATTGTTTGTAGCAATTTATTCTTTTTTACTGCTGGGTAATATTCCATTGTATGAATATACTTCACTTTGTTCCAGTTTGAAGCCAAAATGAATCAAACTGCTAGGAAGATTCTTATACAATGCTTTTAGGAGACACCTGCATTCATTTCTCTTGGATATACACTCAGGAGTGAAACTGCTGAGTTATAGGATAGGCATAAGTTTAGCTACAATGTACACTGCCTGTGAATTTTCCAAAGTGGCTGTAACCAATTTACACCCCCACCAGCAATAATACTTTCAGTTGCACTATAATCTTTTTTTAACCAAGGAAAATAATATAATCAGTCTATTGTGCTAGTCACATTTCTTAGTTCTGCAAACGGATTTTATTTGAGGCTCTTTTGTTGCTGGTTACAAGCAAGGCTTAGTTTTAGGCTAAGTTGTTACGTAGAATAGATCCTCCTCGTTCATTAGCACCCTTACCAAACCACAACCCCCACCCACTGAGATTTCACTAAAAGATACTACCTAGTTTGCCATTCTTTATAGCCGGGTTTCTCAACAATGGCATTATTGTCATTTTGGGCCAGATAATTCTCTGTTGTGGGGGGCTGGCCAGTGCATTGTAGGATCTTTAGCAGTATCCCTGGCCTCTGCCCAATATATGTCAGTAGCAGCCCCCACCCGATTCATTGTGACAACCACAAATGTTTCCAGATTCTTGCCAAATATCCCCTGAGGTGCAAAATCTCCACCCACCACTGCCCTGTTAATAACCACTATTTTCTAAGTAAATATTCTGGCCTCTCCACACTTCATCTAAACCAAATGTCATGAGTCAATGCAGTGTTAATACAATGATGTCCATAGTTTTTCAATACTAATGGCACATTAGAATCATCTTTTTAAAAGGGGAGCTTTGAAAGAACGCATATGCCAAGGCCCCACCTTAGAACAATGGAATGAAATCTCTTAAGGTAAGTCTTGAGCATTTTTCTTTTTCTTTTTTTTTGGTGAAGAAGATTAGCTCTGAGCTAACATCTGCTGCCAATCTTCCTCTTTTTGCTAAGGAAGATTAGCCCTGAGCTAACAGCTGTACCCATCTTCCCCTATTTTTGTACATGGTTTGCCACCACAGCATGACTTGATGAGCAGTGCATAGGTCCGCAGCCAGGACCTGAACCTGCGTACCCCAGGCCACCAAGGCAGACTGCGCGAACTTAACCATTACACCACCAGGCCGGCCCCTTGAGCATTTTTATTTTAAAGCTCCTTAGGTAATTCTAAACTTCGGCACAGCTGAGAACTACCTTCTTAACATATTACTCTTCCCAGGAATATATGCTTTCAAATAGATTTCTACCAAGGACTTCTCAAACATTAGTAGAGCATGAGGCATGTATCTGGGGAGTAAAAGACTCACAGAAATTCTCAAATTACACCAATTAAGTGTCTATAGCCCATAACTATAAACAGTGATATCTAGTGTTCTGTTCCCGATTGGAAAAAAAAAAGGTATATGTGTTAATTCTTACAGCTAACTCTAATATATTCGACCTCTCTTTCAAAGGGATATTTCCCATTGTCTTTGAAACACCTTAAATCTTTCACCTAAACAAACAAAAATCCACAAGCCCCCCCAAAAAAACAAACAGAAAAATTCATATTCACCCTCAAGTCAAAGTCCAACTGTCTGAGAGAGAAATTTAGACTCACTGATTCCATTTCTTCATTTATCACATCCCACTCCAATCTGGCTTCTGGTCCTATTATTCCAACAAAATAGTTCTTGCTAAGGTAAATGACCCTTATGTTACTAAATCTAATGGATATTATTCAGGCCTTATTTCACATGACTTCTCAACAGCATTGGACACTACTCACCACTCCTTCTTTGAATTATTTATGCCTTTGTCTTCCATTGCACAACACCCATCTGATATCTGCAACTCCTTAGCCAGCTCATCTTCCTCTACCTAGCCAAAAATTAATTTAAATTCTTCATTGCACACTCCTAGGTTGTCTGCTAAGTCTATCTCATGTATACTCAAGACTTTAATTTCTCCCTACATACTTAACAGTTAGTTTTCAGTCTAGATCTTACTTCTCAGCTCTAGACTTCAATCCAAAAGCCTCTTGGATGACTCAAAGGCATCAGAAACTCAGTAAGTCCTACACCAATGATCTCCACACCTACTCATCTCCAAACATATTACCTTTCAAATGGATGTCATCAGTCAGCTCCATTCCATTCCATTGTATGTACAGCTTCCCTCCTCCTCCTAACCTTGAATCCAATTGCATCAACAAATCCTGTGGGCTTTTCCTTCCACAGCTACTCTCTCCTCCTCCATAACACTACCCTGGTTCATCAAGTTATTTCTAATCTTTTACCTGTTGTACCTGCCTAATTCATCTAAGAATATTGCATCTACTTTGACCTGCCTCTAATCCTTTTTTGGAATTTACAGCTAAGGTAAATTTTTCAATTTGCAAATCTCATCATTACCATCCAGTTCAAAATCCTTCAAAGGTTTCCCATTGCTCCAAGGGAAGAACCTGCTTCTTTTCCTGGCCTTTGGGCCCTGAATGGCCTGGCCCCTATGCAGCTTCATCTTCCTCAGTTCTGTCTGCTCTAGCAGCACTGAGCTTCTTGCAGTCCCTTATAGGTAGGATGGCAATGTAATTTATCACCCAAACCACTTCTTTTTGTGTGTGTGTGTGTGTGAGGAAGATCAGCCCTCTGCTAACATCTGCCAATCCTTCTCTTTTTCTGCTGAGGAAGACTGGCCCTGGGCTAATATCCGTGCCCATCTTCCTCCATTTTATATGAGATGCCGCCACAGCATGGCTTGCCAAGTGGTGCGCCAGTGCGCGCCCAGGATCCCAGCTGGTGAACCCCGGGCCGCCACAGCGGAGCATGTGCACTTCATTCACCGCCTGTGCCACCAGGCCGGCCCCCCAAACCACTTCTGAAAGTGCAAAAAGTCTATCCTTGGCAAACTGGGATGTTAAGTTGACACCATCTTTCTGGCCCTAGAATTTTTGCTCATGTTGTGTCTTTTACTGGGAAAGGAGCTCTCCATGTCCCTTTTGCCTATATAATTCTTCAGTTCTCTGACCAAGTCACTTCCTTCCAGGACTTTTCTGACTACGGTTCTCCATTGTGAATCCTCACAGCGCTATATGCTTCTTCATACCATTTTTCTCAGTTATGATTTTGCAGTGTGATTGTTTTCTGCACTAGACTTGAACTCTTGAAAGTATGTTTTTGCTCTAATTCGCCTCCCCCACCCCAGCAGAGTGTCTGTATGCAATTTATTGAATGAATGTCAATATAATAAATAAGGAACACAGAGAGTCTGTATTCAAGGAGCTCACAATGTAGTATGGAAACAAATGGCTTATTACAATGACATGCTGCACTTACAGAATACACAATTTGATATCCAAAAAGGGAGGTAAGAGAGCTGCCTGATGTATCTCACATGGTGTCAGTACAATTGTGTCAGTTCTTGATGACTGACTTAAACAAACCTACAAGGTTTGTTCATAGGAGAGATGGACTATATCCACTAACAGTGAGAAAGATACCTTTCCAATGACCTGAAGAAATACGTGGCTAGAGTGTCGAGTGTCTGCTAGGAATGATGGGAGGCGATGCTGGGGTCAGATTTTGAACAGACTAAGTAATTAAAATATTATGCATGTATGCAAATGTATGTAGTATATTTAAATATACATATTTAGAGCAAGGGAGTGATTTCATTAGATTTCAGGTCTGAAAGGAGCCTACAGGGTGAGCTGGAGGGAAAGATATAGAGAAAATAGGGCCTAAGTAAACAAAGTAGTGAGGATTAAGAAGAAGGGCTGAAGACAACAGATATGAGATAAAATGGACAGTAAATAAAGGACTTGGGGGAGAGGAAAGAGTGACATAGCATCAACACACCAATTTCTTTTTTTTCTTTTTTGAGGAAGACCAGCCCTGAGCTAACATCCATGCTAATCCTCCTCTTTTTGCTGAGGAAGACCAGCTCTGAGCTAACATCTATTGCCAATCCTCCTCCTTTTTTTTTCCCCAAAGCCCCAGCAGATAGCCGTACATCATAGCCGCACATCCCTCTAGCCGCTGCATGTGGGATGCGGCCTCAGCATGGCCGGAGAAGCTGTGCGTCGGTGCGCACCAGGGATCCGAACCCCGGCCACCAGTAGCGGAGCGCACGCACCCAACCGCCAAGCCACGGGGCCGGCCCTCAATTTCATATTTTGAGGTTAGCTACTTAACTTTTTTCTTACACTGTGTGCACACTTAATTTTGTCAGTAGAGGAAGTAAAATCTTTGTATCCACTTCAATGCCTATTAAATTTTATACATAGTTGTCTCTTAGCAAGATCTTTAAGAACTTTCCATTTAAAATTTATTATGATTCAAGCATTTATCAGTAAAAATCTCCAAATACAGTGGCCATAAACAAGCTGGATGAGCTATTGGTAGATATCAGAACAATCTAGGATATTTTTCCAAGCACTACCTAGAACGTAGAAATTCTGCATATCAGAAGAGGGGAGGAATGAGAATGTCAGGCATGTGTAATTAGGAAAAAATTTCCTAGGTGACTGACTCCTGCTCCCTGCCCAACACTGGGAACCACAGCTCCTCTCTTAGAATTTTTATGATTAAGAAAACAGAAAATGTACAATAAACTTTCTGTGTAGGTTACTTAGGATTTCATGTGTTCTATTTATAGAGGACTTTGTAAATTTAAGTATATTTGGAAAGCTCTTCCTGTTTGGCAAGGACCTGGGGGATGACGTCATAGGTTGAGATTCTAGGGTATTTTAATACTGTCCTGATTGTTTTAGCAGCTTCTAATATGCAAATCCTCTAATTAACAAGAACATAATTATGAAATTAAAACCCCAACTTGGCATCCAAAACATTAACAGAAAGCAAGAGTTATCATTGTTTTTATGGTACACATCTCACAATTCTGGATAAGTGGTTCTCAATCTATCCCCACCTAAGGAAACTCATGGGTTTCCAGCCCTAGAAGAGCATATCAGAAGTAAGGACTCACAAAGAGCTGTCCTAGATTTTGTCAAAGTAATATTGTTTGCAAAGAATATGAAATGTCCCAAATGGGAAATTAGATAGGAATAAAAACTTCTGGTTGATGTTATTTTTCAGGGATTTTTGCTAGTCATGTGTTGAGATTATCAACTGTTTGTCTATTGTTTTTAGTACCCATAGGTAGAGACAAAGACCAAGTTTATTCAAACAAAGTGAAACTGAGAATTTAACTATGCAGATAACAAATGGTCAAACAAATACTTTTGCCTTATTTATCAAGTGACTTTTTAAAAGCTGAACTGGCAAGATTGTTCCAATTTTCTACTTACTTGTATTTCTCGACATTGTCAACAGTCATTCTAAAATTTTGTGGAGTCTTAAAGTGTACAATGATTTTACAAGAAATATAAATCTCCAAGATTCAACAGGAAACATAAACCTCCAAGATTCAACAAGAAATATAAATCTCCAAGATGCAATATTTTATTACAATTTTGGCAAGATTTTTTTCCCGCAAAAAAAGGATCTAGAGTTTATATGTAGCAATCACATCCAAATGGCAAGTCAGTAGTTAAAAAAGGTTTGACGTGGGCTTTCAGAAAACATACAAAATAGATTAAGAACATAACGGTAATTCTTTTTTGTAAGACAATTATAAAGTGTAGTATAATTGAGGACTTTATTATCTGAATTATATTTCTGATCACAAAATTCTTTATCTGGCGTGGCTACTGTTTTCCAGGGGCTTTTATTTTTCACTTACCACTCCAGTAATCCAAGAAAGAAATCAGAGGCACGGGAAGTTCCTATCATTAAGGCACTTTTATCATATTTTTAATATTAAAAATTAGCACTTGGTTCCTACTTGTAGGGCCTTCAGAGATGGAGATTTGTATGATCTTGTTATTCCTCACAACCCAGCGTTACAGCTATTTAATAACTAGGAAAAAAGGAAAGAAAAAAAGAAGTGGAGCACAGACCATTTTGCAAACTGTGGTAGTGTTCCATTTTGTTTCACTCTTCATTGGTCACAGACAGACTTTTTTTGGAGTAGACCAAGTGTACCTGTTTGCCGCCACCTCCTTCCCAAGGGTGAATATACTCTTCCACAAAACGAACACATACCTGGAGTCATGTTTTGAGATCTTTTTGAAGGCTTTGACCCAAACTGTTTAAACAGCTGGTAGACTAAAACTTGAAATCCCCACACGCGAAAAGAACTATTTTGGGAATGCAGCTACCCCCTTCAAAGTCATTTGACTTGGAAGGTTGGCCTTTACACCAAATCAAATAACTGAGGAATGGGGTTAGAAAGTTTCAAAAAGTATCATTAACCTCGAGCGATTCAAGACTGATCTGTGGACGAGGGGAAAAAAAAATGAAGTGTAAAAGAAATGATTAAAAAAATGCTTTCAAAAAGAATGAAGCGGGACATCCCCAGGCTTGAAAAGATAGTGTTTCCATCGCCACATCTCCAGGGTTGTAACTGAGGCCCGCAGTCACAGTTCAGGAAGAAACCGTCCACTAAGTGGCAGCACGCTACGCTAAGCCAGTTATCAACGTCCTTCGAGCAGCTTTTTTGTCGCCATTCGGCAGCGCACCCTCCTCCCGTCCTCCAGGGAGGGACCTAGAAAGGTTGTAAGAGTTTTCTCCTGAACCCACAAAGGAATCAAGAAGTGTCACAGGATGTCAGCAACTCCGTCTCTGTTTTCCCTCCGTCTCCTCAGGTGCCCCGCCCGCACAGGCCATCGGGCCCGCGAGGCAGCCTCTGTCGCAGGTCGCCTAGGCGTAGGAGGCGGCCGGAGGTGACCACAGCTGCCCAACAGTTGGGGTCCCAGGCTGCCCGGTGTGACGCAGCGGGCCCCTCTCCACCCCTCCCCACAGGCGCTCCGACGGGGCCGGGGCCGGGGCCGGGGCCGGAGAGAGATGCGGGCCAAAGCCTGGGCGACCGGACCCCACGCACGACCCGGCCCCCTGGGCTTATCCAGCGCGGCGCTTCTGCGGCTCCCCGAGCCCCAACACAGTCTTCAGCATCTCGTCATCCCTCTGCTTCCCCGGTTCCTCTCGGTCTCTCCCCCGCAAAGTCCTTGCGCAACTGTCCCGAGCGACAGCAGCGTCCACACCCGCACGCAGCGAGCCTCTAGCTGCCACTTCCCGGAACTCAACTCGCGGCGGGTGAGGGAGGGCACCAAAGCCAGCATCAGCGGCCCGCGGCTGTGGCCAGAGTCCGGCGGCCTCCGCGCGGCTGGCGTACGGCTCCCATCGGCGCGCGTGCGCGCACTCGCTCTCCGCCCCACCTCAGCACCAATCGCTTTCTTCCTACGGCCCACGACTCCACAACGTAGCCCCTCCCACCGCCCGCGCGCCGGCAGGAGCGGTTTGGCGTGCTCGCGCCTGCGCCCTAGTCAGTCCTCCTCGCGCCCAGTGGGGAAAGGGAGTGAGCAGGGGGCTTACGTCGTGCAGGAGGCGGCGGCTACGACGGAGACGGCTGCGCTTGCTCTCTCGGCGTTATGGCGGCTGCCGGGAGCCGATAAGTGGCGGGAGCGGGAGCGCGCGCGTGGCTGCGGCGACGACGACGGCTCCTTCCTTCTCGCTCTAGCTGCCCTCGCCGTTGGTGCTTCCATCATGAATGGATTATGGGATCCGCTCCACAGGGGGTCGCGCGTGGGAGCCGCGGGCCGGGGCTTCCCCCTCCCCCTCACGGACTCCTGCTTCCCCCCAGACGCCCGGAGCCCGAGGACTCACCCGGCGGCGGAGACCTGAGTGGGCTCCCTCTGCCCCCGCGAAGCCTGCACGGCCGCCGGTAAGAAAGGGGGCGGCTTGCGGGTCAGGATGTGGCGGGGAGGCCGGGAGCCGGCCGGGCGGAGGGCGGGGGCGCCGGGCGAAGGCCGGGGCGGCTCTGCGAGGGCCGGCGGCGGCGGCGGCCGGGCTCGGCGCGCGGGGGGCGCGTGAGTGGCGCGCGCCGGCGGGCGGCGGAGCCCGGGCCTCCTCGGCGTGGGCGCGGCGGGGCCGCGAGGGCAGAGCCGCGGAGCGCGAGCGGCGAGCGCTTGGCCGGCGCGTCGCCCCCGCCGCGACCCGGCCTCCCGGCACGTGGGGGGCGGCGGCGAGGGGGAGGGGCGGCGGCGAGGGGGAGGGGCGGCGGCCCAGGCGAGCCCGGGAGGGCGCGGAGCGGGGCGGCGGGAAGTGTGAGGCGGGAAGAGAGACTCGGGGACCGGGAGGGAGGCCCTGGGAGGGACGGGGGTGGGAGTGTGCGTCCGGCCGGGAGACTGACTGGAGCGAAGCTGCGATGGACGGAGGAGGGAGGAGGAAGGCTTCCAGCCTCCTTTCGAGCCCCGCTTCGGAAACTCAGCAGGAACAGAGCAGCTGTTGAAGGACCGGGCACAGGGGAGGAGGGTTGGGGAGGTTTGACTTCATTGTTGAGACGCGGGAAAGGCTGGAGAGAGCTGCGTGCGCCTGGAGCTGCAGAACTCAGGGCTGTGAGCAGGGCCTCAGAAAGAGGACTGACTCGGAGAAGGCAGATGAGGGGGAAAAGGAAGTTAGAATGTCCAGAGAAAGCCGTTTTGAGGAGCGAAAGGAAGGTGGAAAGGAAAGAACGAAGAGGAGTGAACTTTCTCAACGCAGAGAGACTTTCGGGAAAGAGGCGGTTTGTTAGAGTCCCTAGATTTTTAAGACTTGTTGAACAGTAAAGCTCTTTGACGGGTTGGAATTAATCTTTAACATGAGGAATAAATGTTGCGTGGAAGAGTTACTTTTTGGATAACCAGTTCTTGCAAAGAGTCTACTGGACCTTAGTCTCTGGAGAATTAAAATCTCGATCTAGATGTAGAGTTTGCTGTGATTAAGTTGGCAACAGCCTGTTTTCCTCCTCTTTTTTGTGGAATGGAGATCATCGTAGGACTGAATTCTCTTTGCTGAGGTCGGAGGACAGCTCTGCTCTCAGTCGGCTATCTCGGTCCTTTCTGGCTGGGGAAGGATCTGACGTCTCCTTCCCCCGCTTCTTCCTCTCCCTCCCCTGCCAGAGATCTCTTTGTTTATTCGCGGATGGCTTGTAGGTGACTCTCCAGTGTTGTGCTGAAATCTTGAAAGGTGGGAATGCTGTGTCTTGGTCCGTGATTTCTGCCCCAAACCCGTTACTTAAAAAATCATAGTGTATATTCCATTACCTTTTTTTTTTTTTAATGGAATCTCCGCAAGTCCAACCTGGATAAATATTATTTAAATTTTATCATTCCACTGTCGGCTTACCTGTGAAAGTACACATTTATTTTGACCTGTACAGTTTTTGCGAAGATTGTATGATACCCTTTTATTCTTCTGTTCTTATGTGAGCATTTTCCAAACTTTGCCTCATTCAAGTGTATGAAGTTCTTGGTGATATGAATTAGTGTTTGATTAAAGGTAACCTTTTCCCCCCTTACTTGGTTTGACAAAGTATCTAATAAGACTCCGTTTTCTATTCTTGGAAGGTATATATATGTTATATATTACCATTTTTCTTTAGTTAGCTAGTTATCCATAATGTGTATATATGTATCGCTACACAGCTGCAGTTAGTCTAAAAGTTTTGTCACTCAGCAGATATTCTGATTTCTTCTGTCAAAAATAAGCACTGGTGTGCTATAAATTCTAGTAAGTAGTCAGGAATGTAGTTAATGGAAGCGTAGGTATTTCTGATTGGCCTAGGTAGATTTGTATAAGTTCTAAATAGACTTATCTTTTTCTCTACAGGAAGTTTTCTTATTTTCTTAATATGTTTTCTTTAGGTGAATCAAAAAGGGTCCCAGGAAACCTGTGAATGTTGAAGAAAATTCGTCTGTGAATTTTTGGTATTCAAGGAGGAGTCAGTATTTATATTCATCTTTTAAACTGGGAAGATTTATATTTTATTTTAAAACTTCTTGATCTTTACAATGAATGGACACAGTGATGAAGAAAGTGTTAGAAACAGTAGTGGAGAATCAAGGTAAGCACTTTATTATCAAGTATTTATTATGAAGAGAATGGAAAACTTGTGTGACTCTTTTTAGTTTTCTTAGTAGATGGCAGTTTTCAGGTTCAAATTCTTCCTCTTAGGTATCCAAACAGTAAAAAGTTTCTAATATAAGGAGCTTTGTTGATAATACAGGTTTTAATTATTTTTTTCCTTTGAGATACACAAAGAAGAATTTAAGTATAGAAGTTTGTATTACTTAAATCTCCTTGGAGGTATATATTGTTTGGGTTAATAACTGAAGCTAGAACAAGTAGGAAAAGAGATTTAAATTGATTTGACTGTTAGTGCACTCTCTAAATAAGGGCAATAAGAATTTATTTCCTCATCTTTTTCTGGCATTTTATCTTCTACCTGTGCTGTCCAATATAGTAGCCACTAGCCACATGTGGCTGTTTAAATGTAAATTAATTAAAATTACACGATATTCAAAATTCAGTTACTCAGTCACACTAGACACATTTCAAATACTGAATAGTCCCATGTGGCTAGTGGCTACCATGATGGACGGTGCAGATAGAAAACATTGCTATCACTACAAAAAGTTCTTTTGGACAGTGCTGATCTGGATATTTGTTAAAGTATTGTTGCAACTCTTTTTTCCTCCTATTTTCTTTAATTTGAGTTTTAATTATATATGAGTGAGTTAAGAGTTCTTACTTGGGCCATGTCTTTTTAAGGAAGATATAGTTTATGGGATTAAGCCATATTAAGCTATTTTAATGTGAAAGAAGCCTCTTCAAATACAAAGACTCTTTAAATTCTTCTGTAGCGCCCAAATTTTGAGTTATCTGCATATTAATAATAAAGTCCGTGTAGTTATATATACTCATTGTATGTAGAGATCAGGAATATGGACATTGGAGTGAGACTGCCTGATTACTTATCCCGGTTCTACTTCTGGTTAGCTCTGTGAATTAGGACAAATTATTTAACCTCTGGGTCCAGCCCCATGGCCTAGTGGTTAAGTTTGGTGTGCTCTGCTTCAGTGGCCCGGGTTCAGTTCCTGGGCACCGACCTACATCACTCATTGGTGGCCATGCTGTGGCGGCGACCCACATACAAAATAGAGGAAGACTGGCACAGATGTTAGCTCAGGGTGAATTTTCCTCAAGCCAAAAGAGGAAGATTGGCAACACGTCTTAGCTCAGGGCCAATCTTCCTCAGCAAAAGAGAGAGAGAAAAAGAAAAAATTAACTTCTGAGGCTTTGATTTTTGCAGTTTTGAAATGGGGATTACGGTATTAGTTATCTTATTTGAAGTTGAGGATTAAGTGAGATGCTACATCTAAAGGTCTTAATATAGTTCCTGATATAATGAGCGCTCAATATTTGCTTATTATGATTAGCATTATGTTTTATGTAACATAGGGTACTAGATAACGAAAACATTAATTATAGTGATAGAGAAATGTGATGGACAAGAAACAGGAAAGTTTTGGCAGTTAGGAGGGTTTCAGAAAAAATGTTGGGGTAGAAAATGAAGCAGTGGTATATGTATTTGACCTGAGACTTGGGATTTTCTGGTCATTCTAGGAATACTTGAGTTTATCAGCTTTCACAGGTGCACTGTTTGGATAACAAGAACATCATAGAGAAGAAGGCGTAGTTACAGAAAGCAGCATGATTTAGCAGAACAAGTGTTGGTCTGGAGTTACAAAACCTGAGTTGACACCATCTAACTAGTTCTCTGAATGATTTCTCAACTGTAAAGTAATTAAGAGTTGAACTAAATGATTTTGAAGTTTCATCCTATCACTTTTACAATGTGTAATAAAATTTTAGATAACAGAGTTTCTGGTGATTCTAGTCAAACTCTGTCATCTAAAACTTTATGAATCACCAGAGTTCAGAGGTAAATTAGAAGACTTTTGAATCTCAGTTTTGATTCAGATCTCTACAGGTATATTGACTATAGTAAATGAATAGGAGAGTCACGTTGTCCCGCATTGTCTTATTCATTAGTGAGCAATGAAATGGTTGATAGGTAGAAATACCTAGAGGAGACACAGGAACAAAACTACCTGGAAAATAGGAAGTAAGCCTCTTGAGAGTAAATCCTCTTGTTGAGTATGCGGAGAGATCGCGTGCTGTTGTATTCTGACCGCTTACCTGTTCGAGTAATCTTTTATATATTTTACTGCCGTATCTAAAGCAAAGGTGAGTAGTAAGTCAAATTAGATGGTATAGTTGAAAAAAGTTAAACCCTGTGAAAGCGGATTTACTTACAGGAGTCTTTTATAATGCATACTCATTTAAAATAATTGCAAAGCATATTCTGTAATTATTCTGAGTCACCATTTCTACCATACAAGGTATGTGCTTCTGAGAAGTATGATTGTCGAGTTATCTAATTCTTTCAACTGCCTTGGTGTTTGTTTATCAGGAGGAGGAAGACCTGCTTCTATTTTGCTTTCATTTTCTTCCTTACTGCTGTTATGCTATCCTTTTCCTTTGCTCTACTGTCATTGTTACTAACCCTGAGACCCCCTCCCCAAAGCTTTTATAACAAGGCAGTACAGAGAAGGGAGATTGTGCCTAGTTAGTTAAAAGAGTGAGGAGGTGAACTTTACAGACATAGGGATTTTCTTTCAAACAACAAAAGTTTCAGTAACTATGAATGTTAGTATAGAGTGATGAGAATAGAAATATGCTCTCCTTTTAAAATTAATATACACTGTAAATAGTTTTTAAAGTAAAATTTGATTTTTATTGGCTAGAATTTTTAAATGTATTTTTGCTTTAGCGTTTCTTTTTTCCTTTATGAAAATGAAGTTTATGAAATGAAATAGACTTAAGAAGTCATTTAGCATTTTTGGTTGGTATAATTAGCTTTCTACTAAAAAAATGGTTTTTTGATTCTTTCCGTGTAGAAAGCTCTCTATAACCATTGACTGAAGGGAAGAAGAATACATAGGAAAATGTCTCTTGGGCTGTGCTATAACGGACAGTTTTGAAACTTATTTACTAAAAAATCTGGGTCAGGATGCACCTGTACATCAGTTTCAGCTCAGCACAAAGTTTATTATGTAACTGAAGTTAAGCTTTCTGAAGATACTATGGGAAGATTTCAGAGCGTCAGTTCCTCACTGTGTGGATGTGTTGTTATTTGCAACCAAATTTTTCAAATCCTGGGTAGATATTTTTTATTTTAAAATTATCTTGAATGATGATTTACTCCAGGACTAGATTTATGGGTAAAGACCAGAAATATATTATCATATTTTGCTCATTTTTGGATGATTGATACATGCTTAATACTCAGAAGAATTTCTCTGCTTGCCTGTAGATTAAATTTTTAATAAAATGTTTGTCCATGTAAATTTGAGAATTTATTTGAATCACTTTAATTAGTCTCTGTCTATTATGCTCTTGAAAAATTCTTACAGGGTGAGGCAGGTGGTTAGTGATGTGCTGTAATGGTCTCAACCATTTAGAATTAGTCTCTAGCTGGCAATGGAGCTTTGTTGACTGTAACCCTTCAATTTCCTTGGCTTATAGAAAATATTTTAATTATCATTTTATGGTTCAAGAATCTTTGGATCTCAGCTTGTAAAGTGTTGTGGGTAGGCAGTGAATAGGGACTATGATCACTGGAAATGTTCTCAATGAAAACCTCCTTTTTAGAAATTCAGAGTTTAAAAGGCTTTTTAGAGGCTTTGAGAAGCCCTGGAGCCTCAATGACCTGTGACATTTAAGGAAAACCGATTCAGAGTTAATTTGAACACAGGGCACAGTCTGCACCATGGATCTGTTAGTGTCCTGTTGAATTCCACTATGGTATACTGTGTTTGGAAACATTGTATTTATGTATACACATACCAGAAAGATTTCTTGCCATCAAAATCAGTTAGTTTCTTTCACTAAATAAATTTGAACAATTTTTAAAGTCAATACCAGTTAAAATGGTGTTTGCTGAGCTTATTTTGCAGTTATCTCAGAGTTTTAAAAAAAATGTCATTTTTTAAATTTCCAAAGTTTGTGTTAAGAAACATTTTAAGGAGGATGGGAAAGTGTGAAATCACAAAGCCAGAATAGCTAGAAATCATTGAGTTAAGGAAACTAGTTTTTAAAATTTTCTGTGATGTCATTAATTGCAGGAAAGTATGACTCTTTTACATCTCATTTTTTGTTATTCCCTATTTCTCGGTTCAGTATGTGCTTTCTTCATCGTTTCCTGTTTTTTCTCTCAAATATCCTGTGTATGCTACTAAATCTAAGATCATCTAAGATCGCTTCTTATCCTTTGAAAACTCAATAAATCGTTAAGCAGGAGCCTTAGTAATAGGATACTCTGTTTCCAAATAGAATTTACCAAATTAAAATTGTCACACAATTTCCTAGGATTGTGGTTAATCTAGGTTACTGTAAAGTATTTAGGCTTTTTTAACTGATAAGGCTAAGAGAATTGTATATGACTTGACTTTGCAAGACATTACTTTTATCTACATAGGTATGAGATCATGTGGGGGCAAACATTAATGTGTAGTTACCCCTTTTTTGTACAGTAGCCTCCCCTTATCCACGAGGGATGTGTTACAAGACCCCAAGTGGATGCCTGAAACTGCGGATAATACAGAACCCTGTATATACTATATTCTTTCCTATGCATTCATACCTGTGATAAAGTCTAATTTATAAATTAGGCACAGTAAGAGATTAACAACAACAATAATAAAATAGAACCGTTATAACCGTATACTGTAAAAATAGTTCTGTGAATGTGGTCTCTCTCTCTCTCAAGATACCTTATTGTACTGTACTCACCCTTCCTCTTGTGAGGATGTGAGATGATACAATGCCTACATGTTGAGATGAAGTGAGGTGAATGATCTAGGCATTGTGATGTAGCGCTAGGTTAATATTGACCTTCTGACAATACATGAGGAGGATCATTGAGCCATGATGATGTTGATGGTTGGATGTCATAAGCAGATGATGTCCATGGTTGTTAGAACACAAGCACTGTGATACTGCGATAGTCAATCTGATAACTGAGATAGCTACTAAGTGACTAATGGGCAGGTAGCTTATGCAGCGTGGATACGCTGGACAAAGGGATGATTCACGTCCCAGGTGGGATGGAGCGAGATTTCATCATGCTACTCAGAACAGCACGAAATTTAAAACTTACGAAGTTGGGAATTTTCTATTTAATATTTTCAGACCACAGTTGACTGCAGGTAACTGAAACTGTGGAAGGCAAAACTGCGTATAAGCGGGGAAGACTGTACTGTTGAAATAGTTGCTTATTTAAGATCTTGACGACTGGTGGGTTACATATGATATAGTTGGGTTTAAAAATAAGAGTATTTTTTGTGGTGAAGAGATAAAGAATAGATGGAGAAAACTTTTTTGTATTTTTTTAAGGAAAATTTAAAAACATGCAGAAATAGAAAAGTTGCAGCCCAAATTTCGGTCCTTGGACCAGCAGCATTGGCGTCACTTGGGAGCTTGTTCAAAATGTAAAACCTTGGCCCCTACCCCAGACCTTCTGAATCAGAATCTTCATTTTAACAAGATTCTCCAGTAATTCGTATTCATATGAAATTCATACGCATATATATGAAGCGGTTCATTCAGCACCTTGCCGCTTTTTTTGTTACTGATGTTGTTATACATCGTTTTTATTTTCTGGGAACTCCCAAAGAACGGTGTCATAGGCCCTGCCATCAAGAGGCTGGGTACATTTCATTGCTCTAGAAACAATAATGCAACCAATAATCATTGAGCTCTTAACTCTGACTGAGCCAGGCATGGTGCACAGTACATGGTGCATTATGTGAATTTATCACAGTTCATCCTCACAAAACTCCTGTGATGTTCACAGTATTATGAGTCCCATTCTCTAGAAGGAGAAACCAGATTTATAACCATTAAAAAAAATAAAAAAAAAAAAGCTATTGGGGCCAGCCTGGTGGTGTAGTGGTTAAGTTCACGTGCTCTCCTTCCGCGGCCCAGGGTTCGCAGGTTCGGATCCTGGGCGCAGACGTATGCACCACTTATCAAGCCGTGCTGTGGCAAGTGTCCCACAGAAAATGGAGGAAGATGGGCACAGATGTTAGCCCAGGGCCAGTCTTCTTCAGCAAAAAGAGGAGGATTGGCAGCAGATGTTAGCTCAGGGCTAATCTTTCTCACCAAAAAAAAAAAATAAATTTCAAACTTCACTTGGATTTCATTGACTTTTCCATTAATGCTCTCTTTCTATTCCAGGATTCAACCCAGGGTACCATGTTATGTTTAATTGTCAGCTCTCTCCAGTGTCCTCTGTTCTGTGAGAGGTTCTTAGCCTTTGTTTGATTTCCTTAACAGTCATCAGAAGTACTGGCTAGGTGTCCTGTAGAATGTCCCCCAGTTTGGATTAGTCTGATATTTTTGTTAGGATCAACTAGGGTTATCAGTTTTTAGCACGAATATCACAGAGATGAAGTGTTCTTCCAGTCACATCGTATGGGGAGCATAATATCCACGTGACATTACTGTTGATGATAACGTCCATCACTTGGCCAAGGTAGTATTTGCCAGGTTTCTCCACTGTAAAGTTACTGTTTGTTTTTCCCTTTCCGTGCTGTATTCTTTGGAAGCAAGTGACTGTGTCTGGCTCACTCTCAAGGGGGTGGAGGGAGTGGGAATTAAGTTCCATCTCCTGCTGGGAGGGAGTATCTACATATATTATAATGGAATTCTTCTGTAGAGAAGTCATTTCTCCCCCGTTTAGTCACTCATTCATTTATATAAGCATGGACTTATGTATATGTATTTTATACTTTGGGCTATAATCCAATAAATTTATTTTGTTGCTCAAATTGTTCTAGCTTTGCCCCTTGTGAGCTTTCTTTCGAGTTGGCTTCTGTGTCCTTTTTACACATTCCCATTCTTTTGCCCTCGAGTCACTCATTTCTCCAAAGAGCTCTGGTTCCTTTTATTGGAGAAAAGGGTATTAGAAAGCAGATTTGGGTGCGGGGTATGCTCATTGCTACTCAGGTGTCACTACTTCTAGGCCCTCTCAGCAGACAAAGCAGACAGAGCTAGTAACATATGTATATATAGTAAAGCACGTCTATCGGCATATCTATAGTTCTTTCTGTATCTGTCCATCTGTATACGTATTAAGGTAAACTTGAGTTTGTACTGATGTCTCCAGCTATAATCCTGAACTACAGGATTCATCCTAACCTTCCTTTCTTGCTCCTTTATAATTTCTATCTCCAACAGAGAAACCTGGTTCCCACCATCCTCTACCTACCATCCATACTCTTCACCCTCAGCATATGGGTAAAGCAGGTGCAGAATTGCTAGGCTATTCTCACAGAAGAAACAAATTTACCAACTAGAATACAGTGTTTACGTACAGTGTACAGTTCCTATTATATTTAGCCTTACAGTTTCTAGTCAAAACACCCGTTTTCCAAAGTTACTCAAGTTAGCTTCTGCCCCCCAACCCCCTTCAGTATGATGATATCATAAATTTATAATAATGTTAGATTCATTTGTCACAGTTTGCATTCCATCCTGGGATACTCAGTCACATGGGTTGATTTTTTTTAAACTTGCACGTATTACATACACTCTGTGCTACACGGTTTTGTGGGCTTTCACAAATGCATAGAATCATTTATTCTCCGCCACAGTACTGTCAGAATGATTCCTGGCTACCACTGATTTGTTGTCCTTGCCTACAGTTTTGCCTTTTCCAGAATGTCATACGATGGAAGCATGCAACATATGGCTTTCTGTCTCTTTCGCTTAGCAAAATGAGTTTGATGCAAATTAAGGTATAATTTACATGCAGTTTAACGTACAGATCTTAAGTGTACAGTTTAATGCATTTTGATAAATGCATACACCTGTGTAACCTATTCCTCTATCAAGATATAGAACATTTTTCTCACCCC